>NC_135500.1:58965328-59265328 GCF_052857255.1 Amblyomma americanum
ATCGCATGGTCCGTTTCTGGAACATCGTACTTTCCCATATACAGAATGCTAATGTTATTTGAAACTGCTTTTATGGTCTGTGCAGTTTTAATGTTGTCTCCTTGCGATCTGATGACGATTAGCTGCTTGCAGTTTTTTTAGTATTATGGAGAGCGAAATATATAGAAAAAAAAACGCTATGCTTGAACAATATTTTCTTTCACCGTGCGAGCCGTATCGCATACAGCGCTACAGAAGTCACGGTGAGCAGGAAAGCTTTTCTTGAGCAATCGCTTTCATAGCATAGATATATGATACGAACGACCCACGACTCTATGCAGGTGATGCTGGCTACTACGACGAAGACGGGCGGTTGTACATAGTTGACCGACTGAAGCAGATGATTAAATGCATGTCCACCCAGTTCGCTCCAGCCGAAGTTGAAGAGCTGCTGCTTCACGAATACGGAGCAGAAATTGCCGAGGTAACCGTGGTGGGCCTACCGCACAACGAGTTGGGTGAGGCGCCCGCAGCTGCCGTCGTACTCACGGAAGAAGGCAGCAGGCGTGACCGCCAGCAGCTCGCCGAGAGCATCAAGGCCACTGTGGAACGTGAGTGCTCCATGCGGCAGTTCAGCCCTCACCAATTTATAACAATCATCATCAGCCTGACTACGCCCACCAAATAACCCTGTCCTTAACTAGCGTTAAATTTGGGCTTGCTGGCTCATATTTGGTTGGTTCAGAACTGTGTGTGCCTGCTCGTTTCCTAGTCCCTTGTCTTGTTGCGCTGTTGTTCAGGAACCCAGTATATTGCCAGCTGCATTCAGCGTATTCCGGCAAACTTCTTAATATCATCCACCCACCTAACTTTCTGCCTCCCCGTGCTACGCTTGCCTTCTCTTACAATCCACTCCGTTACCCTGAAGGACCAGCGGGTATCTTGCCTTCGCATTACATGCCCTGTAAGGCAATTACACGCTAGCTAGGTAGGGCACGACAGTCAGCCCGGAAGCGGCGTTTGCAATGGGGAGGATGCTTAGTTTTGAGGCTTCTGCTGCTCATAGAGTAGACTCGCATGCAGGACGCGTCTGTGCGTACAAATCGCATGTGCTGGAAGAGAAACAGGTTCACAAAAAACGCCCTTACACGCCATGCAATCATGCCATGCGAGTGTTGTCGCCGCATGTGCTTTTTTGTGTCCAATGTTTTACCGTGAATGCAGCACTAGTGTTACAATGCAAACAGCGTTTTTCTCTCTCTAGCCTTATAAAGCGATACCTGTACTTTACAGAAGCCCCACCCAACCAAGCCCTCCTCTCCACTGCACCTTCCTCCCAGCTAAGAGGCAGCCCACCCAACCACCCTCCATTATCCGTGATTAACCTTTTAATCTGCGCCCACCTTCACCCTCCATAAGCTCCACCCGCCGCTAACCCACTTACCCCAACCCTCCTCAAGGCTTCCACGCATTTGACGCCCATACGCCAGCCGAACGAAAAGGCACGGCGCAATCGAATTCAAAGATGCTATCATAAAGCCGGATACCCTCCAGAGGCATCACTCACCTGCAACCTCCTCACCACAGCGTCGTTGTTAGTTGGCTACCCACCAGCCATCCCTCCCGCCTACCCACCATTGCTAACATGCTCTGCCGCATCAATAGCACAGAGTAAGTGTTTGCTGCTCTCTGGTGCTGGTGGCGATGTTATGTTCATCTCATCTGCTCAGGCCTCTTAAAAAATCCGGTGAGAATCAGGCTGTTTTTTCTTTGCCGGCATGCGAGGAAAAGACTAGACAGTGGGGCCTCCAAATATGATAAAACAACAGACTTAAACCATTCAGGGAACCCAACCTGAATTTTGACTGCGCGACGACAGCGCCGCACTCTTGTTCTAGGGGCGGAATTACGAGCCTTTGATCGGGCACGACGCCGCCGCGGCACTTTGACCCACCATGCTCTGGTCCTTCGCGCTTCCTCTATCTGCGTGCTGCTCGCGACCGTCTCGTCGCGGGTGGGCAGTTTTAGCGAGGAATGAAGCAGCGCCGCAGTGACCTTATCGACAGCAACTTAGCTCGACAGCAGCTTATCCACAGCAGCTTATCGACAGAGGACAGCGGAGAAGGGGGCATCGGCGGCAGTGGGAAGGGTCTGTTCGGCGATGACGTCACCGATAAGGCATGCATTGCTCGCGGCGCCATTCTGAGGCGGTTGGCAACTATGGAGCTTGGGCCGAGTGCTTCCGGCTCTCTCCGGCTACGGCGATAGCCAAGAGAGCGCGAGGAGGAAAGCGGTGAAGAACGGCGGCAGTGCTGCTGCTGACAGGAAGAATGAAATGGAAAGTGCACGGGCCTGCCGACTGGCTCAAGCCGAGCCACAATCGCAGCCACTGGCCGATAGTAGGAGAGTTAAAAGATAGGAGAGCAAATATGGAAAGATAAGACGGGCGCTAGGATGCCCCGCGCCGATCCCGGAGCCAGTGTGCAATACCAGGCCGACCCGTGCCAGAGTGCTTCATGCACTCCGCCGTATTTCAAGAAATAAGTTTAATATCTTGGGTCTCAGTGCGGCGGCAGTGCGAAGAGTAGCGCATGCAGTTGTCTGTTCGGATGACATCATCGATAAGGTATGCATTGCTCGCGGCGCCACTCTGAGGTGGTTGGGAACTATGGATGGAGCTTGGGCCGAGTGTAGCCGGCTCTCTCCGACTATGGCCAAGAGAACGCGAGGATGAATGCGGAGAAGGAGGGAACGGCGGCAGTGAGAAGATTAGCGCGTGCAGTTCCGAGTCATGCTGCGCTGCTGGATGATTGATCCATGTCTATAACTACGCACACTTTGTACAAATTTTATAGACTGATTCATGACTTGACTACGAGTCACGACTTTCATAGGTCCTAGTACGGTACTTTTCCGGAATCATTACATGTTCGCTTGCGTGTGGTGTCACATCGTACACCGGCATTCAGACATCTTCTGAAATTTAGTTCCATAAGCGGCGGACGCCGGCTTTTATGCTAATGATATATGCAATGCGTTCGCTTCAATAACTTCGACCACGTGTAGTGCGCGCTGTCTTTTCGCCCTAGCCAAGGCTCATCGACGGCGGAACGGTGTTCGCTGCCCAACTCGAAACCCAGAGTCGCCTGTGATCGGCTCTGGGTCTGTATGGTGTCGCCTACGGTTCCAGCACCTCAGCAGCTACGTTCGAAAATCGCATTACAGAGAAGCATAATCGAGGGCAAATTTTTTTATTAATGCTGTCATTTGTTAGAAATAAAACTCTACGTGGTAGCGCGGTAGGAACGATATTTAATCGCATTATTTGGCTTAATTCTTAGATCTTTGCTACACAAAAGAAGGCGGTGCCACGTACGTTTCCTTTTCTAATCTCTTCTCAGGTTGCAGGAAACAATACAGAATGCGACAACAGACTCAAAAGGAATTGGGGTTGGTTCCGTAATCGGAAACAGCTTAGTAGAGGACACTTTCACTAGTCTGTTCATTTTGCGCACGCGCGTATTCTCGCACATATCGCTGCTGTGCACTGTAATATGGCGCTTTTCGACTGCGCAGTCGACGCTTGCGCGTTCACGTAAAAAAAATTGAAGGGTATACCTAGGTGCTAGTGCCTGGGAAGTATATTAAAAGTTTAAATAAAGCGGCCATTCTTGCAGAGCATCCGCTATTCCAAGTTGCTCGAATGCTTCTATCAAGTACATAATGCGGAACTGTCTGTCCTTTTTGTTTTAACATGAACAGCGGGAAGTAAGACACACACAGTAGGAAGAAGAAAGAGATGGAACACAGGGGCTAATGGTTCTCCTACTCTGTGAGCGCTAGTCACTTTGTGGTGCTTCATAACCAACTAGCCCGCCTAAACGTCCTAATGGTCTATTCCGATTGGGAAGCTTGAAAAATGCAGAGAAAAAGAAACGACTACGCAAACTGTTTCTTGTATTTGCTATTGAGGGCATAACTGTGTGATAAGAGAGCGACGGCGATGTTATGGTTGCACATGCATATGCAGACATCGGGAGAGAAGTGAGCAATAATAATAATAATTGGTTTTTGTGGAAAGGAAAATGGCGCAGTATCTGTCTCATATATCGTTGGACACCTGAACCGCGCCGTAAGGGAAGGGATAAGGGAGGGAGTGAAAGAAGAAAGGAAGAGAGAGGTGGCGTAGTGGAGGGCTCCGGAATAATTTCGACCACCTGAGAATCTTTAACGTGCACTGACATCGCACAGCACACGGGCGCCTTAGCGTTTTTCCTCCATGATAATAAAAATCCGGCGAAGTTGGAGCACATTGAGTTGGCACTAAAACAATCTTAGCCGAAGCTCAGCTCTGAAAAGGAGAGTAGATATCCGAATGAGCTTTCCAGTAATTCCCTCCATAGCCCAAACTTTATGGCCTGAAGGGCATCTAAGGTTGCTTAGAGCTGCCAGAGATCAGTAGAAAATTAACAATAAGTTCATGGTTAAAGAGAGCCAAGAATACGAAAAGAAGACGAAAACACGAAACAACGTCCTCAAAAAAGGCCCGAAATATTCCTTAGATCCTTCTCTTTCTGACCTGGATACGGTTGTCATGGCCAGAAATGTCACCCGTTTGGTGCCAGATGGAAAAAGAGATAAGTGTGTCGCGGAGTCTGCGTTTTGCGCCGGGTCGAAGGTACGCCCCAAAATTCTAAACGGTTGGGACCCATCATTAACCACCTTGTTTCCAACAATCTCCGAGTAATCAGTTCTGACAAAGAAGGTTATTTGTTATAATGCCTGCACTGCTGTTAGCAAACATTTCAAGGCTGTGTCTGTCCAGCCTGAAAACGTGCCGTAGACTTGTTAAAAGACTTAAGAGTGCTCTCGTTTTCGCGTGCCGTTTGCAAGTCAAAAGGTGCTCATTCGCAAATTTCTTTTACGATTAAGACTCATAAATCTGAAATGCCTTTTCGCGTCTTCGTCTCTGAACAGCAATCCGTGTCCAGCTACCTTCGGCGGCAGGTTTCCTCGCTGCAATTGAATGACCCCTTTCTTGAGCGGAATTCAGAGCACGTTGTGCAATTCCTAAAGGATCAAAACCCTGGTGGATGTCCCGCCTTTAGCATAGACATTGAAGGTGTATTTTATTCTCTCCCACACGATGCCCTGCTCTGCTGTAATGCGTCCGGCGCTGCATCGTTGAAGACAATGATGAAATATAATTCAGATCAAATTGTGGCACGTTGATTGCATACTTAGTTGAATTACTGTCTTTTTATCTGCGGTCAACCTTTCTGGGTTGGTGCAACAACTTCTACTTCCAGAGTTCTGGTGTATGTATTGGCTCTTCTGTAGCACCCACTCTTTGCGATATCTTTCCGGGCCGTATTGACAGAAATGTAGAGGCGAACCTCAGTGACCTTCAGCTTTGTATACTTAAGTATGTTGACGACTTTCAGGTATTCACAAAAATAGACTACTGAAATAGGCGCGTTGGTGATATTCTAAATGTCCTTAAAGAAAATAGCTCTTGTCTGTCCTTCACTTTCGAACTTCCAAAACAGCAAAAGCTTCAGTTTATAGATCTGAGCTTGCACATTTGCTTTATCATGTCTGCTGGCGTTACGCGCCCAGAAGTTCTAATCCATTTATGAATTACTCTTCTGCGCAGTCAAAACCTTTTAAACACGTTGTAGCCGTTTCTTCTCTGAGATCGGCTCTCGTAAAATGTCTGCACAATGCTCAAAAACATTTTCAGGAACAGGTAGCTAGGCAGAGAGCATCGTGGTTCCCTGAAGCGGCCCTCTCATGTCTGTGTGAGAGGCTAGCAAGTTCTATCAGGTCCCGCACACCCAGCAGTGGGCACAAGCGGGAAAAAAGAAAGGTTGCTGTCATCCCGTATATTCATAGAACTTCACATTGGCTGGAAAATGTAGGTGGAAGCTATGATGTTGACGTCGTATTCTCCGCCCCAGCCAAACTTTGCCGTCTGTGCGCGGCCGTGCAAAAACTGGGGGACGCAACACACATCCCATTAGTAAAGTATGTGCCCTTAAACACGTCAACAAATATGCTGAATGCTGTAAAAATGTAGTGTACAAAATTCCGACTACCTGCGGCCGTGCTTCAAACGGTCAGACAGGATGTTGCTTAAACATACGCCTTTTATGGAGCATAAAAATTCCTTGAACCAAGACCGCTCTAACCTGTCTGACCACTGCCGGGAATGTGACCTGCTAAGAAAACGCTAGCGATGGGCCCCAACATTTGATTACAGTACTGTTCTTTTTACACACCATACTCAACTCACACGCGCGCTAAAGGAAGCGAATTACATCCCAAAATCAATAGACACGTGCATTAGCACCCCTTCAGTCACCATAATAAGCCATAAAATAGCTTTCATTGATGACAATTGATTTTGTCTCGTGTTTTCTTTCGTGCCGATTTTCGCTGCATTGCTTTATATCTCTTGATGCGCGTGTATTTCGTTCCTGATTAAGGTTCCTGGTGCTGCGTCATTGAACCTTTGTCTCTTGCGTCTTTGTTTTTTCGCCTGTTTGTGTACACATTGCTGTTTTTTCCCAATAAATGTTCAGTTACGAGTGAGAGTTTGTGTCGTGTTGTCGTCTTCTTCTCTTCGTCTTCGTCGTTTTCGCGCTCGTTAACCATGAATGCGTACCAACTAGCCCAACTTCTTACCTTAACGATAAGTTCAACACCACGACTTGAACAGAGCATCGTGAAGGAATAAAAAAATAAACCTAATCGAGCACATTTTCTCGCACAAAAATAAATAAATATAAAATAACTTCAGACTGGTAATACAATGCGCATAGATAACCAGTTTATTATAATGACACAGACCATACAAAAGCAGGGAAAGGCATTCGTGGAAACCAAAAGCCGCATGCAATGGAAAGCTTAGGCGGAAGTCGAGTAGTCAAACCAAATCAAGAATAAGTGACCGCCCTTAACAGAAGCCTTTGCCCAGAAGTGAAGTGAAGGTTAATTATGACCATGCTCATTGGAGTGCTTCTGGGGCAGTGAGCCGCCGACGGATGGGCTGCAGTTGAGAATACGAGGTATTGGTGGCGCCGTGTCTGCTATGAGACCAATTGTTCGCTTCTTTTTTTTTGCAGGTAACCTAGCCGTCCACAAGCACCTCTACGGTGGCGTCTTCTTTTTGAAATCCCTACCAAAGACGGAGACCTCCAAGGTCAACCGACCAGCACTGACCCGCTCCCTCCTTCAAGCCTGAGAGGCTGTTGTGTAATGAACAAAACGCTGCGCATGCAGCTTGCGACACGCGCACTGAGCACTGATCCACCAAGGGCGTTGTTTAAAGCACTAGACCGAGCTGCTGCAGGCTAGACTTTGACCACTGGAAATGCTAGTCAGAATAGGAACTTGACATTGATAGGGAGGCTTCAATGGAACGGAAGACACCATTGACTTGCAGTGTATATAACTTGAGTACAGGTGACGATGAGGATGGCTATAAAATAGCAATCATGCAGTTAACTAAAGCAGGGAGAAGTATTTGTTTCAACTTTAAACTATAAGTTACCTTGTTAGAGTCGTATTTCCATTGTTACTCTTCTTTCTGATTTTTAAACGTCTGAAAGCGACTGGAATAAATACGAAACCAACGAAATTACTGCCTTTGTTTTTTGTTCTAACACTAAGTCCAGCATCAAGTGCCTCGAAAGAATACAAAAAAGGCAGTTAAGTTCATATTTAAGAAACTATCAAGACTCGATTCCTACACTAAATTTATCACAGAAATTTATAAACCTGCATTGAATCACGCCGAAAACCACCTAGGCTTGAATCCTTTTCTGTCGTTTATGACAATAAGCTTGAAATGAACCAGTCACCTTATAAAACGGTAGGAAAAACACGGCACACAAGACGTCATCATCCTGATTCACTGACACCTTACTACGCTCAAACAGATGGGTTTAAATTTTTTCTGTTTTCCTGCGACAATACTCGACTCGAACGATGGTTTTCAGACAGATACACAGTGTGATTAAAAATGTATAAATTGGTCCTTGCTTGATCATGATTTAACTAATGTTTCTGTCTATTCGAATGCCTCTCTTCTTATACCCAAGAATCTGCAGTATGTATTAAATAAAGATCTATTGGCCGCTCCTCTAAAAAAATGCTCTGTAAAACTAAAACATTTAAATCATAAGGGCAAAACAAAACTCAAACAAAAATCGTGATGAATGACTGGATGCTGCTGATGTCGATGCAAAGTAGATTATCCTGTAAAAAAAAAGGAAACGAGTGTTCACGCTGTCGATGTGAGGTGGGCAGAAATGCACCCAGGCTACATAAATTTAACGCAGTAGTGTTATAGGAGTAGAGCCATTGAACTTTTGGTTGCGAGTTTTCTTGTTTTTAATGATACATAAGGCACACTTATAGATGGATTACCACTTGGTATCTTCCTGAGACCACTCAGTTACTTATAATATCATTTATTTCTCGTGCTGTTTCGGTTTCGGTTCCAACAGACGAATCAGGAATGCGTCGTCAACGTGTGCTTCCAGGTCACGTGAGACATGAAAACATGGAGTATAATCGCTGCTTACACATTCGTTCTCATTCCGGCTGTTGAAGAAGGCTGCCTTCAGTACTGCAGTAAATTAAAACAATGATGCAGCACTTATATGGAAGTTTTCCATGCTTCACGTGACACAAAAGCACTCATTGACGTCACAGCCATCGTTCGGCTGTTGAAACCAAAACCCAGAAAGCATGAAAGATAAAATTCGATTATGAGTTATTTAGCGGTCGTGGGAGAATACCACATGGCGATTCATGCGTAGCAGTGTCTTCCGCATCATTGTGGAGAAGAAAACATGCCACACAAATTAGGCGTCTATACGAGTTTAAGGTTACGGTTTCTACATAAAATCCGGCGTCGACGGCGGTGTCGTCGTCGTTGGCTACCTTGTTGTGAACGGGAAAGCAGGTGGCCCACCTACCACATAAGCCAGGCAACCTTGGGAGGTCATCACAACTGCCCACCGTAGCAGGTGGCAATTAAATCAACGACTCATCGGGAGAGGTTACTTTTACCGTCTCAAAAAACCCAACACAAGTCACACTAGCCCCACCGGTTGATGTGTTTAAAACATCCACTTTCGGCGGCAGTGGCACATCACTTAATCACTTAACCGCTGCAGCATTGCGCCAGGAGTGGTATTTATACGTAGAAGACGACGAAGCGAGCAGTGGCGCGGGATGGGGTGCTCGCACTAGGCACGCATCCATTAAATCATATTTTAATCAGAAAACCGGAGGATTACACTCAGCCCGACGTCTACGAGACCATCCCGGCGGCGTAGACGGTCCCGGCAGACTTGCTTCATCCATAGGGAGATTGAGATTCTCTTAATGGGGAAGGTCGGGGGGGGGGGGGTAGGGGGGGTGAAATTAAAGGGAGTGCACAACCCTATAACTGTCTCCTTTAGGAAGGAAGAAACTGCGAGGCGGCAGTGTGTATGCACGCGAGAGCGGCGCCGTGTCCCTTTGAAGTGAACGGTGAGTCACGTGGTTAGCCACGTGGACACAGCTGGCGTGGCAGCTGCGGCGAGTCACGTGGTACGTCACGTGACTGACACGCCTCTACACCTCCATTCGAAGGTCAAATATTTCGCGCCAGTGACACTGGCTCGATAAGGCTAGTAAAATTTTCGCTTTAAAACAATGATGCCGAAGGCTGACACCACCGGCCATCGGCTCTATACGCGAGGCAGCAGTAAGTGTTGCTATAAACGCTTCTAAGGCAGCTCTTCTGTGCCGCCGCAGATGGGAGTTAGGACACACGTAGTTAAAACGTCATTGTGAATGTTTATTCTCCACTTAGGAGGCAAAGCCGTAGTGGCCCATGTGCTGTGCGATGTCAGTGTACGTTAGAGAACCCCATGTTGTCGATATTTCTGTAGCCCTCCACTACGGCGTCCCACATAGCCTGAACCGTTTTGGGACGTTAAATACCCATAAAAAATCCAAAGCACTTTCCGTAAGTGCATAAATGTCGCCACGGCTGCGTAGTGGTTATAGACGCCAAAGGTCGATCATTTAATATAACAGTCCCGGGCTGTACAATCAACCATAGCGAATTTCCCTTTTACAAAAACCTGCTCTTTCGGGGCGCGCATGAAAATCTTTCCGAAAATATCTTTTCCAAGAACTAATTAATTCCAAACGCAGAAGTCTTTCACCCACCGCGTATATTTTGTTACTTTCTATGTGAATTGAAATTAGCATTTGTTATACACACAACAGATGCATCTTACCGGTATTCACCTATAGGGCAGACACATGCAGGCTATAGGGAAAAGGGCTCAACAGTGGAACAGCCAAGGGAGCTGCGGAAAGAAAATATGATAAGTGTAACATTAAGAGAGACCAAGATGGAAGAGGGGGTCTTGGATCGAACACGAGTCATCCCTAGGATTCTGGCCCATGCGCCTCAAAAAACCGGTCGCGCCATCTTGCGACAGCCGGCGGCGCGTAACTCAATGGCGATGAAAAATAAAAAATAATACCTCGTCGCGATGAAAGTTCAACTAGCGCTCTCGCAAGATGTTAAATGCATCTTAAAGTTTCTTTTTGTAGAGTTTCATGAATGTAGCTTACATGCTGCGTTTACCATGCGCAATTAGCTACGATAGCATGGGGCCTATAGCGAGGTGCTGAAAAATGCCCCACTTGACTTCACTTTATCGCTCACCGCAGCCATAATTCACAATATATCGACAAGCTCTCGCAGCTTCAGGTAGCGTAATGTCCTAGCTTTAAACAAATATAATGTAGTTTACATTTGAATGAAGCAAAAGTTTTCCTGCGCTGTTTTTTTATTGCCCATGCATCCTCAGCATCGACAAGAAACCTGTGGCGAACTCTCGGTGTGTTGGCAAGGCGCACGTCCCTGCTACAGTGTCCCTGCTTTGGTAGTTTTCTTTGGGAGGTTGGGCCGTGCCGTACCAATGCGCAATTTTATCAAAAGTGCCCCCATCGCAGTGAGGCTACGACCATGGGCCGCTACATAAAATGCTACAAGAAAGCGCGTGCCTTCTATGATGTATATAGAGGAAACTATAAGGAGACTCTTTTGTTTGACAGATACATTTATTTAGGCGCATACAGTGACCCCACGACACGGGCATAGGTGATAGTGGAATTGCGTGCGCATTAACGCTGCAAAGCAATGGAACTTACAAGTACTTTCGTTCAAGCAGTGAAATGCGTAATTCCCGGACGCTAATACTTAGAGCTCACTCACCGATATTTGTATATTTGTCTTGCACTGTGCATTGAAATTATTAAAATCGTGTATCAATGACTACAATTTAACACTCATATTATTAAGCTGAATAGCAGGCAGCTCTTCGAAAGTTTTGTCGACGTGGTGAAAGTGCAGCACGGATGAGTTTAAGTGAATGTTGTAAATGCCAGGCGGCAAATCTGATGCTGCGTTTTATGGCAGTAGTTGATTTGTCCAATGTAACAACTAGTAGTGTGGTAGTTCACAACATTTTCTTCAAGGCTGGTAAAGTGCCTCTCATGATTCGATCGTTCACCGTCGATAAGAGCTTTACCATTGTTGTAATCGATGCTAGTTTCGGCAGTTATGTCAACGGCGTACGTAAACTATGAACCGCTAACGAAGACTTTATAGAATGGCATGCTGGGAACTACTTTGAAGAGTGTGCCATCTGTTCGGCTTGCAAGTAAATACGCTGTTATCCAGAGCCGCAATCAAAAGTCAAACCTTGCATAAATGTTCTTCATTATGATTGAAATTCGCTGAGAAATGAACGGAAGTTATTGTCGGATAACACGAGGTTTCAAAGCTTACTGGGTTTCTCCAGCGCGGCGGCCGGGCTGTCCACCCAGCCCGCTTGTGCAATGTGGCAGTCGCATGATTAATTAGTGACAGGACGCTACGTGCGCGCGGCCCTGATTATGAAGTGAATTTAGCGTGTTGCGAATATGTGCAACAGCACCTATAGGCACTCTCGCACGAGTGGCGCGAACATATTCTTTTTGCATATGGGGTGCAAACCTGCCCCCGTCTTTTTTTTTTTCTGTCGCTCTCCTATGCACTCCTCGGTATCCTCTCTCTTTGCCTTTAATTCCGCCAGTTGCAGTTCTGGTGCTTGAGAGATTGGAGAGCAATCGCCGGGCCGGCAACATTTTTAGCTTCCTTTTTCTATTTTGGTCAGTTGTTATTGTTGCCTCTGAAGCGATTAGCAAACTACTACTTCTTTGAGGTGTGGCTCCGGGGGAGATGCACAGACCGCGAGTGCAAGAAGAGGGAGCCGTTTCCTGGGGACGATTAACATCCTCCCGCGACTTCTAAATTTGCGTTCATTGGTTTCCACAGCCTACGACACCAGGTACACGAAGCAGGGTATTTTCCATACCACGCCTTAGGCCTTTTCTGTAGGATGACTGTCTTTGAATGGGCAGAGGAGGCGTCCGATAATGGCGGCCGGCTTGTGTGTAGTTTGCATCTCTTCGTTTCTGACAATACTGGCCAAGGTTTCGCTGACACCTTTTGCGTACAAACTGCATGCGCGTTTTTGCCACTGGCATGTCCTTAGCGTAAGCATATAGGGTTGTTTGCGTTGCTTCCTTTTCGGTTTTGGATGATACATCGAGTGAAGAATCTTCGGCATCCATTTCTTAGAAATGGTTTCTTTTGCCGGTGAAGAGTTCTAATAGTGCAATGCCAATATCGCACCAAGCGCAATGGGATGAAGTGTTTTCTTCAACACAAGGTTAGGTGAAAAACCATTTTCCGAGCACTTCAACTAAAAGAAGTCAAGCGCCAGCCTTTGAGCAAACTTGTGCCCATTGGAAACCAGTGGGTACACGGCAGCAGTGGGGAACGAATCACACACCGTCCTCGAGCAGCATGCTTAAAGCAATATGGTCGTGTATGTTATTATTATTTCCTGATTTTGCAGGTATCCCACGATGTAAGGGTGTGCTCGTGGTTCTTGTACCAGTGAAGGGCAGTGACCTCAAGAAAGAAATATAAGTTCTGCAGGCAATGTGCCGCAGTCCAGCTCTTGGGGGCGGGCCACGCGTTCATACTGTTGAATCCAATCGTCGACGTCTTCGGAACATTCGCCACGGAACGCGACAGCGGAACTAGGAGCGACGGGGAGGTAAACCACAGCAGGTGCGGGCGAAGAATCGGTCTGCTGGGCCTGGTTCACGGTGGATCGAGCCATGTGCAGTGCTGGCACGGACCTTGTGGTAATGTGCGGCAAGAGGCCGAATTCGGGGCTGGGTCTTTGAAGTCGCCGGCTGCCACAGATCTCGTCCTCCTCAGCAGAGGGGAGGCGGCCCAGGCTGGGAATGGGACTCTACGAAGCGGGAGGTAGGGGATGACGTTGCATAAGATGGCACCTCCACCAGAATGTCACGGGTCGTTCAGACGACGCGGGTCGAAGGCACGAAGGGGGACCAGGACCGCAGTAGCAGGCGCCAGAGACAGGCCAAGAGTCGCGGCCGGGCTCACGAGCGAGTTCTGCCGATCTTCTACCTCTTCACCGTCGATCGGCACCCCGCTGGTTGAAGAAGACGTTAAGTGCAAAATTAGGGAATAATAATAACACACACGACAGTATGTCATTGCTGTTGTCGCGGATTTTAAAACAAATAAGCAAGAATTGGGAACGGTCTTAACCAAAACTTGCTTGAATTTCACCCTACCCTTCAGACAATTTTTGGCAGCGTTCATCCCACAAAGGCTACGAGAACAAGACACAGCATCAAACGGATGAAGAAAGGGGAGGGGCGGTAACGTAAAGGGCCAACGGTGTGAGCAGGTGCATAGGTAGGGAAAATTCTTTTTGAAGAGCTACACGGGCAGCCGGTTGCAGGGTGGTAAGGGGGAGGAAGAAAAGAACAGTGGGGTGGGGTCTCCTGCTGTCCCTTTGCCTGCCGTTCTTTTTTTTTCCTCCTCGTACTTTTCCTCGAATCGTGGAGCGCAGACCGCGGTTGCTTCTTGAATGAAAACTAAGCCTTTTGACAGATTTGCCTGTCTGGTTGGGTTTGAAGACATATAAACTGTACGGCTCGAAACAAAAACTTTAATTTTAACCCAACGTTGCGAAGCCGACTCGGCTCCTTCATCAGGGGTGACTGAGGGCAGTAGATAGCGTTTTTAAGTATAGAGGGGAGGAGGGGTTCAAAGGATCGAAAGCTGTGATGCAAAAGGCGTGGGGGAGGGGGTTTAGCCTGTGAATCACGTTGTCGCACTGTGGGGAGGCGGTCAGTGGCGACTTTTTTTTTTCGTTGAGCTGCAGAGCGAAGTCCCTGGCATATACTTGGTGCAGGTTTTGTTTTGTGCGGCTGATGTTGTTCGGGGTGTTATCGATGTGCCAGGATTCGAGAAAGAGCCTTTTGTGGAAATTTGTCTCGGTTGCGAGGATGCTAGTTTCTTGGAAGTTGATTATTCGGCTACAGGAATGCCGTCTCTTGCGAAGTTGCAGACGTCGTTTCTATGTTGCCGAATTCTTTCTTTGAGATTTTTGGTTTAGCCGAGGTAGCTTGCGTCGCCGACGGCGCAAGATATTTTGTAGACAATGCCTTGTGCTTTTTTCTCTCCGCGGCCGGTCTTTGGGAACAGGTAGGCAAAGCGCAACAGTGTTTGTGGGCTTGTGCGCCACCTGGAGACCCCCTTTTTTTTCAAGATTCGGGCGATGGTTACGCTGACGCCTCCGACGTAAGGCAGAGTGATGTAATTTGGTGGTGGCGTTCGTCTTTGTCCGTTGATTTCTTGGCGCATGTTGTAGTGTTTTTGAAGCCGAATGGTTTTTTTCAATAAAAATTTTTCGGTAGCCGTTCATGATGATTTCTTTGAATATCGTGCGTTGTTTCTGCGCCATGTTTCTGCTGCATACGGTGTGAAGCACGACGAAGTCGGTGCGTCTGTGAAAACGGCGCGGAAAAGTCATGGACACACTCTTGTCTCCAGGCTCTCATAAAAAAAAAAACGTACAACCGCTAATGTGTCAGTCCCGGCAAAGGGTCTCTCACCACGCGTACAAATATCTCCAAAAAATGACATCAGAGCTTCTGCAGAAGACCAGTTACGTTGTTTAATGCCTTCCGCCAACCTAAGAAATTCTAACAGCTTTGTTAAAAGCACAGCGTATGGCACAGGTAAATAGTGGCAGAAAAACAAATTTCGGACGATTTAGCGTGGTTTCGCCAAACGCAACTAGGAGCGCTAGCACATCGGTTTTCCGTTGCGCATGGATGCAGTTGGTGAAGAGGATGATATCCAAAACACAGCGCAAGAGACTTGTATTTTAGGACGCAGAATGTCTGGCTGCGACGGTGTTGCAGTTGTAAAATGCAGTAACCAGCAAAACTGGTGTGTTCTCGCCACCCCGGGTTCGAAACTCACTCGCGGCTGTAAAACATTTCCGATTATTTTGTTCGAGGTCATGTAAATTTCAGACATACAGACAAACCTCGTCGAAATCCAAAATTGAAGCCTCAGTGCCAGAATAAAAAATGCGACCCCGTTAGCCCGCTGTTGCTCTACCAGATTGTGGAGGCAGCGGTTGGTGCCAATGGGGCCGCTCGATAGAACTGCTATCATCGAGTGGCCGTGGTTCTCATCTGCTCACTCACTGAAAAAGAAGGCACGCTGAAAGCTTTTCCTTAGAGCCTTTACTTCGTTCTTTGTCATGCAACGTGAGCGCACTGTGTTGTTATGGCCTGTGTACAGTACAAAATAAAGCCAACGATTGTGAACGGGTGAGACCTTTCTGCGGCCACGTAATTGGTGAAAGCTTCAAAGACAACGTGTTTTCGCGTTGTGTGGCAAAAAATGAGTCGAATGGATTAAACTGTTTATTTCTGCAGAGATCATCTGGCAACGATAAGCGTCGAGCACCGTGCATAGAGTCTCCAACGCCACTATATCAAAGACAAAAAACACCGCAAAGTAGAACACAAAAATAACGAGACGCGGTTACCACTGCAGAACCCAGATATCTTATTGTTTATTGCCATTAATTTTCATATTGCTTTGAGTACGCATGGCGTCACTTTCTTTTACTCGTGATGTCACTGTGCTCGTATACCTCTCAGCGGGGAAACGTGAGCCCGTGCACTGAGAATGTAGACTCCGCTTTTTCAAAGACAGCTTGTTCACATGATCTTATCAGCCTCGCGTCACTGCACCCTAAGGCAACCAAACACAAGGAACTAGCGAAAGGGTGGCTCCTTCGAAGATACCGGCTTTCCCAGTGGGTAGCTTGGCGGCGCTTGCCTACAAACGACAAGCAGCATTCATTGTCTCAGAAGTGAATGGACAACTTGCAACCAACAACCCACGTTCGCAAACCACGTTTTCACTTCCTGCTCTGCTGATTGAAGGGGTTAGCGAGAGGAGAGATGAGCCAGTCGTCCTCCACTGTATTCTTTTTCTGAATGCTGAGGGGGGCTGCCCCCTATGCTGGAACATGAAGCCCCGACGGCCACCACCAGCTGTAAAACGAAGTTGTTGAAAGGTTACATTGATGTATTTCCTTGACGAGTACCTGTCTCAACCCGCTCCTCACATCCCTTAAACAACTTCTTCCTCATGCAGATAAAGGGACATCAACCCCCTCATTTTTCGAACAAGAATGCGAGATTGCCGTCTGTAAACGAGGGTTTTCGGTTGGCACACTGTAGAGGATGCTCGGTAATCTGCAAGTGTGCTCCAATGGCCCTTTTTAGGTGCACGCGCCCAAAACCGGCGCTTTTAAAATACGACAGAACCGGTCTAGGCATGCGCACTGCAGGAGACGCCCCAGAACCTCGGCGAGGCGCCGATATCTGTCCGTGCTAGACATCGGCGCCAGCTTATGGGCGCTGGCGCAAGGGTTAGAAGCGGGGTCCGGTTTACGACAATAGGAGCACAGCGGCGCTCTTGGTGACTTTTATTCATTACTTGAAGTTCTTTCAGGTTCCCAGAAAATTTGATCGCGGTTTAAGTAGTCCTTTCAGCGCCCCCCCCCCCCCCCCAACCTCTTTTCTTCACGGCTCGAAATTATTTCCGTCCGCAGAAAGAAGAACCAGAGTACAATGAACTTTTTTCCTCCTCCTTCATCTGCTTGAGAGGGGGAGCCAGCCAGCACCAAGAGCAAGGACTACCAAACATGCCTCTGACGCCGTTCTGGTATGCTCAGTACTCGATCCACGTGTTCTCGGCCGGCCTTTACAGCGTGTATAAACTGCACATCTGCAACCGAAAATTTAATTTTAACCCAACGTTTCGAAGCCGACTCGTCTCCTTCATCAGGGGTGACTGAGGGCAGTAGCTAGCGTTTTTAAGTATGGAGGGGAGAAGGGGGTGAAAGGAACGAAAGCTGTGATTCGAAAGGCGTGGGGGAGGAAAAGAAGGAGAGTTAAGGCTGTTAGTCACGCTGTCGCAAGGTGGGGAGGCGGTCAATGGCGACTTTTTTTCGGTGAGTTGAAGAGCGACTTCCCGATGCATATGCTACCAGATCACATAACAGAAGCATACAGTCGGTCATGTGCACTCGCTCCTCACGTATATGCCCTTTGCTGCACGCTTAACTACTACTTCCTTAATTATAGTCCCTCTCTAATCACACACATACCTGTTAGCATACAGTCGTAAGCTAGCACAAAGTGAAAGACCACGTCATATATATAAAACCCCGCTTTAGCTAAGCCGTACAAACGTACCTGCGTGGTTTGTATATAGCGTGTCTGACTCGCCATACAAGAGTCAGGGTTTCCAGTCGCTCTCCTCAATTCTCCAAATCTTTTTTCGCCTCAATGACTTTATGTACGCCACTTTATGTCTTACATTGTGAGTCACGGTACGACCATGCGAGCAGGAGCAGGAACTTAGACATCCATTCCGCGTAAAACCTGAAAAACGCATTTCGTATGTCGTGGGGGCACTAGATTTTTTATGATCTATTTTCAGTAAAAGGGAAAGCCCGATTCAGTTAAGACCAAATCGTCTAGTTTTGTTGTCTTGCTTGGAAAAGGTTAGAGGTCTGGTTTTTTTCCCTTGTCGTGTGTAAATACCAAAATAAAGTAATCATTGAAGTCAGTAGCCTTTGAGACAGCTTCAGTCAGTGACAGATTACTGGTTTGGCTTGGTTTTGAATTAAGGTATAGCCAAAATTTCGCAGGAGATTCTTTGATAAACTTGCTTAAGGCGACATTTATGTATTCAACTTTTGCCTTTTTTACAGCTGACTTTAGCGCATGAGACTATTCGCGTAGTTTAGTAGTGTAGCCGGGTACCGACAGTTTATTTCTCAGTTTCCTCTCTTCTTATTCTTCTCGTCATCCAAGATTTTTCTTACGTACTGGCCTGACCATTGTAGGAACATATTTTCATAAGCAATGCTTAGATTCTTTTAATCACTGACCATATTCTACATACTGAAACTCTATTATTATTGGCGTTCGAACTAAAGGTGGAGGAAGATTTATCCAGATAATCAAGAACGCTGACATCGTCGGCGTTTTCCCAGTCGAAAATGCGTGTACTCGCTTTTTCGATTGGTGGTGGCGCACCCCATAGCAAGGCACATTAAGTCGCTCTGTGGTCCGATATGCTACCGACAAAATCCGATGAAACACTGCCGTATGCGATATTTCCACTCACAAACATAAAGTCCAGTAGGTTCGTGCTTTTTAGAGTAGCACGTATTGGCTCCCGAATGAGCTGTCTAAGACCGAGATTAAAACTTAGGTCAAGCAGTGCACCTGCACGATGGCTATCAGTCATTTCATTATCAAGAGCGTCCCAAGCTACGCTAGTAAGTTTGAAATCCCCCGTAAGGATTATTTTATGGGTGAAGTGACTCTCCATATATTTTGCTAGAGCGTGTACGTAGTTCCTGAATAGAGGAATGACTTTTCTATCATAATTTTGAACCAGGGTGCTTAAACGCCAATAATTTCCAGCAATGCTGTGACAAATATTCTTCCTCATCAAAATTGCTACGCCACCAGCTCCTTTACGCATAGCAGTATAACCCGGAGGGAAGATATCGCTACTTGAAATGTCAGGAGAAAGCCTTGTATCAGTGATTGTTAGAAAAGCAGGAGAATGATCAAGAAAGAATAGTTCAGATTCCGTAGTTTTGTTGACATAAATTCAGGCGTTTATATTCACTATAAATAAAGTGGAAGGCATATCATGTTTAGTCAGTTTTTTTTCCTTCGTGCGGCAGGTTTCTTTCTAACTGCTATTCTGGTTCCTTTATCTTCGTTCCAGACATAAACTTAATCATTTCTCTTGATGTTGTCGTACACAATAGAAACTTTGTCACCGTTATCTCGATCGACCTTCCTGCTGTACCAAAGTTTTTTCCTTATGTTTCGTACACGCAATAAAAAATCTTCGCCTACTGATCCATCAGTATTCTTAAGCTTGGAGACATTTTTCATGATATTCCCTTTGTCCTTGAAACTTGTCAGCTAAAGAACAACCGGTCGCGAGTTGTTTTCAGCATTGGTGCCTAGGCGGTGCAATCTCTCGATTCTAGAGATCGTGACACCGAACATACCCTTAATATTGTCTTCCGTGACTTCTGATTCAATTCATCTACGTTCTCGTCCTCTGCTTCCGGAATACAGAAAAAAAATTATGTTCGATGTTCGGCTTCTATTCTCGAGGTCATCAATCTGGTGTGCACGTCTACTAATGGTATTTTGAAATGCGTCTATTTTATCCAGAACACCTGCAATTATCTCTTCAAGAAGCGGCAGGCTATCTAACTTTGCATGGATAGCTTCCAAGGATTCATTTAGGGACTTTTGGCCATCCTTTAGAGCACTGATGTCAGCAGCCAACTTGCAAATTTCGCTCAAGACTTCCTGATTGCTGGGACCAGAGTTTCTTTTCATGTCCCAACAAGCATCAGTAAGTACGTCAAGGACGCCACTCTATTACGCATAATTGAACACACTTGGCCTGGGCAAGGCAGCACCACAAGAAAAATGTGGTTACTTTTGTGACGTTTGCCAAAATGTTTTCTCACCTGAATCAAGAAGATGAACGGATTAGGTTGAGGTTGAGGTGTTGAATGCTACAGGTGGGGTTAGCCTTGCTTTGTCTGCCAGCAATTGCTCCACCGCAGCGTCCCTTCGATAGTAACAATGCCGCATCTACCCCGCTAAGCGCACAGTCTCTTATAATAGCACACATTCTCTCCCGCAGTCACCATCTTTGCACACAAACAATCCACACAGTTCACATCACAGTCCACTCCAGAAGTCACCATCTATGCACATATTCAGTCACAGTAGAACATAGGCCAATGTAGTGCCACACTCCATACGCACATTCACTCAAAGCAGAATGTAGTCCACTCTGTAAGACACCATCTACGCACATATTCAATCACAGTAGGCCATAGCCCGTTCCTGCTGTCACCATTTAAAAACAAGATCCGTGTTCTCCAGAAATGTTAAAAGAAGGCGAGCAGCCTCCCTTCTGCATGTCTGGTTTCCACTCGGGTAGACAATATCCTGCACTGTGCTGTGACGGGTTCCTGTCTTCTTGAAGGAAGCGAACATCACAAGCCTTTCCGCGTTGTACTCTGGACAGTACATAATATAATGTTCGATATCCCCGCACACACCACATAAAGAGCCGAGCGGAGACGATGCTATGCCGGTCTTATGTATCCATGCAGGAGTGCGAGCAGAGGCCGTGCGAATTCGATGTAGAAGGGTCGCCTGAGATCCTCTCAGTCCCTTGGTCACACATGGCTTGTGGGACGCACTCCATAGGGTACTAATGTGATCGAGCACCGTTTTCCTGCAGAGACTTTTCCCATCTTGAGGTACTTTTTTTGATGGAATCTTTGAGAGAGCTTTATGGGCGAGACTGTCTGCCACCTCATTACCGTTGACTCCTATGTGAGAGGGCACCCACTGGAAATGTAGAATAAAGCCTCTGCTGTGCAGATTCTGCACCAAGCGCAGAGAGGTTAGAGACAAGGCGTCAGTAGGGAATCCGCGCTCTAACCTCTGAAGGACAGATCTTGAATCAGTTAGGATGACAACAGGTTAAGCCGGACAAGACCCTTACTTCCGTAAAGCCGCCTCAATAGCAACACTTTCAGCCGTTGTGGAGGATACGACAGCAGTACAGCGTACGGACCACCTACAGTCCAAAGAAGGAATGTAAAAAGCCGCTGCGCTAGCTTGTTTGACCTTGTCCGCAGAACCATCCGGGAAAATTTGAAGATGGCAGGCATACTCTGTTTCCAAGTATTCCAGCACAAGCGAAAGCGTTGCTGCCAAAGGAGAGCTGTGCTTTGCGCTCACATGGGGAATTGTGATCTTACAGTCGAGGGTCGGAAAAGACCAGGGGGGTTTCAACCGTTTCCTTTGCCTTCGGACATTAATGCCTAAAGAACTAAGAGTATTGAGTGCCAAGTAAGCTTTCGACTCATATCTCTTGCAGAGCCGCTGTAGAAGGGATCGCCCAGCTACCGTCTCTCCTAAGCGGTCAAGATGCATTAATAGTCTCTGCGAAGCGATAAGGCTAAGAGGTTTCGATAGGGACTCATGAAGTACTGCCTTATTCGCAGCCGCCTGGGGAACTCCAATGGATCTTCTTAGGCCCTTTCTGTGGACAACTTCGAGACGCTCAAGTTGTGATGCCGAGGGGGAAATTAAAGGTAATTGATACATTATCCGGCTGACCACCAACGCTTCATGAAGTTTGACCATTGAAGAAGGATGGTTTTCCCATTGCTCACGTGCAATTCTACGGATCACATCGAGACGAGAAGATATAGATGAAACAATCGCGTCTAGAGCTGTTCGCCACTGTAGACGGGAGTCAATAATGACGCCCAGGAAACGCGCGTGGTTGAATTGACGGATGCAAGAGTGACCGAGGTCTATCTTCAACCGCGCTTGACGTCTTCCTACACCTGGAAACAGAATAAAGCCGGATTTGTCCACTGACAGAGACAACCCCACACCTTGAAGGTAAGCTTGTGCCGAAAGGATAGCCTGTCGAGCTATCAGGGCGAATCACTTGTGTTGGTAGCCAGTAATCCAAATACAGATGTCGTCAGCATAAAGTGACATACGCACTTGCCTGCAACTTTTTTTCAACGAATCGGGTAGGCCAGCCATTACGGCGTTAAATAGCGTGGGGGAAAGAACACTTCCTTGAGGCACACCTCGTGATAGAACCCTTTCGGTGCTTAACGTACTCCCTAACCGTACACGAACCGCGCGATCACTTACAAACTTGTAAATGAATCTTAACATATGGCCCTGTATGCCCATGCCTTGCAAACTGTTTAGAATTGAGCTCTGAAGCACGCTGTCGTAAGCTTTCACAACATCAAGAAAAATGGCCAAGATGGAAAGGCCGAAAGCTCTCTGGTGTTCAATGTGACTGATCAAGTCTAAGACGCTATCTTGGGCACTAAGACCTCGGCAGAATCCTGTCATAGAGGATGGCAGTGCCTTGCTGTCCTCAAGCCACCATGATAAGCGTTCATTTACCAGCTTCTCCATCAACTTAGCTACACAGGAGGTCAATGACACTGGGCGATACGAGGCAAGGTCTGTCATGTCTTTGCCATGCTTCAGTACCGGAACTACCATGACGGAGGAACATCGCCAGTCTCCCAAACTCTATTGATGAAGTTGAGGAGCTCCTTTCTGAGTTGCCAAGGCAGATTATTCAGCATTTGATTGGTGATGCCGTCGGGACCTGGTGAACACCGGCGCCGCAGGCCACTGAGCGCAGTCTGAAGCTCACGAAGCGTGAACGGGACGTCCATGATAGACCTGGAGGAAGCAGGTGGTGAATATATATCTATTCCAGAATCAGCGCGTACGAGTGCGTCTGCAAATTCCTCTGCCAAGCACGCAATAGGTTTTTCCTTGCGTATTGCAAGAGCTTCAAAAGGCTTCGAAGGGCGAGATTCTCCAGCAAGGCTGCCAATAACTCGCCATATTCTCGTTATCGGTGAGAACACAGTCAAACTAGCACAGAATGAGGCCCATTGCGACATGTACAGCTTGTTCGTGTGCCGTCTAATAGCAGAATTCAGCCTATTGAAGGTCGTCTTCAGTTGGCTGTCGTCCTTCTTCCGCACGAGTTGGCGCTCCGCCCTTCTTCTCGCTGCGCAAAGGTTCCTGAGTTTTAAATCCGGGGCCGGAAAATGATCAGGTAACTTGACCGCCGTAGTTGCTGCTAGCTTACTAGAAATCATTTTGTCAACAACATCCCCAGAAACACGTTCTAGGTGCTTTCTGTACTTATCCCAGGTGACCACGTTGCTAATTTTAGGACCATGCATACGGAAGTCGGCAGCAAACACAAAAATCGAATAGGGATCACTCCCGATTCGGTCGGGCGCTGTTGACCAACTCACGCGGACGTCAGGTGAATGCAGCGTCAGGTCTATAGCTGTCGCTGAGGCTGGAGGCCGGAAAAAAAGTGGGGCTTCCGTCATTGGCAACACACAGGTCCAAACTGTCAATAACCTCTACAAGTTTGCGTCCACGGGAATCCGTGTTCCTGTCACCCCAAACGGCATGATGGGCATTGAAATCACCGCAGATGATTCTAGGTGCTGGGCAGCGGTCGCAGAGCTGCTGTAGAAACAAATCTAATGCTACCTTCTTCCGCGGAGACACGTACACGGATGCAATCGAAAGGGTTCGAGAGCCGAGCTGTATTCCCACAGCGGCTACCTCAATGTCATCCGTGCAAAGATCGGCAACGCTTAGAGAAACATGTGGAATTTCTCTTCTTATGTAAAGCGCAGCACTTCCTGCAAGAAATGACTTTATGCTGCAGTTTTTATGGGCGACATATTCAGTCAAACATCTCCCGCTTGGCAGGCCAGCTTCTGACAGGGCCAATACTGGAACACAAGTCTCTTTCAAGAATAGTTTGAGTTCAGCTAACCGACTTAAAATCCCAGCGCAGTTCCACTGCAATATAAACGGCACTTTTCGGTGCATATGAGATCCACGAGGTTTAGCCCCATCCATTTTAGTTTGCAAGGAAGTTTGCTGCGAAGGTGGAAATTAGGGACTCAAAAGAAAGCACCAGCTGTAGGAAGTTCTTCAGGTTACCAGGCGCCATCGCTGGAACATGTGAACGCAGGACCCCAAACAAAACATGAAGAAGGTCAGACATACCTTGATTTTTGAGCTCCTTATTTTGCGCAACGCACTCACAACATCGACAAAAATGCCGACGGGGACACATTCTTGGCCGCAGTAGCTGATTTTTTTGTCATTTGTGCATATGAGGGTTCCCCTTGCCGTGGACTCTGGCTGTGATCCGGCAGCTCAGGAACATGGACACTTTTTGCTGGAGGTCGAACAGTCAACTCGCACTGGGCCTTGGCGTCTTGCTGGACTCAGGTCTCTTAGGGACATTGTTGGGCAACGCAACAACATCAGACTCCAATACTGGGAACTCGTCAAATTCAGGGACAGGCGTCTCAGTCGGTGGGGTTTTTGGACCAGAAAGGACATCCGACGGCGCAGAGCGCTCACACGGAAGGGGCAACCTCCGAAACTCGCTGGATGATCGCCACCGCAATTGGCGCAAGCAAAATCTGCCCTGCAGGTTAAAGTCTTGGTCGCCTTCGCACCGCTTACAGCGTCGATCCTTTGTGCAAACTTTGGCCACGTGCCCAAACCGTTGGCATCTAAAACACCGTGGAGGAGCTTCGGTGAAATCTGCAACTGCGTGCTTTGTGAATCCCAGATCAATTTTTTCGGGGCGCTCTGAGTTGGGAGCGAATGTCAACACGATAGAGTTGGTAGGTTTCGCAGCCCATTCTTTTCCTGGAGACTCCACACGACGCACAATTCGTTTCACGTTCAGTACACCTTGTGGTTTCAGATAATCAAGTAGGTCGCGTTCTGAATACCACTTTGGTACACCCTTAATAACACAGGTGTTCTTCATGTAGGAATGGGGCAACCGCACGTTAACTTTGATGCCAAAAATCTGAGAGCTCTGCAGGAGCTTGTCAACCTGCTCTTCCGTCGAGACATCTAGCTGAAGAGCCCCGTGCATGGTGAACCGACTTCGAATCTGAGCTGATCCCAGCAGTGATTGAATGGCCGCGAAAAGTAAGATGGGATTCTTCTCTATTAAATCAACCCCCTTTTCTGTGGGCTCAACCACTACCGGGATCCCTACCGTTCGTTGCTTGCGATGACTCACCAACTTGAAGCCCTCGTTGTCCACGTCAGCCATATCGGCCACTGACTCGTCACCGTCCACGATCGTTAACTCAGCCCCACTAAGCGATGAGGTCTCGCTGGACGGGTCGTCGAGTCCATGTTCTGGTCGCTCCACAGCCTGAGAAGCCATGGCCGCCTCTTCCGAGCCAGCCTCCTTTGAATGGCGTGGTCCCTTTAGGCTTGCCGGCGCCGGAGCAGCCGTACTCTTCCCGAAGGGACAGTACCGCCTTGAAGATGCTGCCGTCCTCGAATATTCAAATAAAACTAGGTAAATTAGGAAAAATAAGCTAAATAAACAGAGCTGAGGCACCATGCCCCAATGCCGTTCACGCTCTTTATAGGTGCACGATGTCAATAGCGTTGTGGTTTCTGTTGCGCCTCTGACGGGGGGCGGGGGCGAACCAATCGAGCTGTCCAATAAATGCACCGCATCCTAGCTTTCCAAGAGAGCCTTGGCAGCCGTCGGTGAAATGCTTACGAAAATGGGTATTTGACCCCATCTTCAGCAGATGGGGTCAAATACCCTTTGATAGTTAAGGGTAACGGAGTGGATAACAATAGAAGGCAGCATAGGAGTGGGCGGCAGAATGTTAGGTGGGCAGATGAGTTTAGGAAGCTTGCAGGCATACGGTGCGCGCAGCTGGCAAAGGACAGGGTTCATAGGTGAGACATGGGAGAGGCGTTTGCCCTGCAGTGGGGATGATGTAGTGAGGATGATGGTGATGACGAGTAGAAGAAAAAACCTTGTGCCATGGCGCTCTTTGGTCAAAGATGCCCTTGCGCCATTAAAATCATCATCAGATTTCTTCTCTTACGATTATCTGGAATTGACCTCAATTCTTGTGTTCAGTGTTGATGTCTTCCAAAATGATCAAGGCATTGCTTCCGGCCTTCCTGCTCACTTGCCTGAACAGCTGTTCAAAATCTGCGTTCGTTTGCTTGGGAGGCATGTGTGCGTTCAAAATAAAGATGCTGCCGTCGGCTCTTTTACGTGATGTAATTTCATTCAGCACGTGCTCAGTGGCCGTGTCTTGTCTCGGAAGTTCCATCGTCGTTGTTACCTAGTCCACAAGAGCCACCGCCTTGCCTTGCGTTTGGCTTATGTACAATCTTGGTGAAACGTTTTAAGGCCACAGCGTTCAGCTGCAGCGAAATCAATGTTCCTAGAGTGCTCCGTGTAGAAAATAATTCAAAGTACAAGTCAAGCAGGAAGCTTCTCTACTGCAAGTAGAAACCTTCTTTAAGCATTTCAAGGTCAATCAGTTTTTATTAGTGCCGATTAGTTCTGTTGTGTGGATGAAGCGAAAAGCCTTGGGCCGTGAGAATTTGAGCAAGACTGTAGGTCGTGTACCCACTGAATTAGGTTCACAGCCACATTCCTGCACTGCTACGACATCTGACTTGACTTGTGCATTCGGAATGTAAAATTTTAGGTTCGTCTGCTTGTTGCGGAAACCACGCATTTCCATTGTCATACGTCTAGTCTTTCGTTATTACACGTGCTGTGTCTGGTCATTATGCCTGTCCTTGACTACACACCGACTCGCTGTCACTGGTTAGTCCGGACAGTCTGTAAGCTCTCACCTTTAGCCTTTCTGAGTACTGCTTCCTGCGCATGTGGCTTATCACCTGAGCTACCCGCTGCGAAGCAGACTGCATTTGCGCATGCCACTGTTGCTGCATCTGCTGCATTTGTTGGAGTTGCAGTAGCAGCCGCTAGAACATGGGCTGCACAGTCATTGCGATTCCCTCTTTGAGGTCTGAAGGCTGTGACTCAGCCCTCGTAGCCTTGGCCGGAGGCGGATGTATGCCGCTTTCCTGC
Source organism: Amblyomma americanum (assembly GCF_052857255.1). Taxonomy (NCBI): domain Eukaryota; kingdom Metazoa; phylum Arthropoda; class Arachnida; order Ixodida; family Ixodidae; genus Amblyomma; species Amblyomma americanum. The sequence goes on from NC_135500.1 coordinate 58,992,399, forward strand.
CGCCTGGCTATAACTGTGCTAATTATTTCTTGCGCCGGGCCCACACCCTTCACTGCGTTTGTACTGTTGTTCACAATTATACTGAGTTCCTCGACTTTGTGAGCCCGCTCACTGTTCATGACTTTTTCCGACTCCAGGTCCTTGATTAGAGCTGCAGCCTGCGCACGTCACGCGGAGCCACGAAAGTAGGGGTTATAGTTTATCAGCTTATCTTGTTGGCGGTGTACTCTGTTGCAGTGGCACATACCCACATGGGGGATTGGCCAGTGTGCCTTTTACAGTCCAACAAGTGCGAAACATTGATTCATTTAGGCTAGTCGAGGTTGAAATTTGTGAAAAAATGTGGATTCGAACAAAGAAGCCTCCCTGACGCAAGGATGAAATTATGGAGAGAAGCGTACCCTGGTTTGAGGAGATATGTCCTGGTGCTTGCCCCAGAGGACAGAAGAACCGGCATAGAAATCGGAAGCCCTTATTGAGCGAAGGGAATCTGCAGATAAACATTTCGCAGAGAAGCAAACCGTTGAAAAGAGAGGAGAAAGTGGGCTCGGCGGGCCCAGCGTCAGCATATGGCTGCAGATTCTGTAATGCTGCCTTGTGCAGGTTATCTTCCTTGGTCTGACCGGAGCGTATGTGAAGCCTTATCCACAATCAGGACACACGTGCAGCATTGCTTCAACCACGTCATCGGCACATGGACATCTTTACTACGTACCCTGAGACGTCACATCTGCAGCGCCACCTTTGGGACACGTCAATTCGTCAGAGCTGCCTTTAAAAGGCCGGCCAGCAAGTTCCTGTTTCAGTGCGCTCGTCCTACCAAGCGTCAGCATGTGGCTACAGAATCCTTTCTGCTGCCTTGAGCAGGTTGCCTTCCTTGGTCTTACCGGAGCGTATGTACAGCCTTACCCATTACCCATCATCAGGACACACGTGAAGCATTACTTAATCCACGTCTGGACATTCCTACTACGTACACTGCGACGTCAAATCTGCAGCGCCACCTTTGAGACTCGTGACTTCGTCAGAGCTGCCTTTAAAAGACCGGCCAGCAAGCAAGTTCCTGCCTAAGTGGTCTCGGCGGAGCCAGCGTCAGCGTGTGGCTACAGAATCCTTTCTGCTGCCTTGTGCAGCTTGGTAGCTATTATTCCGCCATGAAAAGCGACTCTCGCTGTCTTCTGGTCGTGCCAAGCCTAAAATTGCTGCTATGTTCTGTGCATGATGTTTACTGCGTATGCACTTTGCTTTTGCGCGGAGACTCCTACAAAAACTGCTGCTAGGACAAAATAAACTGACAAATGAGATAGCTGCACTCAGGACGGAGCAACTGGAGATGAGAAAACTTATTTCCGATATTAATCTGAGGCATATGGAGCTGGAAAAGCGAGCAGCCGTTGGGGACGCCCTTGAAACGACAGTCCACTTTCTTCAGGAGAAGGTTACAGGAATGGAGGATCGCAGTAGGCGCTCAAATTTAGTTATTTTCGGCATTAAGGAAGATGAAGATGAGGACGCCACTGCATTAAAAAGGAAAGCTATCAAACACCGTTTTGCTGTGACACTTATTGTAAATTGCACTTCGATTGGCAGGATTCATAGGCCAGGGAGATGCGGTGGCAACGACCAGTAATCGTATTTTTCCAAAATTACTACGAAAAGCAAGAAGTGCTGAATAACTGTCAAAACCTAAAGGGTGGGAAAATGTCGGCGCAGATTGACTACTCTCGAGATACGCTCAAGAAGCGAAAACTTCTCTGGGAAAGCGCTAAGGAAGAAAGACTGCTGAAGCAAAAAGTGCCTTTTTCAGTGACAAAGTGAAGATCGGAAAAAATATCTTCATTTGAGATCACAACAAAAAGGGCGGAGTTGAGCTGAGCAGAACTGAAAACAACTCGCCTAATCAATGACTTGTCACCCCGCAAGTCCAGGACCTACGCCTGCTGAATTTAATTGCGCGAAGCATTGTGAACAAAACCGAAAACCTGGAAGCTATTTCATAAGAATATAACCAAAATATAGTGGCAATAACGGAAACTTGGTTACATAAGGATAATAATGATGATATTTGCATTGCCCTTTTCGCGTATTTTGCCGCGATCGAGAGTCGAGAGGAGGCGGACTTACCGTTATAGTAAAAAACCATTGTCTGCATTTATATTACAACAGATGGGTAATCATGAGAGTGTCACCTTAATTGTCAATTTTTTGGGCACAGTATTTTGTTATTTGCTGTATATAAAGAACCCGAATCTCACTAACAATTTATGAATAATTTTGTGAACATATGGCTGCATTTATTCACGAGAAAATCATATTTACAGGGGATTTCAACTTGCCGGCCATTATTTGGAGCAAACCCCCCCTTGACAGCATGCACAACAGTGATTCTAAGTATATGTTTTAAATAATGCTTGCTAAAAACATAATACAACTAGTCAACGAGCCTGCACTGTAAAAAATAAAACACTTTTAAGGGTGTTTTCAGGTGTCTCTAACTCGCGCCCTTGCACCTGGAGCAGAAGGGAGCCTTGGTGTTTTCGTACACCTTTCACGCGGGATGTTTCGCGAAAAAACCAGCCCAAAAATGAAATAAAATTGACCTAAAGATGTTGGGGCGACTCGCGCGCTATTACCGCCAAGCCATTGGCGTTTTAGAGCTCCTTACACCCCTACACCTTTCAGGAAAAATGCATGCAATGGGTTCATAATTTGTTCCCACTTTTATTGCTTTTTTAAGTGTTCTTCATATCCCACTATAACACCTACACAATGTAATATACCTGTACTACTGGAGCTCTTCATAACAGTAGACAGGCTGTGCGCGAACAAAAAAAAACATTTATTGACCCGCAAATCACAACACTGTAGACATTTGGAAAATTTTCATTGTCAGAAGGAAGACATCCACAAAAAAATCACAAGAAGCTTCGCCAATGAATGCCTTACTGCCATCCAAAGAACGACTGCACCACGCATGCTTTATTGGTGTTATAGTGCTGCAAAAATAAGATTCAATAGCAGTTACTTCCACCTCCTAATATTTTTCAGAGGAAATAATCCAAAATTCATGCCTGTGCATCATTATAATCCAACTTGAGGAAGGCTTGGACTGTGACACTAACTCCCAGGAATAGTTTTTACACAAGCATAAGGTAGCTTATGCTGAACATCCATAATCTTTACAGTATGGCAGTTGTAGAGTGAAGCGCAGTGGCCAGCTTGCCGAGAAGTCATTCATCCTCGACGAACATGTTCTCAGCCACCTCAGGATTCCTTTTGCAGAACGGTATGCCTGGTGCGGCTCTGCATTTGACACAAAAACTGTACAGAATTTCATATCTGTTTACACTGCTCAAAGAAACTTATAAAATACCACCATAGTTTTCATTAATGATGTGTGATATTATGCATGCTAACGCTAACAGAGAGAATAAAATCTGTCCTTAAGGCGAGCAAGCGCCAGCTTTTATTCCCTAAACCATTCCAAGGAGGTAATTGTGGTTTCAAAGAAAATAGCTCTAAACGGCATTAAATAAACAATTTTTGAGCTAGAAAGCTACCTGTTCGGAAATGGAGCGAAGGTGGCCAGGCGATGCATTTAATTCTGCATGAATTGCTACAAGCCAGTGCCAACCACTGGCCATGCTTGAGAGTGAACTGACTATAGAAGGCCCAACACCACGACAACAGACGAAAATATAGCGCACTTCGTAGTGCTTTAAAATCACACCAACGACAAGTCACGTGCGCCATTCACTGTGACAGTACAAAGTATAGTATCTGTGTCAAAGTCAGCGATGCAACCCCTTCCATGACAGAGGTCCGCTTCAACGACACAAAAAGCATACATTCATTATTATACCAAGTATGTGACATCTTGAAAGGCAGGCAACAGTGTCAATTTAACATATCTTCAATGTGTGCAGCCAGTAAACCCAAGAGCCATTGCGCAAAAATTTGCGCGACGTCATTAAACTACTTCTCATAAAGCCGCCGGGCCAGTTGGTGCATGATTCTTGGCAAAACTCCGCAGGGTAACAGGACACCGACAAGAAGACACGTTTACAGCGCTGACTAACTGAAGAATTTATAACTTTGCTCGCTTAAATACAGGAAGCATCATCCAAAATACCGAGAACGAAGGTGATGGAATCGACATTTTGTGACATCTCTCGTGATTATTTACCCAGACATAATCATACATTATATCCGCGACTGGATATTTTCTTTTTTCATGAACATTAGGAGTGATGTGCTTACGAAGGTTGAGGAATTCGTATAAATGATGTACACCTCATATATCTCTTGCATCAGCTATCGATTATATTTCCCCAGAATTTTACAACGCCGAAAGCGCGGAATTCAGTCTTGCTTGCTTGCTGCCATATACTGTGTTGCAGAAATGCTCCACTAGACGAATGTTGACACGCCGGCCTTTTTTTCCCAACATATGACGCTCTGCATAAAAAAGAGATTTTTAAACCAATTAAATGTCGCATACTGTGAACTTGTCTCTTTGCATCGTCTTACACCGGGCAGTCTTTTAAGCACCTTTGCTGGGTGCGTTGCATACTGAGTTCACAGAAGCCCGGCCGGCTGCTTTCTTTAGCTCGTGGCTTACACCGTGCACAAACGCCATGACAGCTAACTTCCGTTCTTCTTCCTGAAGCCTCTTTGGAGTAGATCGGCAAATTTCTTTCATTACCTTGAAGCCAAGGCTGTAGATGAGGTCATCTGAGAAACTAGCTGCACGTAACCGTGTCAGTTGGGCCTCGACACTTTCCTGCTGACGGTCAATGCACAACCTGTTTAGGGCACTTTCAGTGCATCTGTAGCCACAGCATTTTTTTTCGTCTGCGGAAGATAACACTAGCACATAAGGGCCTCTCCGATGACCAGTCATACATTGAGAAACTGAAACTGTACCTCCAATGGCATTTCTTTGGTCAGCTCAAAGTTGGCAAGACCTTCGAAGGTCTTAAAAATGTCAACATTTTTATTGCCCTTAGTTAGTGGATTACTAGGAAGTTGTACACAAATTGCAAGGTCGTTAACATATTCGTGACACGAAAAGCTTCTATCAATTGGCGTCCTTGACAGGTAGGTAAGCAGAAGGTCACTGAGAATTGGTGCAACGCAAGAACCGGTGCATACTCCTTGCCACTGAATGTGCAGATCATCATTAAACTTTACATATGTAAAACGCAAATAGATGGTTAACAACTCTAGGAATCCATCCGCATTGGTTCTGGAATCGTACTGCTCACATAGAATCAATGCCTTCTCTTACCATCACAAACAAGGTAGTATGTGGCAGCGTTTAACGTAAGGCCTTGATTACAATGGAGTAGACACTTCTTCTGGACAGCTGTTGAAAAGGAATACAGACAAATATGGCTTATTTGCCAGGTAAAGGTCTTCTACGGTGAGCAAGGAGAACAATTCTTGCAGATACGACCCTAAGCGTTGCTGCTACGATCCTTGTTCAGAGATAATTACAAAATAAAGACCAGTTATCCTTGTGTGTTTCTACCGTAATGAAGGCATAGGCCCTCACCCCTCTTCACAGCCAGCCCTAGTTTGCTCAAGTTGTTGTCTTCATACAAGCTTTTGGGCTTCGTTGTTCAATGTTTGGCACTTGACCTTCTTTTGCGGCTTGTAGAATTCCTTTTGCAATGGCTTCATTTGTTTTCGCAGAAAGTAGCTGAAATTACTATGCAACACGCCCGCCAGAGGTGCTTCAAAGACAGCCCCGCGTAAGACGAAGCACAGAGACAAATTCACAGTATGCCACAGTGGCTTAGTGTAGCCGATCTCTCTCTCATGAGGAGCGTCATACGTTGGGAATATGGTCGGTTTGTAAACAAGCATCTAATGAAACCGTTGCTGTGACCACATAAAATGCACAAGTGAAGCAGTAATATACGTGTTCGGCATTTTAAACACGTTGTACCAATGCATCGACGCTGTTCAAAATTCAAAATTTCACATGGCGATCAAACTTAACTAATTATGAAGGCAGTACAAACGCGCTGATGGTACCGATAGTATGCGCTCGTTAGAATTTCACTTTGAGGCATGGTTTAAATCTTTTGCAGCCGAGAACATACATGCAGCGGCAAGAAAAAATTGGTTCACTTGCAGCCTAAAAAAATGTTAGTGATTGATTTTGTTACAAATGCCAACAAAATTTTTGGAATAATACCTATGCCATGAATGTGGGGGCTCGTTGGTTGTTCTGATAATAATGTGCTCCTGTACTGAATCTATATCAAGGCAAAGCAGTTACGACTGCAGCGTAGTGAATAGCGAAATCATTACGTTGACGTCTTGCGACAATATGTTTCTATCGGAGTACTGTCTGGGCCGAATCATTCTGCTTTACACGCCAAATCACGCACAAGAAACAGGACCAAACTTCACTATTTTTTGATGCAACCACTCTGTCAACTAAAGGAAAAGCAGCTGTGGAGGCCTCAAGTTAATTAGGTCCCCAGAAGAGCTTGAGAATCCCTAAGTTCAAAAGAACCTCTATTTGGGCTAGATGGTTCATTTCGATACAGAAAAGAAAACAGTAGCGCCGAAAAAACACACACACAGCACAACAACGACGGACAGGCGGTAAATTGCAAAGTAGGCAAAACAAAAAATTTATCAGTAGCTTAGCTTGGCTATGCCATGATATACGAGCGTGAGCTGCAATGTCGGCTTCCTTCTCCATGGCTATGCCACACTGGAAAACGCACCGCTGTATGTATACCCCCACTGATACCTCTGCGCATGCCCACAAAATGAGAGGCGCTATCTAGCGGCTCCGGCGCAGTGTCAGACTTGGCTGCTGCGCAACGGAGGCGCACAGCTGGGCACGCGGCGGCGCCAGTGCGTCTCCCGGTGCTACCACGTCGCTCCTCTGGAATGCGCAGACGGGCGAGGCACGCGCGGCGCGACGGCTGCGGCGGGCCAGCTGTGCGAGTGTGACGTCACTGCTTCTTGCGCATGCACAGCACTGCTCTCCATAAGCCACGCGAAACTGCTCAACCTCGGCCAGTGTAGCTCACGCTACGAAATTTTATTTTGCCTCGACGTACGTAGCTGCCCAAGATTGAACGAGTAGCAGGAGGTGCCTTTTCAACCTGCTAATAGTATATGCTGTGGCATGCGGCGTTTCATGTCCGAAAGCTAAACCTGGGCTATCGAAGACGCTGTAGTGGTAAGCTTCATATTATTTTCGGCAATCCGGGGTCATTTAACGTGCACTTGCATTTCACAACATACGGGCGTTTTAGGTATTTAGTGCTTTCAGCTCCCGTTCTAGGCAAACTCACGAACATCGGCTGTGCACCGCAGCGCACCGGGCAGAGAACATGAGCTAGAACTGCTAGAACCTCAAGCGAAGATTGCCGTCCGCCCGCTGAATTTAGAACCACCGCGCTGCGAGTGGAAGCACGCTGAGCGGGCCGTGAGGGTGCCAAGGGGAGCCGAACGTCTACTGGACCGCAGAAACATCTGTCGAGCGTTTCGATGGTTTCGATACGACCCTGCAGTCCACATTCTGCCCTCTCTTCGGTATGTGCTGCTCTCAATCGCCGCTGCATTTTGTTGATTCATTCAATTTTATGAAGAGCAATACAGCAGGCCAAGAGGAATTATGCCTATCCAACCTATACCACGGCACACTCCAGCCCATCTAACTCCTATCTGAACCAACTCACCACGATTGCCCTGCCACCGTTCCTGCGCGGGCCTTCGAAGATTGCTAGGGTTACAAGCGCAGCGAGTAAGCCGAGCGGTCCCTCCGCTCGAAAGCCTCGGCGTCAGGACGACGCGCATGCAGACGGGAGGCTCAGAAGGCCCGTGCGTCCCGGCTTGCGATAAACAGCAAGCGGACATGACGCATACATGAAAGAGTACCCAACACCGCCATTGTGTCCATGATAATATTAATAATAATAATTGGTTTTTGGGGAAAGGAAATGGCACACTATCTGTCTCATATATCTTTGGACACCTTTAACCGCGCCGTAAGGGAAGGGATAAAGGAGGGAGTGAAAGAAGAAAGGAAGAATAGGTGCCGTAGTGGAGGGCTCCGGAATAATTTCGACCACCTGGGGATCTTTAACGTGCGCTGACATCGCACAGCACACGGGCGCCTTAGCGTTTTTCTTCCATAAAAACGCAGCCGCCGCGGTCGGGTTCGATCCCGGGAACTCCGGATCAGTAGTCGAGCGCCCTAACCACTGAGCCACCGCGGCGGGGCATGTGTCCATGCCGCAGATCCATTTTATTCGTGTTCGCACGAAAGCTCCTGTACGACCGCACTACACCTGTCCCGTGTCAACAACACTGCCACTGAATACGCCGAGGTAGTGGAGGAACCCCACCCGAAGGCTACGTCCCAACTTCTTCGGGAGCATTCCGGGATATCCGTTCGGGTGGGAGCCGTCCTAGAATGTGCCATGCTTTGCCTGCCATACATTTCATGCTCCCCTTCTCTCTTGACGACGACATAGGCTACAATTTTTTTTATATATTCTGCCACCATCGAAATGCAGCTGCTCGAGTAACGGTAAAAAAATTTTTAAGGGGCCAATTTATGTTAGCTCTTTAATCCGAAGAAATATAGCATGTTTAATCGCTTCGTTTAATCGGATTCGCAGCAATCTCTGTGTGTGTGGCTCCGATGCTACAAATGCATTCCAGATCTCGTACACATTGTAAGTGAAAACTGAAAGCGAGACTGAATTTCTGCCGCCAGGCGGCCACCGGTACCTTCGGGCCTTTGTTGACTGTTTTTCGGCCTGCTCGTCAAGCGTCGTAGTGTGCACGCTTCTGCGGCTCGCGAGAACGCGTTTTCGATCGCGTTTTCTGAGGTACCGTAGTGAACTGAAGTTCAATGTACAAACTTTAGCGCAAAATAAGACACATTCACAAGAAAGGTGGACAAGACAACGCGCGTTGTCTTGTCCACCTTTCTTGTGAATGAGTCTTATTTTGCGCTAACGTTTGTACATAGAACTATGCACCAACTAGCCCAGCAACAAGGGCTACTTTAACTGAAGTGTTTTGCGTGCATATATAACTGGAAAATTGCGCAGGTTAGTTTACTGCTGTCCAAGTACCGTATACGACCGCTTTGACCGTATTTGGCCGCTCTGCCAAATGCGTTTCTTTGTTTTAGATTGGCAGAAAAGGCGGCGCTCGCCAACATTGTAAAGATTTGAAGTCGTAAGGCACGGGCGAAGTTATGTGGGCGTGTTCATGCGCCACATTGTATTTGCAATGTAGCAATCGTTGTTAAGAAGTTGGCGTTAGCGGAAAAGACGAGCGTGTCTGTGACGTGGAGACCCAGAGCAGCTCAGCACTGCCACGCACCTGCGTCGAATGGTAAGCAACCCTGTTTCTTCATGCATGCTGGCTCCCATTTTACCAAGGATCTGTTATAAAACAGCGGTCTCAGGGCTTGCAGTTTCTATGTACCCAAGTGTCAAGGTCTGCAGGGCGGCAGGCCCCTCTTTCCTTGTTTCTTGAAAAGAGAAGCAGCTCTGAACAGAGTTCGCGAGAATCATTGTGCACACAGCTGTTTTTGTTTTGACGAAACGAATGCTGCAGAGTACTGCCGCATGCTGCTTAAGAGCCTACTGAGTGTGTTCTGTCAAATTTAAAGCCGTTTAATGCTATTTCGTAGAATTCCTTGCCGTACAGTTTATTCGTGCGTGGTAATTTTTGAAGTTTTGCGTAGGGGCTGTACCGTATTTCTGCGTAAAATGCATTGAGAAAGCGTGACGTTTGAGATAAAATTTTAATTTTGTCTGCTCACAGGAGCTGACTGCCGGTCCTTCTGTGCATTGCGCCGCTTTGCAATTTGTTAACGCTGCTTCTGTTTTGGTTTTTAGTTGTTTTTAGAACGGCACCCAGATCAAGGAATCCTGTTCTGTTCAAGCTAGGTATATTGAGCTTGCTTTTTCAGGTTCTTAAAAGTTAATTGTAAGGCCAGAGTGTCCTAATTAATAAAGTTTGGTGGTCTCTAATTATGATGGTATTAAACGGATGTCCGCAGGGGAAACATCCACATCGTAGGCCACAGCTTTCACCTTGTTGCCACTGGGAAATATTCATGAGCAGTATGGAAACAAAGGCGCGTTTAAGATCTTCAGCAAGCTTCTTTTTATGTTGTATGTTGTATGTTGTATGAGAGAGAGATAAAGGCTCTTTATGGTGAAACTTACGTATTACTCTTAATGGTAGTGTTCTGGTAAACCGCCTACTGAAATCAACTTGGTTTTCTTTAATCATTTGTTCGAGCACCCAGAAGGCTACAACAAACTTGATAGTTTTGTGCAACTATGTAAAAAGCTCATAGAGCAGTATTTTATCTTTGTATGACCTGTGAGCACTTTCTGTTCGCGCCAAGGACCTCACACTTCCTCCAGCGCTGTCAAAAGCACACTTCCCATGTGGCGTGGTGAAAAGTTCATTCCACTCAAAAATTGAAATCGTTTTCAACGTAGCAGCTTTTAACTTTGATTGGTCGAATCGCAAAATGTGCATCCCGGCTGAGTACTATTGGTGTTGAGGAAAAATAGCAGTTCGGCCATCCGGCCATTAATTTTTACATTTTGCAAATGCGCCCTTCAACGGGTTTCTGTATTACTGAACCTGGCGGCATTGAAGCCCAGGACAAAATTGTATTCGAGCAGTGGAGTGCTGGTTTTGTGCATATTTGAAGCCTGCGGCAAAATGTGCTGCAGTGAGGAAAAGGCACGGAGAAATCAGCTGTTAAACGCAGGGACTCAACTTGGAAAATCTTTTTCTCACTTAAAACAAAAATGCCCGATTAAACTTCAAGAAATAAATGCCACAAATAGCATTGTGCAATGTCCTATCTTTCATAATTAAATTCATATCACCTCATTATGAAATAGACCGCTGAATGTCTCAAAAAGCAAATTTTCTCAAATTTGGAATTCTTTTGCTGACATGCCTTATGCTTTTTGTTCTCTGAAACATTTTTATCGCCTTCTTTGCCTTCTGGACAGCTTAGCAAAATGGATGGAATAACAGCTGTGAGAACATAAAATTTGATATACGATTTCAAGTTCTCATATTTAGTACCTTCTTCCATGTTTTGTTTAAAAGAAAACATGTTAAATTTACTGCAGATGGAAGCGCAACACTTTTTCTTTATATAAAAATGTTTTATAGTCATGCGTTAGAATGTTTTTTTACAAATCTTTTGCAGGGCTAGGCTTGGCTACCTCTTCAAAACATGAAATGGCAGCCCCGACACACAAAAATTTATTTGTCCGAAAAGAAGCTAGGCTAATGGTTGTCATAGTAATGCAATAAGACATTTTTTTAAAGAAATCGAACATGGTTGAGTATTAAGTCTCAATCAGTTGGCATGGAATGACCCATTGATATTTAAATGCCAACTGTGTGGTGGTTTGAAGTAGCCTTATATTTTTTTAGGTCGATTAATATTGGAGTGCAAGTGGAATGCACTTTTTTTTGCTTGCATAATTGTTAAGGTTCCATATCATGCTGTTTATTTTGCCTCTTCTGTGCAAATTTGTGTTGCTTTGTAACTAATTTTTGGAGCAGGCATTCGCCCCATATGGACACTGCTGCTCCTGAGCATTTTACAGTAGAGATGTTTGCACAGTGATTTACTCTATTTATCTAGTTTGTACTTTTGTTCACTACATAGTGCATGTATGCATTAAAGAAAAGGAACCAGAACTCGTGGAGTAAAAAGTTTGCCTGAGTTGTTTGTTGTGAACAATGTGATGCCACGGCTAAGATTTGCGATTTCCAAATGCAGACGTGTGCATGTATGTATTTCTTCAAGAGTGGGTGCATAAAGGAAACGTCTGCCTGGAACCCCATGTGGTCGCTTTCCAGATCTAGACTTCATCTCTTAAGAATGTGTGACATTATTTTAGTCTTGGCAAAACAGCACGCTGGGTAAAAGGACACCGGCAAGACACGAATACAACGCTGACTAACAAGTGAGGAATTTATAGCTTTGCTCACAATAAATACAGGAAGGGTCATCAAAAATGCAGAGGAGGAAAGTCATGGATTCGTCATTCTGTCACATCTGTTGTGATTATTTATCCAGATAGTCAATTTGTTTTCGCGTTCACATTGCCGACGATGTGCTTACGCAGGTTGAACAATTCTTTTGCATGATGTACGTCTGGCGCATGAGCTATCGATTATATTTGCTCTGAATTTTGCAGTGTCGAAATTGTGGAATGGACTTATAGTGCGACAATTGTCATGGTACCATGCTGCCATGTCTTTTCTGTGTTGCCGACTTGTTTCATTAGATGCATGTTGACACATCGACCTTATTTCCCAACGTATGATGCTCCTCATCAGAGGGATCTTGTAAAATAAGACACTGTCGCATATTGTGAATTTGTCTCTGAGTTTCGTCTTGCACAGGGCTGCCTTTGAAGCACCTTTGCTGGGCGTGTTGGATAGTAATTTCAGCTACTTTCTCCGAGAAGAAATGAAGGCATTGCAAAATAAATTCTACAAGCTGCAAAAGAGCTCAAGCGCCAACATTGCAGAACGAAGCCCAAAAACTTGTGTGAAGCCAACAACTTGAGCAAACTAGGGCTGCCTGTGAAGAAGGGTGAGGGCCTATGCCTTCTTTACGGCAGAAACACACAAGAATAACTGGTCTTTTGGTGTAATTGTCTCTAAACAAGGATCGTAGCAGGAGCCCTTAGGGTGGTATTCACAAGAATTGCTCTCCTTGCTCACCGTAGAAGAGCTTTTTCTGGTAAAGAAGTCATATTTGTCTGTTTTCCTCTTGAACAGCTGTCCAGAAGTAGTGTCTACTCCGTTGTATTCAAGGACTTTCAATAAACGCTGCAACATACTACCTTGTTTGTGATGGTAAGAGAAGGCATTGATTCTATGTGAGCAGTACGATTCCAGAACCAATGCGGATGGATTCCTAGAGTTGTTAACCATCTATTTGCGTTCTACATATGTAAAGTTTAATGAGGATCTGTGCATTCAGTGGCAAGAAGTATGCGCCAGTTTCTGCTTTGCACCAATTCTCAGTACCCTTCTGCTGACCCGCCTCTCAAGATCGCCAACTAATACAAGCTTTTCGTGGCACGAATATGATAGCGATCTTCCAATTTGTGTTCAACTTCCTTGTATCCCACAAGCTAACCAAGGGCAATACAATAACATTGTTGACATCTTTAAGACCTTCGTAGCTTTTGCCAATTTTAGGCTGATTAAACAAATGCCAGTGGAGGTACTGTTTCAGTTTCTCAATCTTTGACTGTACATCGGAGAGGCCCATATGTGCTTGCGTAATCTTCCGCAGTCTAAAAAAAAGCTGCGGCTACAGACGCACTGAAAAATGCCCTAAACAGGTTGTGCATTGACCTTCAGCAGGAAAGTGTCGAGGCCCAACTGACACGATTACGTGCAGCTAGTTTCTCAGATGACCTCATCTACAGCCTTGGCTTCAAGGTAATGAAAGAAATTTGCCGATCTACTCCAAAGAGGCTTCAGGAAGAAGAACGGAAGTTAGCTGTCATGGCGTTTGTGCACGGTGTAAGCCACGAGCTAAAGAAAGTGGGCGGGCGGGCTGCTGTGAACTTATTATGCAACGCACCTAGCAAAGATGCTTCAAAGACTGCCCTGTGTTAGACAAAGCAAAGAGAAAGTCATAGCAGGAGACAGTGACTTGGTTTACAGAATCCATTTGTCATGCAGAGCATCATATGTTAAGAAAAGAGGCCGGCGTGTCAACATCCGTCTAATGGAGCACTTCGGCAACAGAGGTTATGGCAGCAAGCAAACAATACACATGTTGTACAGTGAATGCATTCCGCGATTTCGCGGTTGTAAAATTCTGAATAAATAGAATCGATAGCTCATGCACGAGATATATGAGGTGTACATCATTTATGCGAATTCCTCAACTGCGTAAGCACATCACGCCTAATTGTCATGAAAAAAGAAATTACCCTTTCACGGACATAACCCATGATTATGTCTGGACAAATAACAGAGGTGTCACAAAATGACGATTCCATTACCTTTGTTCTCGGTACTTTGGGTGATGCTTCCTGTATTTATCGAGCAAAGCAGTAGATTCCTCAGTTTTTAGTCAGCGCTGTATATGTGTCATCTTGTCGGTGTTTTAATTAGCCTCCGGGGTTTTGCCAAAAATCATGCACCATCTGACCCGGCGGCTTTCTGTGAAGTAGTTTAATGACGTCGCGCAAAATTTTACTTAATGGCTCTTGGGTTTACTGGCTGCACACACGGAAGACATGTTAAATTGGCACTGTTGCCTGCCTTTCAAGATGTCACATACTTGGTATAATAATGAATGCATGCTTTTTGTGTCGTTGAAGCGGACATCTGTCATGGTAGTTGTTGCATCGCTGACTTTGACACAGATACTATACTTTCTTCTGTCACAGTGCATGTCACACCTGACTTGTCGCTGGTGTGATTGTAAAGCATTATGAAGTTATGAAGCATTATGAGAGGGCACGGCACGCGCCTGAGGGACAACATGGCTGAAAAGCTTCTGCTCGTTTTCAGTTCATATCGTGGTTTTTGGATGCAGCGATGACTTGGGATGGATTACCATTTTGCCTGCCAAGTCATCTGGACAACGACATGCTATCAGATGCGCCAACATGCAAGCCGCGTGGGCCGTCATTCCTACTTGGCCGCATGAGGGACATGACGGCGGATTACTGATTCGCCGACAAGCTTCTTTCGAGAATTACGCCATCGGCGGAACTTCTACAAAAGCAGCATCTCGACTCCCACGGCCTCAGAGGGCACAGCACGCGCCTTAGGGACAGCATGGCTGAAAACCTTCTGCTCGTTTTGCAGGTTGGTTTGTGGTCTAATTCAATTTCCTATCGCAGTGACGATAGATTTCTCGTAGTTCTGCCGAGCCCTCGCAGATGTCACGCCATTTTGGTTGACTGCTGGTCAGTGATGCTGTTGTTGTTGACATCGGGAGATATCGAGGAGAATCCAGGGCCCCCGACGGAAGAGTATTTGAAGACCATCCTAGAAAACCAGGCAGAAACCGACCGAAAACTTAATTCAATTCAAGATCAAATTGGTGTTCTCTCAGCAACGACCGAAAAGCTGTCAGATTACCTAGGGATAATCCAGGAGATGATAACAAAATTAGATAAGCTCGAGGATACTGTCAGGCAACAGGCCACAAAATTATTTGAATTTGGAAACCGTGGGCGCGGTAACAATCTTTTAGTATTTGGTGTCCCCGAAGAAGCGAGCGAAACAGAGTCAGATCTCTGGGCAGCTGTTGGAGATAACATTTTTTAAAAAGAGCTAGGTGACCACGTCACCACAATACAAAGAATTCACCGCATTGGAAGGAAAATTCTAGAAAAACATAGACCTATCATAATGAAATTCTATGACAGCAGGGAAATAGATAGCATTCTCAATAATTGCAAGAAACTTACGGGAAAATCTGTTCATGTCAGCAATGAATATGCAAAAGAAACTGCAGACGTTCGAAAGAAATTATGGTAATCTGCCATTGTAGAAAAGGACAACAAGCAAAACGTGTCTCTGGTTCATGATAGGCTTAAGATAGATGGCCGTCTATGTGCCTGGGATCACAGTCGGAACGAGCGTGTTCTTTGCCAAGAGCGCCGGGATAAGGGCCACCATAACAATCGCAAAGTGTCAGGGGAAGCTTGAGATGACAAGGAAGGCATGCATGCGTTCCTGGAGTGCAAATACAGCATAGCTCAGAATCGTTTCGCTAAATGCCCGCCGTATTCTTAACAAGGTTTCTGAATTATAATGTCTGTTGCTATCCCAGCGACCGCACATCGTTTGAATTACAGAAACATGGCTCAACAGTGCTATTTCTTGCCACTCCGTTATCCCTCCTGGCTACACAATGTTCAGGTGGGATCGGGACTCTAGTGGTGGTGGTGTGGCCATAATTGTTAAATCATCGCTGACAGCCTGTACGGTTACGTGTGACTTGTTGGAATCGGTGTGGTGTAAAATCATGTTTTCTGGCATGTCTTACCTCATAGGAGTCGTTCATAGGCCGCCAACCACTTCAGCTGATTTTCCAGATGTGTTAAATACGTTTCTTTGCTCACCTGTAAATAGGAACACCCGGCTAATAATGACTGGTGATTTTAACTTGCCACATATTGATTGAGAACTTATTTCGCCAGGAAATACAGAAATTTATAATGCGGGAAAATTATTGGATATCACATTTTTTCTTAATTTAGGGCAAAGAGTGAAGAAAAACACGCTCATAACGTCTCAATCGCAGTCATTGCTTGACTTGGTGTTCCTTTCGCATAAAGTAGGCGATTATGAAATGGCAGTCACAGATGGTATATTCGATCACAAAATGATTATGCTGAATGTGCTTACTTGTAAACTACAACCTACAAAACATGCTGTACGTGTTGCAATAAAAAACTATGCTAAGGCCGATGATACATCTATTTTAGAATATTTAGAAAAGTTCCCGACAAGCTTAAAAATGTCTCCGAGGTCGAAATAGTTGAAGAGTTGTGGCAGCGCTTTAAAACCATTATTAAGGTCTGCATAGATCAGTTTGTTCTAACCCGACTCAAGAAAACGAAGCGGAGTAATCCATGGATAACGAGGAATATTGTTCACGCGAAACGTAAATTAAAAAGGCTGTGCAGAGGAAAAGCAGATACTAGGGACATACAACAGTACGTCAGAAAATAAAGGCTTTGTTACTCAGTTCGAAGCAAACATTTTTAAGCGCACTCTAAGTGACTTTCTTAAGAATTCCCCAGAAAACTTTTGGCGTTATTTAGATGGCAGAAAGGAAGCAATAAAGCGAATGGCGGTACGTTCTAGTAGAAGAAAAATGTGTTATCGCTGGTGGAATCAATAAGTATTTTCAATCAGTATTCAGGCGAAGTGATCGACCATTTCTGGTAGATGATGGGGCATCTTTATGCGCAAGTTCCATGGACGCTATGAACTTTACACAGAAAGGCGTATTCCAGCAGTTGCTACAGTTAGATGATAAGAAGGCTACAGGGCCCGACGGGATACCTACTGGCTTTTTGAAAAGGTATGCCGAGTGGATATCATTTTATTTGGTAAATACTTTTCAGAAATCACTAAGCACCCATTCCGTACCACAGGACTGGCGTTGTGCTGTAGTTATCCCCATATTTAAAAGTGGCAGTCGTACTAAAATGAACAAATACCATCCTGTATTCCTTACGTCAGTTTGCTGCAAGGTTATGGAACACGTCACAGCGGAACGTATCATTACTTTCCTAGAATCAAATGGCCTCCTTTGCGCAAGCCAGCATGCGTTCCGACGGGGGCATTCCACAGTGACACAGCTCATTGAGACATTACACAATTTTTCCAAAACTATAGACAATCGTGAACAGATGGATGTTATATGCGTTGATTTTGCTAAAGCCTTCAATAAGGTTCCCTATCTTAAATTACTTTTGAAACTTTACAAAGCTGGTATAAATAGCGACGTTCTAAAATGGATTGAAGACTAACTAATCGCAAGCAGGCAGTTCGCGTTGATGGTTCAGAGTCTGGTTTCCTAGATGTATACTCAGGAGTACCACAGGGGTCCGTGTTAGGGCTAGGAATTTTTCTGCTTTACATCAATGATGTAGAAACCGCTTTACATAGTTCTGCTAAAACAAACTCTTTGCAGATGACTGCTTATTTTTGCAACGGTAACTTGTTCAGAGGATCAGATTAAACTCAACCGAAACCTTCAGGCGTTTGGGAGTTCGTGTGATATGTGGGAAATGCGAATTAATTTTGATGAGACCACATACACGCATCTCAGTGTAAAAAAGAATATTTTTACTTTTCAGTACGATATTCAAGGCTGCAATCTAGTTAATGTTTCTTGATTGAAATATCTTGGTGTTTCTATTTCGCATCATTTAAAATGGCACAATCACGTATAAAAAGTGTGCTAAGCTGCACAGAAGGAATTGTTTTTTAAGAGCAAAACTGGGGAGGGCGACAAAAGATGTTAAACTGCTAGCATACAGATCTCTTATCCAACAATGCCTAGAATATGCGTTAGTAGCATGGGCTCCCCATCAAAAGGTAGTTTGGGCAGAAATAGAGAAGGTGCAACGCCGGGCGGCGCGCTTTATTTGTTCGAAATATAGAAGGACAGACTGTTGGATCTCTGGTAGCAGCATCCCACCGCTGCAACCAGTTGTTGGCATTCAGGTAGCCTGACTGGGCCGGAGAAGAGACGAGGACGATCGGAGGAAGAAAACTTTGAAAACTTTATACAAGGACTATTTACAGTATGTACAAGTACGGACAACTGTGTGGGCTTCTCAGTAAAGAGAGACTCTTAGGAGTCGGGAGTCTCTGATACCTATCAAGAAGGGGGCTCTTTTGGCATCAAGCCAGCAGCTTCTTAAATACTCTTCGTATTCCCCAGATCCCTAGCTGGGCAATACAGTTCGAAGAATGATCCCCAATCACGCAATGGCACTGATGGTACCACCCACGGCAGGGCGGTCCTGATGCTTCTTCGCAGCTCGGTCGAGGGAAAGGGAACAGGACACGGTCACGTTGTCGTCCCCGCGGCTTCCAGGTGGCCGCGCACGTGCGTCGGGAGGGCAGCTGCATGACACAGGAATGCTGATTATCTCCCCGCAGGTGTCGAAAGATTCTGCACTGGTGACGGGAACGAATACGCTTATGGGTTGCCGAAAGATCCTGCACTGGTGACCGGAACGAATACGCTTATGGTCGTCGATGGCATTCCTGTTGAACACAATCGTTGCTATGGGGACACTATCGTCGCTGCTTCCGGCATTCCTGTTCGAACACACGGGGACGCAATTTTTGTTGTTCCCTCCGGCAGTCCTGCAGTCACGTCTCTTCGCCGAATTCCACAGCTGAAGGAAGCGCGATCACAACAAGACTCAGTTTCGGCGATGTTAAAGTCCTTCGGTCTCGAATTATTGGAAGATCGGTGCAAGGAGCAGAGACTAAACACGCTATTTCAAATAATTCACGGCGAACTAAAATTTAATAAAGATTTGTACTTAAAACCTCCATGCAGACTGAGCTCCCGAATAAATCATAGTGAAGCGATTTTATCGAGCAAAGCAGTAGATTCCTGAGTTTTTAGTCAACGCTGTATATGTGTCACCTTGTCGGTGTTTTATTAGCCTCCGGGGTTTTGCAAAAGAATCATGCACCATCTGACCCGGCGACTTTCTGTGAAGTAGTTTAATGACGTCGCGCAAATGTTTCCGTAATGGCTCTTGGGTTTACTGACTGAACACACGGAGGATATGTTAAATTGGCACTGTTGCCTGCCTTTAAAGATGTCACATACTTGGTATAATAATGAATGCATGCTTTTTGTGTTGTTGAAGCGGACATCTGTCATGGTAGTTGTTGCATCGCTGACTGACGCAGATACTATACTTTCTTCTGTCACAGTGCATGTTACACCTGACTTGTCGCTGGTGTGATTGTAAAGCATTATGAAGTCAGGAAGCATTATGAGAGGGCACGGCACGCGCCTTAGGGACAGCATGGCTGAAAAGCTTCTGCTCGTTTTCAGTTCGTATCGTGGTTTTCGGATGCAGCGATGACTTGGGATGGATTGCCATTCTGCCTGCCAAGTCATCTGGACAACGACATGCTATCAGATGCGGCAACATGCAAGCCGCGTGGGCCGTCATTCCTACTTGGCCGCATGAGGGACATGACGGCGGATTTCCGATTCGCCGACAAGATTCTTTCGAGAATAACGTCATCGGCGCAACTTCTACAAAAGCAGCACCTCGACTCCCACGGCCTCAGAGGGCACAGCACGCGCCTGAGGGACTGCATGGCTGAAAACCTTCTGCTCGTTTTGAAGGTTGGTTTGTGGTGTAATTCAATTTCCTATCGCAGTGACGATAGATTTTTCGTAGTTCTGCAGAGCCCTCGCAGATGTCGCGCCATTTTGGTTGACTGCTGGTCAGTGTTGCTGTTGTTGTTGACATCGGGAGATATCGAGGAGATTGTTGTGTATTGTTGTTGTGTGTTGGGTTTTATGGCACATAGGCAGCTAAGGCCATCATGCGCCAAACTCAAGGTGTAGAATTGGCTTTCTGTAGAATGTTTACGAATATCAAAAATTGCCGATGGCGTAGATGACCTGTAAACATTGTGCTGCCTAATAAAAGAAGAGAAGAATTTTGGAAATCGCTAATGGTAAAAGCCTTAAAGAAGGTCAGGCAGCCTTAGCGGCTATCCTTGGCTGGGCAAGAATCCTGAGGCTCCCAACCAATCAAATAAAAAGAATCAGCCTACTTCTCAGGAATGAGAAAGTGGCTGAGGTGTATCATGTAATAAAGGGAACCAGTGGTTCAAAAATTAGTTTTTGGAGGACGCCCGCTGCTTCTAAAAAGATAAAACGGAGGGTATATTAACAATGGCATTATCAGCTAAGAGCAATGTTGGGTGAAAAGGAATGTATTCATGATAAAATTGAGTGAAGTACTTTTTTCTTAGTTTTTCTAGTTTCACACATGAGAATAAAATGTGGTTAACAGTAAGTTCTTCTCCGCATTCCCCGCAACCAGGTTTATCTTGTTTTGTTAGCAGGAAGTTTTGCGTGAGGTGCGTGTGGCCTATTCGCAGACGGCATAAAACCACTTCTTTAAAACGTTCCTGGTGCACACATGACTTAAATTCACCCAAACCTGGCTTCACAAAGTGCAGTTTATTATTCACTTCGCTGCTCTAACGCGACTGCCATTTTTGTCTTAATTTCTGTTGAACTAATTTCATGCAGTCATTAAAGGGTATATCTACTTTTTTTATTTCCTTGCCCCGAGCTTGAGCGGCACACAAATCTGCTCTCTCATTTCCTTTTATTCCGAAGTGGCTCGGGACCCAGCAGAGTTCAATGTTTTGTCCTCGAGCGGTTGCTGTTACTACGTTGTGTAAGAGGCAGTGGAGCTCGTCTTCGAGCAATGGCAGGTAATGTGTCCAGTACGCCGAGGTTTTGACACATCTCTTCAAAACGCAGGAGGAGTGGTCTGATAGCTTGTGGTTTGTTGTTAAAAAGTGTTCTTGATGGGCACTTTGTGACTATGGGGTAACATAGGTGTTTGGGAAGCGAACGGATTTTTAAAACGTGCGAGCAAGTGAGCATGGTTCTTCGGTCCTCGAGTGACGGTTCGTTGGTTTCTACATAAAGACTGTTAATGGGTGATGTCCTGTAAGCACCAGTGGAGAGACGCAAACCCAAGTTATGCACTGTATCTAGTCGTTTAAGGTATGATGGTCTCGCTGACCCATACACTATATATCCATAATCAAGGGTAGAGCGTACTACAGAGCGGTAAATTTTTAGAAGGCATGTCCTGTCGGCACCCCAATGTTTTCGTGACAGTACTTTGAGTATGTTGAGGGATCGGGAGGCTTTCTTTTTCAGTGCATTGATATGAGGCAGGAAAGTGAGCTTTTTGTCAAAGGTTACGCCTAGGAATTTGTGCTCATTTTTCGCCGGTAGCTGTGTTTTGTTCAGGTGTATAAATGGGTCGGCCTGTAAGCCTCGTTTAGTAGAGAAAAGAATGGCCACGGTTTTCTGTGTGGAAAACCAGAAACCGTTCTCCTCTGACCAGGTCACCAGTTTATCCATTGTCAGCTGTATTTGTCTCTCGCATGTTACCAGGTTTGAGGATGTGCAGGCTATTTGCAGATCGTCAATATAGACGGAATACATAATGGCCTTCGGTATTACTTTGGCTATGGAATTTACTTTTATAACAAACAATGTCGTGCTCAAAATACACCCCTGAGGAACCCTGTTCTTTTGAACGAAGCCCTTGGACAGGGTTGATCTTAGGCGCACTTGAAATGAGTGGTCGAAAAGGAAGTCCTTCAGGCAGTTCAACATCCTGCCACGGGTGCCAAAATCTGCTACGTCACGAAGGATGCCGAACCTCCAGGTGGTGTCGTATTTATTTAGCTAATACTGCCGGCCTGTGTTACAGGCCTTAGGCAGGAGTGGGGTACAAACATATTGATAAAAATAACAAGTACATTGCAAAAGAAGCAGATAGCGAACAGAGGAGAAACCAGTACATACAACATAAAATCGATTACAAAGACATAGAACATATAATGACATCGATCCTGGCAGCAAACGAAGGCATCGGACTTGGCCCAAAACGAGGATACATAAGAGCCCTATACATCCTTCAGAGCTTGTAAAAATAAATCACCGATTCGCAATTGACAGCATCAGCAGGTAAACCATTCCACTTAATGATAGTATGGGGAAAGATCGAATACTTAAATACATTAGTTTTGCATGAAAACGCGGCAACTTTCTTAGTATGGTAAGAGCGTGTAAGGTGTCGAGATGTGTGCTCAACTAAAATTCCTTCCTCTATTGTTTGTTTATTGTGATGATACAAGTAGAATAACTTTAATTTTTCTCGATGACGACGCATGGCCAGGTGTTCAAGTCCTGCGGTTTGCAGTAGGGCTGTTGGGGAAATATTCCAACTGTAACAATTAAAGATAAATCTAGCAGCTTTGCGTTGGACATTTTCTATTTTAAGTTTGTTACTTTCGGTCCAGGGATCCCACACTGCCGCAGCATATTCCAACATTGGCCGAACAAATGTTTTGTAAGCTAAAAGCTTTATTTCTTGTGTGGATTGTGCCAGCGTTCTTCTCAAGTAGTGCAGTTGTCTTAGAGCTTTTTTTTTATATACGATATGTGCTCGTTCCATCGAAGGTCTGATGCTATCTGCATTCCCAAGTATTTAAAAGCGTTGACAACTAAGAGGGGCTCATTGGCTAAGCGGTATGTAAAACTAAAAAGATTCTTTTTACGTGTCACAGTCATCGCTACTGTCTTGTTGGAATTCAAAGTCGTTTGCCACGTGGAGCACCATTTTTCTACTGCAGACAGTGAATCGCTTAAAAGAAGTTGATCTTCAGGGCTAGAAATTTCTTGATAAAGTATGCAATCGTCTGCGAAAAGCCGTATTTTAACATGTACGTTGTGAACTATGTCATTAATAATACTAGAAAGAAAAGGGGACCTAAGATTGAGCCCTGCGGAATACCGGATTCTACTGGGACAGCATCAGAGAGGACACCATCGACAACCACACTTTGACGTCTATGCGAAAGATAGGCTTCGATCCATGATAGTAGGCACTCGTGTTTCAATATAGGTTTTAACTTCTGCAGTCATTTTTCATGAGACACACGATCGAATGCTTTCTCGAAATCAAGAAAAACAATATCAACTTGATTATGTCTTTCTAGTGCTGCCGCTAAATCGTGGACTGTTGCAATAAGATGTGTTACTGTGGAGAGACCGCGACAGAACCCGTGCTGGCGATTATCAAGGACGTGGTTCTCCTCGAGAAAGTTAGTCAAGTGTTTACAGATGATGTGTTCAAGCAGTTTTACTGAAGTGCACAAAAGAGAAATTGGCCGGTAGGAAGAAGGTGCTGATTTGTGTTGGTCTTTGGGAATCGGGGCGATTTTTGCGTGTTTCCAATCACTTGGCAATTCAGAGCAGTTTCTTTCTCGAGGTCAAAAATGACGGCAAGACAGTGCTCTTTGTGTATAAAAGCCTCTCGGACAGTATTTTCCAGGCGAGTTAAGTGGTCTGTTGTTGAGCATGCTTTCTTAAAACCGCACTGATGGATGTCAATAAGTTCAAGAGATTCAAGCAGAAAAGTTACCCTTTTATTCAGCACACTTTCGAATGATTTGGCAAGGCAGCTGGTAAGGGCTATCGGCCTGTAACTAGTAGGGGATGTTGGTTGTTTTCCAGGTTTCAGGAATGGTACAATAACTGCTTTCTTCCAGGCTTTCGGCAATCTTCCGAGCACCCACACTTGGTTAAAAAACATCAAGAGCGCCTCCACAGATGGCTGGAAAAAATATGCTAGCATTTCGTAATGTATATTGTCAGGGCCAGGTGCTGTCGTTTTTCCGGCCGAGAGAACTTCGTTTATTTCTTGGAGTGTTATTAAACCATTGTACGGTTTTTTTGTGCAACCAGTTGTTGGAAGTCTATGTTTCTCCACTGCATGTTTATGCTTTAAAAATGTTTCTGTGTAGTGTGAAGAACTAGAAATGTTTGAGAAATGTTCTCCCAAGATGTTTGCCTGTTCCTCTATATTTGTCTGTGTACCTGGAGCGGTTAAGAAAGGAATTGTGTAAGGAGAAAAGCTTCCGTTAAACTTGTGGACTTGTTCCCACATTTTTTTGGACGTAACTGAACTATTTATGCATGATACGTAGCTTCTCCATGATGTTCTTTCGGCATTTCGGCGGATGTACCGAGCTTTTGCTCTCGTCTTTTTAAAGTTGATGAGGTTCTCCTGAGTTGGGTATCTTCGAAAAACTCCCCAAGCTTTATTTTGATTCTTTTTTGCTTCCCGGCATTCCTGCGTATTCCATACCTTGTTGTTTTGTCGTACTATTCCTGACTATTGAGGAATAGCTTGGCACGCAGCATCAATAATGCAGCTTGTAAAAATTTCATTCAGTTCGTCAACGTTAAGACTGTTTGAAAATAATTTCTCCACGCCAGCCTTTTCTCTAAATAGTTGCCAGTCGGCTAGGTGTAGTTTCCAGCGGCGTGGTTTACTAGGGATGACTGATGGTGGCGATGAAAAGTTAATCACTACCGGAAGATGATCGCTTCCGTACGGGTTATCGAGAACGCCCCACTTAAAATCGGTAAAAACGGAAGAAGAGCTAAAAGATAAATCTATGCAACTCATTTTTCCTGAGGCTGGAGAGCAATATGTGGGTTTGCCGGTATTGAGTAGGCAAACATTATTGCACAGAATAAAATCTTCTAATATACGGCCTCTAGTGTCTGTCTGTCCACCCCCCCAGAAAGGGGAGTGTGCATTAAAATACCCAACTACCAGATATGGCTCTGGTAGCTGATTAAAAAGTGATTCTAGGTCATGAAGTGTTACTGTGAGGTGTGGCTGAAGGTATACTGAACATATGGTAATTTTTTTAAAGCTAATGACGGTGACTGCAATGGCTTCATAATCCGTCTGCAGCTGGATTTCACGTGTTGCAACACCGCTCTTAACAACGACAGCAACACCTCCAGAGAGCCTATCTGTCTGCTCACGGTCACGGCGAAAGACTTTATAATTCTTTAAAATATTTTTTTGTAAAGGTCCCAAATTGGTCTCCTGAAGACACAGTGGTACAGGAGACATAGAGCGTAAGAGATCTGTTGCATTGCTGTAGTTATGTAAAATTCCACGGCAGTTCCAGTGGATAAGGAACGCCATGATTATTTTAAGGAGGAGTGTTTTGAGACCTCAGGTCCCTCCTTGTTGATGGCCTGTTATCGTGGTTTTTTCTTTTTTCCGGAAAAGAGAGCCCCGTCGCCGTTGCGACCGAGGCGAGATTTGACTCGTTTCCATCGCCTCCATGGAGGCGCTGGAGTTCCGCGGGGAACCAGCGGCCAGGGGGGTGGTAGACTTCTCCCGAACGGGGAAGACTTGCGGGCTGCCGACTTGGAGGACGGCCGGCCCGTTGTTGGGGGTGGTACAGCAGCTCTCGCTGCATCTGCCAGGGGCGCGGGTAGCCCTGCCTCAGCCTCACTAGGTGTGAACTGGGCAGGTGCCTGAGACCGGTGTGATGCGCCGCGCCCGCGCACCACATCGGCGAAGTTTGTGTGGGGTGTTAAGGAGATAGTGCCTTGCGACATTGCATAACGCTTTCTTGCCTCTTTAAAAGTGATATTATCTTTTGTCTTTATTGTAATGATTTCCTTTTCTTTTTTCCAGGCAGGACAAGACCTTGAGTAAGCAGCGTGCTCGCCTTCGCAGTTTGCACAGCGTGGAGCGGTGTCGCAGCCGTCTGATTGGTGGTCATTGGAGGTACATTTAGCAAAGGTGTTGCGGCCGCGGCAGCTCTGGGAGCCGTGACCGAACTTCTGGCATTTGAAACAGCGTCTAGGGTTGGGGATATAAGGGCGAACGGAGATTTTTGCATAGCCTACCTCGATTGACTCGGGTAGGGTGCATGAGGCAAACGTCAGGACCAGGTGTTTTGTCGGAATCTCTTTGTTGTCTTTGCGGATTGTAATTCTGCGGACGTTGGTAACATTCTGAGGGTTCAGTCCTTCAAGCATCTCTTCCTCTGTTAAGTGCAGGAAATCATTATCTGAGATGACACCACGTACTGTGTTCAATGATCTGTGCGGTGTAACAAAGACTGGAATATCGCCAAAAGTTTTCAATGTTTGCAAGCTTTGAAATCTGAGTTATGTCGAGCAGTTCGAGAAGGAGGTCACCACTAGCCAACTTTGTGACTTTGTACTGAGGGCCCAGGGACTCTGTAAGAACTCTTGAAACAAGGAACGGGGATATTTGTCTGGCTGGCTTTTCTGTTTCTTTACAGTGGACGATGTGGCACTTCGGAAGAGTTGTCTTCTTTTTGCTGAAAAACTGTGTTGTGACATCGGTCCGTCCTCTTTTCAGAGGGCGATCATTATTAAGCAGGGAGGAAGCCATAAAAAATTTTCTTCTTCGGCCTTGGTGCCAGCCACCCACCATGGAGCCCAACTAGGGGACAGGACAGGAACTTGAAAACAAGACCTGCCCACGCCAGCTGTACACCATTGCTATAACCGAATATGACGAAACCCAGGATAGTTCGCCACACAGGGCTAACCCTAGCCGCCAGGAAAAAAGGAAAAACCAAGGAAGGAGGAGGAGACAGGAGAGTTGTAAGAAAGATGATAGGAAAGTAAAAGATGGAGGGGAGGATAAGGAAAAGACGACTGCCGATTTCCCCCGGTCGGGTCAGGCCGGAGGTGCCGTCTACAGGAAGCTGGGGCCAAAGTGGTGTGTTGCCTCCGCCGAGGGGCCTTAAGGGTCCAAACGCTCGGCATCGGCTCAACCACCACGATCCCCTTTTCCCCGGACACGGCGAGGCGCGGGTGCTCGGGTCCGTGGTGATGCACAGTTCACCATCATCCGCTTTTGGGGATGTCCCTGCGGATGCTCGGGAACCCGCGGTGTCGCCACTCACCGTCGCGACGCCTGCAAGCTGCAGGCGCCCCCCTGCGGGGGGATATCGAGGAGAATCCAGGGCCCCCGACGGAAGGGTATTTGAAGACCATCCTAGAAAACCAGGCAGAAACCGACCGAAAACTTAATTCAATTCAAAATCAAATTGGTGTTCTCTCAGCAACGACCGAAAGGCTGTCAGATTACCTAGTGGTAATCCAGGAGATGACCACAAGAATAGATAAGCTCGAGGATACTGTCAGGCAACAGGCCAAAATATTATTTGAGTCTGGAAACCGTGGACGGTGTAACAACCTTTTAGTATTTGGTGTCCCTGAAGAGGCGAGCGAAACAGAGTCAGAACTCTGGGCAGCTGTTGCAGATAACATTTTTAAAAAAGAGCTAGGTGTCCACGTCACCACAATACAAAGAATTCACCGCATTGGAAGGAAAATTCCAGGAAAACATAGAGCTATCATAATGAAATTCTATGACAGCAGAGAAATAGACAGCATTCTCAAGAATTGCAAGAGACTTACGGGAAATTCTGTTCATGTCAGCAATGATCATGCAAAAGAAACTGCAAACGTTCGAAAGAAATTATGGTAATCTGCCATTGTAGAAAAGGACAACAAGCAAAACGTGTCTCTGGTTCATGATAGGCTTAAGATAGATGGCCGTCTATGTGCCTGGGATCACAGTCGGAACGAGCGTGTTCTTTGCCAAGAGCGCCGGGATAAGGGCCGCCATAACAATCGCAAAGTGTGAGGGGAAGCTTGCGATGACAAGGAGGACATGCATGGGTTCCTGCAGTGCAAATACAGCACAGCTCAGAATCGTTTCGCTAAATGTCCGCAGTATTCTTAACAAGGTTTCTGAATTAGAATGTCTGTTGCTATCCGAGCGACCGCACATCGTTTGAATTACAGAAACATGGCTCAACAGTGCTATTTCTTGCCACTGCATTATCCCTCCTGGCTACACAATGTTCAGGAGGGATCGGCACTCTCTTGATGGTGGTGTGGCCATAATTGTTAAATAATCGATGACAGCCTGTACGGTTACGTGTGACTTGTTGGAATCGGTGTGGTGTAAAATCATGTTTTCTGGCATGTCTTATCTCATAGGAGTCGTTTATAGGCCGCCAACTACTTCACCTGATTTTCCAGATGTGTTAAATACGTTTCTTTTCTTACCTGTAAATAGGAACACCCGGCTAATAATGACTGGTGATTTTAACCTGCCACATATTGATTGGGAACTTATTTCGCCTGTAAATACAGAAATTTCTAATGCTTAAAATTGATTGGATATCACATTATTTCTTAATTTGAGGCAAATAGTGAAGAAAAACACGCGCATAACGTCTCAATCGCAGTCATTGCTTGACTTGGTGTTCCTTTCCCATAAAGTAGGCGATTATGAAATGGCAGTCACAGATGGTATATCCGATCACAAAATGATTATGCTGAATGTACTTACTTGTAATATACAGCCTACAAAACATGCTGTACGTGTTGCAATAAAAAACTATGCTAAGGCCGATGATACATCTATTTTAGATTATTTAGAAAAGTTCCCGACAATCTTGAAAATGTCTCCGAGGTCGAAATAGTTGAAGAGTTGTGGCAGCGCTTGAAAACCATTATTAAGGTCTGCATAGATCAGTTTGTTCTAACCCGACTCAAGAAAACGAAGTGGAGTAATCCATGGATAACGCGGAATATTGTTCACGCGAAACGGAAATTAAAAAGGCTGCGCAGAGGAAAAGCAGATACTAGGGACATACAACAGTACGTCAGAAAATAAAGGCTTTGTTACTTAGTTCGAAGCAAACATTTTTAAGCGCACTCTAAGTGACTTTCTTAAGAATTCCCCAGAAAATTGTTGGCGTTATTTAGATGGCAGAAAGCAAACAATAAAGCGAATGGCGGTACGTTCTAGTAGAAGAAAAATGTGTTATCGCTGATGGAATCAATAAGTATTTTCAATCAGTATTCAGGCGAAGTGATCGACCATTTCTGGTAGATGATGGGGCATCTTTATGCGCAAGTTCCATGGACGCTATCAACTTTACTCAGAAAGGCGTATTCCAGCAGTTGCTACAGTTAGATGATAAGAAGGCTACAGGGCCCGACGGGATACCTACTGGCTTTTTGAAAAGGTATGCCGAGTGGATATCATTTTATTCGGTAAATACTTTTCAGAAATCACTAAGCACCCATTCCGTACCACAGGACTGGCGTTGTGCTGTAGTTATCCCCATATTTAAAAGTGGCAGTCGTACTCAAATGAACATCTACCGTCATGTATCCCTTACGTCAGTTTGCTGCAAGGTTATGGAACACGTCACAGCGAAACATATCATTATTTTCCTTGAATCAAATGGCCTTCTTTGCGCAAGCCAGCATGCGTTCCGACGGGGGCATTCCACAGTGACACAGCTCATTGAGACATTACACGATTTTTCCAAAACTATAGAGAATCGTGAACAGATGGATGTTATATGCGTTGATTTTGCCAAAGCCTTCGATAAGGTTCCCTATCTTAAATTACTTTTGAAACTGAACAAAGCTGGTATAAATAGCGACGTTCTAAAATGGATTGAAGACTATTTAACTAATCGCAAGCAGGCAGTTCGCGTTGATGGTTCAGAGTCTGGTTTCCTAGATGTATACTCAGGAGTACCACAGGGGTCCGTGTTAGGGCTAGCACTTTTTCTGCTTTACATCAATGGTGTAGAAACCGCTTTACATAGTTCTGCTAAAACAAAAGTCTTTGCAGATGACTGCTTGATTTTTGCACCGGTAACTTGTTCAGAGGATCAGATTAAACTCAACCGAAACCTTCAGGCGTTTGGGAGTTCGTGCGATAAGTGGGAAATGCGAATTAATTTTGATAAGACCACATACACGCATATCAGTGCAAAAAAGAATATTTTTACTTTTTAGTACGATATTCAAGGCTGCAATCTAGTTAATTTTTCTTGTTTCGAATATCTTGGTGTTTCTATTTCGCATCATTTAAAATGGCACAATCACGTATAAAAAGTGTGCTAAGCGGCACGGAAGGAATTGTTTTTTAAGAGCAAAACTGGGGAGGGCGACAAAAGATGTTAAACTGCTAGCATACAGATCTCTTATCCGACAATGCCTAGAATATGCGTTAGTAGCATGGGCTCCCCATCAAAAGGTAGTTTGGGCAGAAATAGAGAAGGTGCAACGCCGGGCGGCACGCTTTATTTGTTCGAAATATAGAAGGACAGACTGTTGGATCTCAGGTAGCAGCATCCCACCGCTGCAACCAGTTGGCATTCAGGTAGCCTGACTGGGCCGGAGAAGAGACGAGGACGATCGGAGGAAGAAAACTTGGAAAACTTTATACAAGGTCTATTTACAGTATGTACAAGTACGGGCAACTGTGTCGGCTTCTCAGTAAAGAGAGACTCTTAGGAGTCGGGAGTCTCTGATACCTCTCAAGAAGGGGGCTCTTTTGGCATCAAGCCAGCAGCTTCTTAAATACTCTTCGTATTCCCGAGATCCATAGCTGGGGAATACAGTTCGAAGAATGATCCCCAATCACGCGATGGCACTGATGGTACCACCCACGGCAGGGCGGTCCTGATGCTTCTTCGCAGCTCGGTCGAGGGAAAGGGAACAGGACACGGTCACGTTGTCGTTCCCGGGGCTTCCAGGTGGCCGCGCACCTGCGTCGGGAGGGCAGCTGCATGACACAGGAATGCTGATTGTCTCCCCGCAGGTGTCGAAAGTTCCTGCACTGGTGACGGGAACGAATACGCTTATGGGTTGTCGAAAGATCCTGCACTGGTGACCGGAACGATTACGCTTATGGTCGTCGATGGCATTCCTGTTGAACACAATTGTTTCTATGGGGACACTATCGTCGCTGCTTCCGGCATTCCTGTTCGAACACACGGGGACGCTATTGTTGTTGTTCCCTCTGGCAGTCCTGCAGTCACGTCTCTTCGCCGAATTCCACAGCTGAAGGAAGCGCGATCACAACAAGACTCAGTTTCGGCGATGTTAAAGTCTTGCGGTCTCGAATTATTGGAAGATTGGTGCAAGAAGCAGAGACTAAACACGCTATTTTAAATAATTCACGGCGAACTATAATTTAATAAAGATTTGTACTTAAAACCTCCAGGCAGACTGATCTCCTGATTAAATCATAGTGAAGCGATTCGACCGTACTTGTCCCGAACCAATGCCTTTCGTTGTTCGTTCTTCCCAGATGCAATAGAGCTGTGGAACAAGCTGCCTGCAGAAATTGTTCGCAGTTCTGATGCCGCATTTTTTTCAGGTGCAATCAAGGACTTTTACTAAAATTTGCACTATATGGAATTGCATAGCTTATTTTGTGTGTGTGCGTGCGCCAGATGGCTGAACATTTGAATACGTGTCTTATAGTCTGTATAACCTATGCTGTGTTGTATCTGTGGGCCACTGTATTGCATGCACATATTTCTTTTTGTATCTGGCTGCTTATTCTTGTATTAACGTGTCAATGTGTAACATTCCTCCCTGTAATGGCCCTCAACTGAGGGTTGACAGTATTCCTAAATAATAACAATAAAAAGTGCGCTATATTTCCGTCTGTTGTCGGGGTTTTTTTTTGTCTTTTATAGTCAGTTAAAGATCCGGCATGGCCAGTGGTTTGCACTAGCTTGTAGAAATTCATGCACAATTAACTGCATCGCCTTACCACCTTCACTCCATTTCCTAAAATGTAGCTTTCTAGCTCAAAAATTGTTTTTATAATGCCGTTTAGAGCTACTTTCTCTGGAACCACAATGACCTCCTTGGAATGGTTTAGGGAATAACAGCTGGCGCTTTCTCGCCATATGGGCCGATTTAATTCTCTCTGTTAGCATTAACATGCATAATATCACACATCATTAATGAGAACTATGTTGGTATTTTATAAGGATCATTGAGCAGTGTAAACAGATATGAAATTCTGTACAGTTTTTGTGTCAAATACAGAGCCGCACCAGGCATACCGTTCTGCAAAAGAAATCCTGAGGTGGCTGAGAACGTGTTCGTCGAGGATGGATGACTTCTCGGCAAGCTGGCCACTGCGCTTCACTCTACAACTGCCATACTGTCACGATTATTGATGTTCAGCATAAGCTACCTTATGTTTGCGTATAAGCTATTCCTGGGAGTTAGTGTCACAGTCCAAGACTTCCTCAAGCTGGTTTGTAAATATGCACAGGCAAGAATTTCGAATTATTTCCTCTCTAAAAATTAAGAGGTGCATGTAACTGCAATTGAATCTTGTTTTTGCGGCCCCATAACACCAACTCTGCCCCCTCTCGACCCTCGATCACGGCGAAATACGTGAAAAGTGCTAGGAAAAATATCATCAATAATATCCTCGTGTAACGAAGTTTCTGTTATTGCCAATATATGTGGGTTATAGTCTAAGCAAATAGCTTTCAGTTTTTTCCTTTTGTTCACGATGCTTCGCGCATCTAAATTCAGCAGGCATAAGTCTTTGACTTGCGGGGTGACACGTCGTTGATTAGGCCAGTTTTCAGTTCTGGTCAGCTTAAGTCCTCCCTTTTTATTGTCATTCGAATTGAACATATTTCTTCCGATCTTCAATTTGTCACTGAAAAAGGCACTTTTTGTTTCAGTATTCTTTCTTCCTTAGCACTTTCCCAAAGAAGTATTTGCTGGCTGAGCGTAATTCGAGAATAGTCAATCTGCACCGACATTTTCCCACCTTTTAGTTTACGACAGTCATTCAGCACTTCTTGCTTTTCGTTGTAATTCTGGGAAAAATACAATTACTGTTCGGTTGCCACTGCATCTGTCTAGCCTATGATTCCTGCCAACCGAAGTGCAATTTACATTAAGTGTCATAGAAAAAAGGCCGGTGATAGATTTTGTTTTTAATGCAGTGGCGTCCTCATCTTCATCTTCATTAATGCCGTAAACAACTAAGTTTGAGCGCCTACTGAGATACTCCATTTCTGTAACATTCACCTGAAGACAGTGTACTGTCTTTTTAGGGCGCGCAAAATGGCTGCTCAATTTTCCTGCTCCGTATACCTGAGATTCATATCGGAAATAATTTTTCTCATCTCCATTTCCTCCGTCCTCAGGGCTGCTATCTCATTTGTCAGTATTTACTCCTAGCACCTGTTTTTGTAGGAGTCTCCGCACAAAAGCAAAGTACATACGTAGTAAGCATCATGCACAGAACAAAGAAGCTAATTGGGGCTCGGCCTGACCAGAAGAGAGCGAGGGTCGCCTTTTAAGGCATAATAACATCTAC
Organism: Amblyomma americanum; assembly: GCF_052857255.1. NCBI lineage: Eukaryota > Metazoa > Arthropoda > Arachnida > Ixodida > Ixodidae > Amblyomma > Amblyomma americanum. The sequence continues at coordinate 59,025,791 of NC_135500.1, forward strand.
CAATCTGCACAAGGCAGCAGAAAGGATTCTGTAGCCACATGCTGACGCTGTGTCCACCGAGCCCACTGAAGCAGGAACTTGTTGGCCGGTGTTTTGAAGGCAGCTCTGACGAAGTCCCATGTCCCAAAGGTGGCGCTGTAGATGTGACGTCACAGGGTACGTAGTAGGGATGTCTAGACGTGGTTTAAGCATTGCTGCACGAGTGTCCTGATGATGGGTAAGGCTGTACATACGCTCCGGTCAGACTATGGAAGATAACCTGCTGTAAGGTTTCTGGCGACAGCCGGTGGTCTGATTCAGCTGCGTATTCGGCCAGGACACCTGCAGCCGGGGTCCCTGCACGGCGATATGTATCTTGGTTCCCACGGCCGGTCCTCGCGTGGTTTATTGGATTAGAGACGGAGGATTCCACTGCCGTTTGAAAACAACATTATTCCCGGAAGATCGTGCGGCCCGGAGGCAGTTAGCGACCGCCAGAATCGAGCAGGGGTGACTCACCCCTTCAACTGTGCCTGCTCGCCGGCGCCTCGCCCATTCGGACTTCCCGGAAGACGTGTCCGGCTTGAGCGTGAGAACTGTCGTTCGGACGCGAAGACAACGCTCTCTCTGGTGGGGGCGATTGTCCAGCGGCACCCTCTTTCTCCGGCGAGGCATGTGACGGGGGCGTGTCCCTATGTGAAGTGGTGTGTGTGTGTGTGTGTACGACAACGCAAGTTAGGCCACGCCCAACCTGGCGAAGACTTCCTCGAACCTGGGGAATCCTAGGGACCGGACCCTTTTTAAACCGGACGACGAGTGCCGTGAAGAAAGAATCCTCGATCCTCAGATCTTCTCAGATCCTCCGACCTTCCCTCATCCCCCTCCAATGGGTTCCGAAATCTTGTAAATAATGTAAAATAAACCCCCTGTACAGTTTCCTTTATAACCAAGTCTGACAACGTCATTCGGAGAAGGGACCTGCGGCGCTGAAAGAGTCAGCTCACTCAAGGATCCCTCGTCCCCAACAACTGGTTGGCAGCAGCTGGGATGGACCGTGCGACATCGTGATTTCTCAACCGGTAAGCGTTTCGGCATTTTGCTATAGGATTCGCCAGGCTTCAGATTTTGAGAGATTAATCTAGAATCACTGGGAAGTGTATGTCAATTGAGAAAGGGTAATCTCACGACATTTTGAAGATAGCATTGCCAAAGCGGAGAAGGCATTGTCATGGACCTTATGAAATTGTCAAATTCGGACTTGCTGTTGTTATGCGAGGAACTGTCAATAGAAGTACAGAGAAAAATTACAAAACTTGAAATATGCAAGACAATTGAAAAACACGTAGATGACGATCAGCTGGTAGATACGTGGAATTTGGTACAGGAAAGAAAAAGAAAAAGGGAAGCGGAATGGAAAAAAGAGAAAGAACGGCAAAAGTGGGAAGCTGAAAAAGAAGAAAGAAATCTAAAGCGATTGCATCTTGAAAGCGAAAATCGAAAAAAAGGCGACAGTTCGAGAGCCGGGTCTCCTGAAAGAGCAAGCGATGTACAATCATATAGAATGAACAGATTCATGCAGCCCTATGAAAGTGGTAGGGACATAGGATTGTACCTGGGAAACTTTAAGAGAACTTGCGAAAGGGAGAACTTTGCTCGCAGTACATGGCCGCAACGGCTTCTGACACTCTTGCCATGTGAAGTAGCTGAAGTCATAGCGAGACTTAGCACACAAGACGCAGCTGACTACGAAAAAGTCAAAGCCAGCCTGTTAAAAAGGTACCGGCTGCCAGCCGAAGCTTTCCGACAGCGCTTCAGGAACGCAATGAAAAACGATAGCGAGGGCTATCCGGATTTCGCGTATGGACTAAAGACGAATCTGCTAGAGTGGCTAAAAGGAGCCGAAGTTTATGAAAGCCGAGACAAAATCATTGAGTGTTTTTGCCTTGAGCAATTTTACCGAAGCATTCCCCAAGTGGTGAAACTGTGGGTACAAGACAGGGAAAAAGTCGACACAGTTGAAAAGGCCGCTGAGCTAGCAGAGGAGTACGTTTCGCGCAGAAGGTTGAGCACTGAAGAGGGTGCGTCACACGCTCGAAACGCGATGCGAGATAAAGAGCCTAGCAGAAAGACGCGAAGTGCTAGAAGTTCGGAGCAATCAGAGGCAACGAAGGTAGCGCCAGAAAAGCGTGAAGAACAGGCGAAGAGACAGGGAGCAGACAAAGCCGCGAAAAAAGAGTTTGAGGCTAGTAGGCCATTTCGTTGCTACAACTGCAATGGTGTCGGGCACTTTGCAGCCAAGTGTACAAAGCAACGTTTGGTGTTCTCGTGCGTCGAGGATAACGCCGAGAATCTAGAGCTCCTTAAGCCATACCTGCACGAGCTGCACGTTAACGGGAAACCGTGCAGGGTGCTTCGTGATAGCGCCGCGACGATGGACGTTGTCCACCCGCCTTACGTGTCAGTGGACCATTTTACGGGAGAAGTCTCGTGGATAAAACAGGCAGTAGAAGAACACAGTGTATGCCTTCCCATAGCTAGAGTGATAATTTGTGGACCGTTTGGAGAGCTAATCACTGAGGCCGCAGTTTTGAAGGCCGTGCCACTTCAATATCCATACCTCTTCTCGAATCGATCAGACCAATTGCTACGCGAGAGAGGCCAGAAACTCGGAAGCGGGGTGATACAAGCTTTGACAAGATCGAAAACTCGTCAGCTCGCATCTCAACTAAGTCAGATTCCCGAACCTCAGGTGGCCAGAGACGCACAAGCCAGCATATCGATGCAATCATATGAGGAGGGAAGTGAACCAACGAGGAATGAAAGGCAGACAGCTGACCGAGCAAATGAGCGACGAGGGACTTCAACCACTAAGTCGGTAGAGGAATCAAAAAACGCTGAAGGATCCGTTTTATCTCCAACATCGCGTAGTTTTGATCGCCTTCTGCAGGTGAACAGGGAGTCCCTAACAAAAGAACAGAAGCAGGATCCCACTTTGGAAAGACTGCATCTTACAGCTAAAGAGGGCATCGCGAGACGCAACATAACGATGCATGAGAAGGGAGGCTTACTATACCGACACTACCAGGACAGAAAAGGCAAAACATTTGATCAGCTGGTCGTGCCCGAAAAATACAGAGCGGACATTCTGAGTCTCTGCCACGGAAATGGCTGGGCAGGACATCGGGGAATCAATAAAACAAAGGAGCGCCTATTAATAGAACATTATTGGCCGGGTTGTTTCAAAGATGCAGAACGCTACGTAAAATCATGCGATGCGTGCCAGCGCGTGGGCAAGCCGGGAGAGACATGGAAGGCTCCACTGAAAATTGTTTCAATGATCTCGGAACCTTTCCGCCGGCTTGTAATAGACACAGTAGGCCCTTTGCCTAACACGAAAGCAGGCTATAAGTACTTGCTTACTATGCTATGTCCCGCTACAAAATTTCCCGAAGCAATTCCGTTGAAGGACTTGAGCTCCACAGAAATAGTTGATGCCCTTTTGTTAGTGTTCGCGAGAATAAGATTTCCGGCCGAAATCCAAGCCGATCAGGCGACGGTCTTTACAAGCGCCTTGACGACCACATTCCTAGAAAGATGCGGAATAAAACTGTTGCACAGCTCGGTGTATCATCCGCAGTCCAACAGTGTAGAGAAATGGCATTCGGTGCTGAAGCGGGTGCTACGCGCTCTTTGTTATGAGCATAAAGCAGACTGGGAGGATTGTCTGCCGGCCACACTATTCGCTTTACGAACAGTCCCCCACGAAGCTACGGGGTTTACGCCAGCAGAACTCGTGTACGGAAGAGCCCTCCGCTCTCCCCTCCGAATGCTGAGAGAAATGTGGGAAGGGACAGGAGAGAACCAGACAGTGGTTGAGTACGTGCTTAAGCTACTGGACCGCCTTAACAACACGAGGGAATTAGTAAATCGAAATATGAAAGCTGCCCAGGAGGCCGCCAAGGTCTATTATGACAGAAACGCTCGCCTTCGAGGTTTCACCGCGGGCGATCGCGTGATGATCCTCCGGCCATCGAGAAAAAACAATCTGGAAGTTCACTGGGATGGTCCAGTAGAAGTGTTGCAAAAACTTTCGGAGACGAATTACGCGCTAAGGGTTCCAGGCAGGGGAAAGCAGGTGAGAATCTATCATTACAATCTGATGAAGCCGTTCGTGGAACGCAGCGGGATCGTCATCTGACTCTAAATGAACCAGAAGAGCTGGGCAGCGAGAGTCAGGGTTGGAAGGGAGGTGCGGACGCTAGTGACAACGTGGAAAACATTCTGGCTCACTCCGTGAATGCAGATTTCCTAAGCGGGACACAGGTCGACACGCTAAAGCAGTTGTTGAGCGAATTCGCTGACCTATTTAGCAGTCGCCCGGGAAAGACACACCCCCTGACACACGAAATCGAGCTCACCTCGGATGACCCGGTACGGTCGAAACCCTACAGGGTATCATCGCGGCAAAAAGAAATAATGAACGCGGAAATTCAGCGCATGTTGGAGTTAGGGGTTGTAGAGCCAGCGGAAAGTGACTATACCTCACCGCTAATTCTTGTTGAGGCCCCAGGGAAAGATCCTCGTCCCTGCGTGGATTATAGAAAGCTTAATGCAATTACCAGGGATCAGCTATACCCGATTCCCAACATAGAGGAAAGGATAGAAAGGGTGAGCGGCGCGAAATTCATTTCCACCCTCGATCTCGTACGGGGATATTGGCAAGTTCCCCTCTCAGAAAGCGCGAGCAGGTATGCCGCTTGCATCTCCCTAGCGGGCATCTTTCGACCCTTAATGCTTAGTTTTGGGTTGAAGAATGCCCCCTACAGCTTCTCGAAACTCACGGACATCGTACTGAAGGACATGCAGTGCTTTGCACTCCCTTATTTAGACGATGTGGCAATTTTTTCGGAAACCTGGCAAGAGCATCTAGAACACCTAAAGACCATGTTTTCCAGTTTTCGACAGGCTGGACTGACACTGAAGGCAGAAAAGTGTAGATTTGGTTGCGCACAGGTGACGTACTTGGGCCACGTTGTAGGCCAGGGAACTAGGAGCCCATCCGAGTTAAAGATTGCTCCGATCGCAGCATTTCCGCAACCACGGACGAAAACGGCCATTCGCTCATTTTTGGGATTAGTTGGGTACTACCAGCGATATATTCCTAACTACTCACAGTGGGCTAGTCCCTTAACTGACGCCTTACGAAAGGGAGCACCTACAAACGTAAGTTGGGATAACCAAAAAGAAAACGCCTTCAAAAGCCTGAAGGAAGCACTCGTGTCCGGACCCTTGCTCAGGACCCCTGACTATGGGAAAGAGTTCATAGTCCAGTGTGATTCCAGTGATAGAGGGCTGGGTGCTGTCTTAAGCCAAGTCGGCTACGACCATGAAGAACACCCAGTTCTGTACATCAGCCGCAAACTGACCAGTAGAGAGGAAGAGTACAGCGCTTCCGAAAAAGAGTGCGCGTGTTTAGTTTGGGCAGCGCAGAAGTTGTCGTGTTACCTGTACGGAGCAAAGTTTGTATTTGAGACTGACCATTGTCCTTTAACGTGGCTGCGACAGATGTCCCCCAAAAATGGTCGCTTGCTCAGATGGAGTCTGGCTCTCCAACAGTACAATTTCTCGGTGCGTTATAAGAAGGGGAAACTGCACGGAAATGCTGATGGCTTGAGCAAACTGATGTAAGCGGGAGAACTAAGAGGAATCTCCTCCTGTGTGAGTGTTTTTTTTTACTTTGTTCCGAGTAATCCGGCTGTGGCAGTTTCAAAAGGAGATGTTTCGCGCTCAGTCGGCACAACATTAACCCAAATTTGAACACAATATTTTTAAAAGTGTAATGTCAATGGAAGAAGCCTGGTGATTCTTTGGCGAAGTCCGAGCGGTTGCGGATGGGGCAGTGCTTTGCTGTTTGGAACATCCCACCTTCGCTTTCCTTTGTTGGTGGTGCTTTGGGTTCTGCCTTGGGGGCGATCATATTGCAATCCAGGGGACCAACACGGACGCCATCTCATCTCTTCCTGCCCAGCGGTCATCAACGCTGGACATTCGAGATTTTTCGGGCCGCGGAGGAGCTGTAAGGTTTCTGGCGACAGCCGGTGGTCTGATTGAGCTGCGTATTCGGCCAGGACACCTGCAGCCGGGGTCCCTGCACGGCGATATGCACCTTGGTTCCCACGGCCGGTACTCGCGTGGTTTATTGGATTAGAGACGGAGGATTCCACTGCCGTTTGAAAACAACATTGTTCCCGGAAGATCGTGCGGCCCGGAGGCAGTTAGCGACCGCCAGAACCGAGCAGGGGTGACTCACCCCTTCAACTGTGCCTGCTCGCCGGCGCCTCGCCCATTCGGACTTCCCGGAAGACGTGTCCGGCTTGAGCGTGAGAACTTTCGTTCGGACGCGAAGACAACGCTCTCTCTGGTGAGGGCGATTGTCCAGCGGCACCCTCTTTCTCCGGCGAGGCATGTGACGGGGGCGTGTCCCTATGTGAAGTGGTGTGTGTGTACGACAACGCAAGTTAGGCCACGCCCAACCTGGCGAAGACTTCCTCGAACCTGGGGAATCCTAGGGACCGGACCCTTTTTAAACCGGACGACGAGTGCCGTGAAGAAAGAATCCTCGATCATCCTCAGATCTTCTCAGATCCTCCGACCTTCCCCCATCACCCTTCAATGGGTTCCAAAATCTTGTAGATAATGTAAAATAAACCCCCTGTACAGTTTCCTTCATAACCAAGTCCGACAACGTCATTCGGAGAAGGGACCTGCGGCGCTGAAAGAGTCAGCTCACTCAAGGACCCCTCGTCCCCAACACTGCACAAGGCTGTAGAATGGATTCTGTAGCCACATGCCGACGCTGGGTCAGCCGCGGCCACTGAAGCAGGAACTTGCTGGCTGATGTTTTAAAGGCAGCTTTGACAAAGTCACATGTCCCAAAGGTGGCGCTGTAGATATAACGTCACAGGGTAAGTAGTAGGGATTTCCATGTGCCGATGACATGGTTGAGGCAATGCTGCACGTGTGTCCTGATGATGGGTAAGGCTGTACATACGCTCCGGTCAGACCAAGGAAGATAACCTGCACAAAGCAGCAGAAAGTATTTTGCAGCCACATGCTGACGCTGGGTCCGCCGAGCCCACTGAAGCAGGAACTTGCTGGCCGGGCTTTTAAAGGAAGCTCTGACGAAGTCACCTGTCCCAAAGGTGGCGCTGCATATGTGACGTCGCAGGGTACGTAGTAGGGATGTCCATGTGCTGACGACGTGGTTGAGGCAATGCTGCACGTGTGTCCTGATGATGGGTAAGGCTGTGCATACGCTCCGGTCAGACCAAGGAAGATAACCTGCGCAAGGCAACAGAAAGGATTCTGTAGCCCCATGCTGACGCTGGGTCCGCCGAGCCCACTTTCTCCTCTCTTTTCGACGGTTTGCTTCTCTGCGAAAAGTTTATCTAGGGCTTCTTCTTTCTATTTCGTTTCTTCTCTCCTCAGGGGCAAGCACCAAGAGATATCTCCTAAAACCAGTTTCAGTTTCAGTTTATGTATTTCTTGCTACAGAGAGCAGTGGGCCCCGGGAAAAAAGCCGTAGCATGACAAGCTCCCAGGCCCACAATATCCAGCATCAGTGGCGTCATTGGCCACATGCAAAAAAGAAAGACATACATAAACCTAAGGCATGATTCACAATCTACGAATGAAGAGCGGAAACAAACTGAGTTCCCGATATAACATAAAGGCAGCAGTGGCAGCGCAGCGGACTGCACGCTCTGAGCCTTCATTCCGTCTGTTTTGCAGAATCCCGGTATCATCTGTGTAGTTATCAGAAGCAAGAAAGAAAGCCGTCATCGGGATTGTCGTCTCTACCGGCAGGTGGTGCGAAAAACGACCGAAGCTTCTGCGCAGTTGGGACTTTGACGCCACCAAGATCATCAGAGCGCATAAAAGGAACCGCCCGGCATAGCCACTCCTCATTTGGCAGCAGTGGCAGCGCAGCGGACTGCACGCTCTGAGCCTTCATTCCGTCTGTTTTGCAGGTTGGTTTGTCAGCCCTCTTTATTTTAGCACGCTGCGCGCGCGTTCGCTGTCACTGCTGCCCTTGTGTGTTTCAATATAGATTGTGCGAAGTTACTTTGCTGTGCATTTCGTTCAAAATGAGCAAACAAATCAATGATCTGAGGGAAGAACTGCGGCAGGAGATAAAGGCAGCCCGTGAAACAGTTGAACGGGATTTACGTGCCGATATGAGGGAACTGCGTGCGGAAGCGCGTGAAAATGAAAAAAAGTATGACTCACATGAATGAAGTTTTTGAAGAGCTTAAGAAAGATTGCAGTGACGTCAAGGCAGAGAATGCTGCACTAAGAGAAAACAATGCACTGCGTGCTGAGCTTGATGCCCTTAAGAAACGCCTAGCTGGCACGGAATTCCGTCTGACACAGACAGAGCAATACTCGAGAAAAAAAAACGTTGAAATTAAAGGCTTAGATGAAAAACCCGACGAGGACGTCACCAGCATTGTTTGTGAAATTGGTGCGCTCGCTGGTGTGGCCATTGCCCCTGAGGACATTGAGGCTTGTCATCGCGTCCCGTCCAAGAATAAGCCCAGCTGCATTGTCGTTCAGTTCAGTCAGCGCCAAAAGAGGGATTCCTTACTCGAAAAAGCTAGAAAGCTGCGCCTTAACAATTCCGACCTTGGCAACACTTCAGAATCCCCTGTGTTTGTTAATGAACACCTGTGCCCTGCTCTCAAGCTTCTTTTGGGAATGGCTGCTGCCAAAAAGCGTTCTTCTGGCTGGAAGTATGTCTGGTGCCGCAACAGAAAAATTTTCGCTAGAAAGTCAGATGGCTCTGACGCACTGGTCATCAAGCAGGAAAGCGATCTTGAAAAGATGCAGTGAAAGTGTCCCTGTATCAGCTAGGACTTGCAAAAAGGGGGAAAAAAGCAAACAAACAATGGAGCAGAACATGGAAACTAACGTTCGTTGGAGCGGCGCTGTTAGGTCTAAAAACGTTTCCTGTCAGGACGTTGAACGCGTAATGGTACCACTAATTCACAAAAAATGGAACGGTATACGGTGGAAGTTTTCAGACTTCCACACAACAGATTGCAACGAAGCTAACGTAGCACCAACGATTACTCTTCGAGCGGAAACCAGAAACCCGCCTTCATCGCCCTTTTGTAACATGTACACTAGGTTTGCAGTTGATTACGACAGTGCACGTCTCTTTCTTTTGTGCCCGTGGGCGCTTGAATTCCCCCCCTTTTTTTTTACGCAGACCTTTAAAAGTTAAACCACTGCCGATATTGCTTGCACAAAGCATTCTCAATGAGTCGTCATATGTTGACGCAGGTTTCTGCGTACATTTGATATCGAACAATCTGAATGCCAGCCTAATGCACCGCCTCCAGTATGAATGGTGCGCAACAGCGCGAAGTTGTCTTTCCGCATATTTCAAGCGCTGGTCGATTGATAGCGTGTTGCCGAGATATAAATCTGTCCTAATTCTCTCATGATGGCTTCGTGTATGAGCGGCTTAGTTGACGCGACGGAGCTGGACGGCTGTGCATTGGGTGATTCTCGACAGTGTTTGAACTGCATTCATTTTAATCTGCGATCTGGCAGGAATAAGGATGGCGCTCTTGAGGTTTTCTTTAGCCAAGCCAATATTATATTTAATGTAGTGATGTTTTCAGAAACCTGGTTTGACTGTGAAGAGGACGTGATTAAGCTATCTGGCTACAAATCTTACTTTGTTAATCGTGTAGGTAAACGTGGTGGCGGTGTATCGATGCTCATTTCTAACGAAATTGAGTGCGAAGTTCTTGATGAGTTCTGTTGTGCTTCTACTGACTTCGAAGTGCTTGTACTAAAATCGCGCAAATACTTATTGTGTAGTTGTTATCGTCCACCATGCGGTGACGTCTCTTCATTTTTCACTTTCACGGATTCTTTGCTACAGTTTGTCAATGCTCAAAACCTCTACATTATATTGGGTGGAGACTTCAATATTAATTTTCTGGCTGAGAATAGCCCAAAGATGAAATTTGAATTCCTTTTGAATATTCACTCATGCCAAAATGTGATAACGTCACCTACACGGCTAGCAGCTGGCTCCCAAACACTTCTTGATCTTTTTATAGTTAACTTCGAAACTTGTCGTATTAAATCTGGTATCATTAATTACTCTTTGAGTGATGACCTTCCGATATTTCTCTCAGTGTATCACGGTTTTAAAATCAATGCGAAATCTGAGCTGCCTTTGCTCCGCTGGCAAATCAATCCGAGCACGTTATCTAGCTTTCGTGAATGCATTGCAGAAGTAAACTGGAATGACGTCCTCTCTGAATATAATCCTGACGTAGCTTATGACAAGTTCTTAAAAGAGTTTTTGTCTTTGTATAATTCCTGCTTTCCGAAAAAAAGTTTTCATAGGTCAAAGAAAATCCGGAAACCGTGGGTAACGTCAGAACTGCTAAACCGCATTAAAAAGCGTGACCGGCTTTTCCGGAAATTTATCAAAAGCAAGCGCCCGGACGCGCTCGAAGCCTTTAAGAGGTATAGAAATCAAGTCACCAAAGAACTTCGTACTGCTAGGAATCGTTACCACTATAATCTTTTAACTTCCTCGAATCAGCAATCAGGTCAGGTTTGGCGTAGATTGCACCAAATTTTCGGCAAATCTCCGGAGACGATCACAAAGCTAGATAATAATGGCGTAGAAATATCAGGGGAGAGATTAGCAAATACTTTCAATGACCACTTCCTTTCTCTGGTCTCAGTGTCGTCCGGCGGGGACTACTCAACTTTCATGAAAACTTCTTGCCCACAAGCTGTGTTTTTGGAGCCGGTCTCGGAAACTGAAATAATAACTACGTTTGCGAGCCTAAAAAACAGCATCTCCCCTGACATAATGGGCCTTCAAGTGAAGCCTATAAAACATGTAATAGACTTAATTGCCCATACATTGGTGCATATATTCAACATCTGCCTTTCATCAGGGGTGTTTCCCCGGATTATGCAGTGTGCCAAGATAACCGTAATATATAAAAAGGGCGACCGAAACAACCGTTGTAATTACCGTCCTATTTCAATACTTCCAGTTTTTTCTAAAGGACTTGAGAAAGTTATTCTCAAACGACTAACTTCTTTCACCGATCACTGTAACATCTTAGCTCCCGCGCAATATGGCTTCAGAAAAAATAGGTCCACTGAATTAGCGCTACTTACGCAAAAAGAAATTATCCTGGAAAGATTTGAAAACAAAAACATGGTCCTTGGTGTCTTCCTTGACTTTACAAAAGCCTTTGACTATATTAGTCACCGTATACTGATTGAAAAGTTGGAGTGTTATGGTATTCGCGGTGTAGCCCTTCAGTTAATTTCATCCTACCTTGAACACCGATCACAGTGTGTTGTGATAACAGTGCATTCTTCCACCGTAAAACCGGTTAAACTAGGCGTTCCGCAAGGAAGCATTCTAGGTCCTTTTCTATTTGTTTTATATATAAATGACATAGTAAACACTGACCCAACGGCCAAGTACATAATTTATGCAGACGATACAAGTTTATTCTTTTCCGGCTCTTCCGGTGCAGATTTGTCCCGTCGTGCTAATCGTGCACTTCGTATAGTTAGCACCTGGGCAGCAAAAAATGGGTTGAAGTTAAATATTAGAAAAACCAAGGCTGTTATGTTTCATCCAAAAAATAAACTTTATGTACTACCACCAATTCTAATTGAGGGTATAGAGATAGAGGTTGTGCAGAGTTTCAAGTCGCTCGGTGTTATTTTTTCTGCAAATTTGTCCTGGGGTCAGCACATAAATGACCTCATCAAAAAACTTTCGAGAACTGTTGGTCTCATGCGGCGTCATTGTTTTACTTTTCCAAGAGCAGTTAATATTCTGCTTTACAACTCTTTATTCTCATCCACGCTCAACTACGGCGCACTTGTATTGGGAACCACAAGCAAAAATAATATTAATGATCTTCACTTGCTACAGAAACGTGCCATCCGCATAATTTGTAAAGCACCCTATTTAAGCCATACGAAGGACATGTACAGGCAGCTGAACATTGTTAGTGTAGAATCTATGTACCCCTATAGACTGTCTAAACAATATATATTAGAATAATCTAAAAATATAAATGCATTAAAATTGCTGGCCGGACTGGAAAAGTACACTCCTACCTACCCAACGCGCAAGCCCGAACAATGGAATGTGAGTAAATGCCGTACGGGTTATGGAAATCAAATGTTGAAATTCCAACTGCCGACAATGCTAAATGATTTCTTGAAGGACAAGAACACAGATATACAATCTATTTCATTGAAAAACCTACGAAAGAAATTTGTATAGAATTAGAATGTGAACATGTTTTTCTTATTCTTTGGAACAATTTGTTTTTTTTGCATTTACTTCTGTATCTCTACTTTTTACCAGATATATTTCAACTATCTTATACGGGAGTCTAGGTTTGTGCACGCTTCTATATGTTATGTAATAATTTCATTACCTGTATGTCTTATTGATGTATGCACAACTTGGACTGGCGTATGTTTCACTGTCACTTATTAGTCTGCTTTATGCACTTATATATATATATTTTATTACTGCAGCAGTAGCTGCAGATTGCGTTCCCAAAATCCAAATGCTGTGTTTTCTTTTCTCTTTTTTTTCCTCTTTATATTTTTACCATGCGCTGCCTCTGTTTGCCATGTATTGGGGTGCGGGCCTAGTCAAGCCTATGTCAGGCTTTTTGTCTGTACTCCAAACATCCTTGAGATGTTGAATAAAGATTGTATTGTATTGTAAAGCATGCACTTAAATTAAATCATTATTTAAACATTCTATATAATGAGATAATGGCACTTAATTTCACTGCAGTGAACGCATTGACAACGCATAAAAAAGAACAATTTTCAACATACATGTATGAAGACAACATGATATTGGCGTGCTGACGGGTTAGGCTAAGCATTCAACGAGCCTGCATATTTCGACCGTATGGAAATACATAACAACCACAAACTATAAAAAAGAGTGATATTTAGCGAAACAACACTAGGAGGTCAGCACTGCTGCATTTATTAATATCAATGCCTGCATAAAAGAGATGGTTGAGTAGTGCGGGAAGAGAATATCTAAGCATCTGTAGACCGTAGTTAGTTCGTGGCGTGTTAGGGGTGTAGTGCCGTGGACGGCGCAGCGGGTATGTGGGCACTAGGAGTTCAAGCTTAGCGATTTGATGCTTTGGTTTGGTTTATAGGGGTTTAACGTCCCAAAGTGACTCAGGCTATGAGAGACGTCGTAGTGAAGGGCTCCGAGAGTTTCGACCACCTGGAGTTCTTTAACGTGCACTGACGTCGCACAGTACACGGGCCTCTAGAATTTCGCCTCCATAGAAGTTCAACCGCCGTGGCCGGGATGCTTAGCGATTGGAGATATTGTTGAAAGTTTGTCCCGGGTTTCCTGTTTGTAGCGCAAGGACAGACGTATATCAAAGAGACTAAATATTCTCGGCACGTTACTATTGTGAAAAAGGGCTGCGGAAGGATAATCATATGGTTGGTCGAAAATAATTCTTAAGGCCTTCTTTTGAAGGAGGTAAATGTTTTGAAGAGTGGTCTTTCGAGCAGTTCCCCTAACTAGGTTGTAATAAATGAAATGTGACATTAAGAGAGTTTTAAACAGAAACAGTTTAATTGAGGTAGAGAAAAAATGGCGATACTTTTATAGTACGCCTACTACACGAGCAACCTTAAGGCATATATGATCAATATTTGTATCCTAGAGCAGTTTTTCTTTAAACAAGATTTCTAATGTTTAAAGCTGTTTAGCAATATCTATACTACTCGAGGCATAGCAAAGTTGTCTGGAGAAGCTTAATATTTTTCCTTTCGGTCGAAAGAACATTGCTTTCGTTTTTGAAACATTTATCTGTAGAGCATTAGAGTTTACCCTGTGGATAAGCGCTGAAAGCGTCCTATTTGCAATGATAATGAGGTCATCAGGGCTGTAACCACTGAAGAATATGCTTGTGTCGTCCATGTATATTATAAAGTATGCATTCTTATTAATAGTGGTAATAACATTGATGTATAAATTAAACATAAGTGGACCTAAGATACTCTCTTGCGGAACGCCAGTTTTGATTTGAGTTTTGTGCGAGAAGCATCAATTGATATCTACATAATGATATCTGTGCTAAAGATAAGAACAAATTAGCTCTAGCACATGGCCCCTGACACCATATCTCTGAATTTTCGCATGAAGAGTGTCATGGCTAATGCTTTCGAATGCTTTTTTTAAAGTCTATGAAAACCCCATGTGATCTTTTTTTCTCCAAAGTTTTCTTGGATAAATTTATATTGGGCCACCAATGCAGTATCAATAGAAAAGCCTTTCTGAAAACCGTGTTGAGAGCGGGTGATAATAGCGTGGCGATCCAAAAATTAGTGCAGGCGTTTAGCGACCACTTTTTCAAGACCTTCGGAATACACTTGTAGAAGAGATATTGGTCTGTAGTTGGCGATATTATTGCGATCACTTTTTTTAAATACAGGCAGTACTTTAGCAACTTGCATCTCCGTGGAAAACGTACCAGTTCTAATACATAGATTAAAGATATGGTGTCAGTGATGGTGAAGTAACGTCTATAACACACTTAACAGAAGAAATTTGAAGTCCGTCCGCATCACGCGAAGGGCTATTGTGTAGTTTCCTGAAGGTTGATTGAACTTCTTCATTGTCAACTGCAGTAAGAAAAACACTCTGCGGGTTGTTAGTCTTGAGAAATTCGAACGCTTGCGGGTTATATTGGGACCGCGAGTTATCAAGGAAGGAATCATTAAACGCATTAGCCAAGTCGAGCCTACTCATCTCAGCACAATTAACTGTTAAGATATCAGGAGCTTTGATAATAGTTGAAGGGTTAATGATGTTTGAAAGCTGTTTCCACAGTACATCCGTACGACCACCGCTACTCTCAAAGATATTAGTATAGTAAGAGTCCTTAGCGGTTTTAATATCGCGGTTTAATTGGTTGCGATAAGCTTTGTACTGTGTCCAGTCATCAGGCTCTCTCGTTTTGATAAATTTCCAGTGAAGTTTGTTTTTTACCTCGAAGAGATGCAACAAAGACGATGAAATTCATGGCTTCCTAATTATTCGTTTTGTTACATTTGTAAGGAGGAAATTAATTTGATACAGAGCGATAACCTTGCGTAAAAAGTGTGGTATGTGCTATAAGGACACATTATAGAACAAATGTCATCCCATGTCTCATTTTCTAGTGCTCTGCGGAAGGTCTTCAGTCTATGCTAAGTGATTATTTGGCCGTAATAAGGCTGAACAGACAACATCTTTGTACGACGTTTTTCTTCACACATTAATTTCCATGTGATCACTAATGTCGCAGCAGATTACACCACTCTCAAAGTGGACTGTATAAAAATTAGCAATAAAAAGATCAAGCAACGCTGCCGTATTGAAAGTAATGCGAATGGGTTCTCTAATTATGTTTGAGCTGCCATTTGAGGAAAGAAGAAATTCAAAATGTTTCTGATTAGTATTATTACACAACATATCAATGTCAAAATCACCGCCCCATACAACGTTGTACTTCTTATCATCAATGAAATGAAAAAGGGAGTCCAGACTTTCCAGGAAAGCATTCTCATCACCTCTGGGAGGGCGGTAAAAAAAACTGACAAAACAATACAGTTGAGAACTGTGAGAACTTCGCAACAATCAGTTATGAAGCTTAGCTCTGGGAGCAGTTGCCACTTCATGGATTGATTCACCAGCAGGGACACACCACCGCCTTTCCGTCCATTTTGACGATTTATGAAGAACGATTCATATGAGGGAAGCGTTAACACATGGCCACGTCTCAGATATCATGAGTACATCAAAGTCGTAACTAAAACTTGCCAGTAGCATGGAAAATGCATCAAATTTATTGCAAAGAGACCGGCCATTGATATGAAAGCCTTTCAGCAGAGCGTCGAAAAGATAGTCAATTCTAAGGTAGGTTTTTAAATCTGTGGGGAGGACTGGGACAAGCATTTCTGTGTTTTTCGAAGCTTTCTGCAGTTGCCACCCATTTTACCTCATGAGGAGTCTACAGTTGCGGAAGAGTTTACGTTTCCAGACGACATGAGATCGAAATCACGCACTGATGTTATACGTAGAACCGTTGATGTTTCGCTTTGCCTTGCAAGAATTTTATCATTGCTCGTCCAAACAAACTTCCGACCTGCTGCCTTCTTACGAGAAATAGCAGCACCAAGCAGCACTTTATTTGTTCGAGTGATAGGTTCATTAACAAAAACTGACTTTCTTGGGCCATCAAATCCAAGGGACTCAGTCGTTAGGCGTGTCTTCCGTGCCTTTGCCAAGATGCTATTTCGCTTTGACCGGTGACTAAAGCGGATGATTACGTTTTTATCACTGAAATTCGCACTTCCAACATTGTGGCTTATGTCAATATCGGTATCTGTCAGTTCCTCACCCAGTGTCTTAGCTATGGTTTTGAATGCAGCCACTTCGTTAAAGCTTTCAGGTAGTCCTTTGATTTCTAGATTGTTCGACCTTTGGTACTGTTGTAATTCGTCAACTCGAGCCTGCAAGGCCAGATTTTTCTCTTCATGTTCTCTGTATTTTCGAATGAGTTTCTTGTCGTCCTTCACTTCTTTAATGTCTTTCTGAATTTGTATCATATTATCACGTGTCCGATCAAAACTTGACACTGTCCTTGAGTGTGCACATTTCAACGCGCATATCTCTTCGGAATTCATCAAGCTGCTCTCGTGAGTCTTTCGCATCTTTCTTCAACAGATTTTAGTAAAACAAAAAACAACAAAAAAGGCATACATAGGGCACTATTCGGCAGCGGCGCACTAGTAGTAAAGTAAAGAAAGTGATTAGAAAAAATTAGCTCACCTGCAAAAGCAGGAAAGCGTTTTAATGCGTGCGCCCGCCGGTTGACCGCTGCCGAACTGAGCAAGCCGATTCCGCGCTCCGATTTTTATAGCGTAAGCAGGCGCCTGTCGATGCGCAGTCGTCGTTGTCGAGCTCCTGATGCGCAGCAGAGCCAGTAGATACCGGAAGATGCGTAGATGGCCCGGCCCGGTAGACAATCCGGTCAGGGTAGGTGTCACTGCGCTATCAGCTGCAAAAGCAGGAATACGTTTTAAGGTGCGTGGCCGCCGGTGCACCGCTGCCGAACTCTCTTATCTCCACTTATCTCCATTATTTCATCCTTGCGTCAGGGAGGCTTTTTAGATTGTTCTAATTCACATTTTTGCTTCCAAATTTCGGCCTCGACTAGCTTAAATGATGTTTCACACTTGCTTGACTGTACAAGGCACCCTGGCCAATCTCCAATGTGGGTATGTGTCACTCCAACAGAGGACAACAACGCCAACAAGATATGCTGGTAAACTATAGCCCCTACTTCCACATAACTGCAGCGTAAAAAATTACGAGCACAAAAAAGGGGAGAAACACATACATACCAACTTGCCCAAAAGCTCGTTTTACTATAGCCCCTACTTTCATGGCTCCGCGTGACATGTGCAGGCTGCCGCTGTAATTAGACCTGGAGTCGGAAAAAGTAAGAAACAGTGAGCGGGCTCACAAAGTCGAGGAACTCAGGATAATTGTGAACAGTAGAAACGAAAGGAAGGGTGCGATCCCGGCGCAAGAAATAATTGCACAGTTATAGCCAGGCGGCAGGAAAGCGACATGCATCCGCCTCCGGCCAAGGCTACAAGGGCTGAGTCACAGGCTTCGGACCTCAAAGAGGGAATCGCAATGACTGTGCAGCCCATGTTCCAGCGGCTGCTACTGCAACTCCAACAAATGCAGCGGATGCAGCAACAGTGGCATGCGCAAATGCAGTCTGCTTTGCAGCAGGTAGCTCAGGTGATAAGCCACATGCACAGGACGCAGTACTCAGAAAGGCTAAAGGTTAGGGCTTACAGAAAGACTGGACTACCGTGTGACAGCGAGTCGGTGTGTAGTCAAGATCAGGCATAATGACCAGACACAGCACGAATACTAACGAAAGACTGGACGTATGGCAATGGAACTGCCGTTGTTCCCGCTAGCAGCAGACGAACCTAAAATCCTACATTCAGACTGCACAAGTGAAGTCAGATGTCGTAGCAGTGCCGGAAAGTGGCTGTGAAACTGATTCGGTGGATACACGACATACAGCCTTGCTGAAAAGTCTTACGGCCAAGGGCTTTTCGCTTCAGCCGCATAACAGATCCAATGCGGCACTAATAAAAACCGAGCGACCTTCAAATGCTTCCAGAAGATTTCTACTTGCGGTAGATAAGCTTCCTGCTTGACTTGTATTTTGAATGATTCGCTACACGGAGCACTCTAGGAACATTGATATCGCTGCAGCTGAATGCTGTGCCCTTAAAACTTTTAACCAAGATTGCACGTCCGCCAATCGCAAGGCAAGGCGGGGGCCGTTGTGGACAACGTGATAACGACGATCGAACACCCGAGACAAGCCACGGACACTGAGCACGTGCTAAATGAAATTACACCACGCAAAAGAGCCAAGGGGTGCATCTTCATTTTGAACGCACAGCCCTCCCAAGCAAACCAACGCAGATTTTGAACAGCTATTCAGGTAAGTGAGTAGGACGGCCGGAAGCAATGCCTTGATCATTTTGGAAGCCATCAACACTCAACACAAGAATTGAGGCCACTTGCAAGAGAATCGTAAGGTAGGGAATCTGATGATTTTTTACGGCGCAAGTCCATCTTTGCCCAAAGAGCGCCATAGCCCAAAGTTTCTCCCTTTACTGATCTTCATCATCATCTTCACTACACCCACTGCAGGGCAAAGGCCTCTCCCATGTCTCTCCAATGAACCCTGTCCTTTGCCAGTTGCGCGCACCCTATGCCTGCAAACTTCCTAAACTCATCCGCCCACCTAACCTTCTGCCGCCCCGTACTACGCTTGCCTTCTCTTAGAAACCACTCCATTACCCTCAACTATCAACGGGTATTTGACTCCATCTGCTCAAGATGGGGTCAAATGCCCATTTTCCTAAGCATTTCACCGACGGCTGCAAAGGCTCTCTTAGAAAGCTAGGATGCGGTGCATTTATCGGACAGCTCTACCGGTTCCCCCACGCTCCCCGTCAAATGCGCAACAGCGACCACAACGCTATCGACATCATGCACCTATAAAGAGCGTGACACGCCCGGGAGCGGCATTGGGCAAGGCGGCACTGCACTGAACATGTTGTGTAATCCGTTCATAATCTTGGTCCAGGTGAGAAAACATTTTGGAAAGTGTGACAAAAGTAACGACATTTTTCTTGTGGTGCTGCCTTACCCAGGCCAAGTGTGTTCAAATATGGGTAAAAGAGTAGCGCGCTTGAAGTACTTACTGATGCTTGTTGGGGACGTTGAAAGAAACCCTGGTCCCAGCAACCAGGAAGCCTTGAACGAAATTCGCAAGTTGGCTGTTGACATGAGCGCTTTAATGGATGGCAATAAGTCCCTAAATGAATCCTTGGAAGCTATTCATGCTAAGTTAGATACCCTGCCGCATCTTGAAGAGATAATTGCAGGTGTTCTGGATAAAATAGACACATTTGAAAATACCATTAGTAGACTTGCACACCAGATTGATGACCTCGAGAATAGAAGCAAAATATCAAACCTATTTTTTTTCGTTATTCCGGAAGCAGAGAACGAGAACGTAGTTGAGCTCGAATCAAAAGTCACGGAAGACATTATTAAGGGTATGTTCGGTGTCACGATCTCGAGAACGAGAGAATGCACCGGCTAGGCACTAATATCGAAAACAAGTGGCGACCGGTTATTCTTAAGCTGGAAAGTTTCAAGGACAAAGATAATATCAAGAAAACTGCTCCAAGATTAAGAATATTAGTGTATAATTTGGCGAAGATTTTTTCTTTTGTGTACGATATATAAGGAAAAAACTTTCGGACAGCAGCAAGGTCGATCGAGATAACGGCGCCAAAGTTTCTCTTGTGTACGACAAGATCAAGAGAAATGAACAAGTTTACGTCTGGAACGAAGATAAACAAACCAGAACAGCAGTTTGAAACCTGCCACACGAAGGAAAAAAACTGAGCAAATACGATATGCCTCCCACTTTATTTATAGTGAACATAAACGCCAGTAGTGTTGTCAACAAAACCACAGAACACTGAGGCATTCTTGCTCGAACATTCTCCTCATATTGTAACAATCACTGAAACATGGCTTTCTCCTGGCATTTCAAGTAGCGATGTCTTTCCTCCGCGTCATACTGCCATGCGTAAAGGTGCTGGTGGCGTAGCAATTTTGATGAGGAAAAATATTTGTCCCACCTATGCCGGAAATTGTTGGCGCTTAAGCACCCTGGTTGAAAATAATGATGGAAAAGTCATCTTTCTATTCAGGAAAAATGTACACACTCTAGCAAAGTATATGGAGAGTCACTTCACTCATAAAATAATCCTTACGGGGGATTTCAAACTTACTAGCATAGCTTGGGACGCTCTTGATAATGAAATGACTGATACCCATCATGCAGGTGCGCTGCTAGAACTAAGTTTTAGTTTAGGTCTTAGACAGCTCATTCGGGAGCCAACACGTGTCACTGCAAAAAGCACGAACGTAGTGGACTTGACGTTTTCGAGTGAAAATATCGCATACGGCAGTGTTTCATGGAAATTTCTCGAAAGCATATCGGACCAGAGAGCGACTAAATGTGCCTCGCTATGGGGTGCGCCACCACCAATCGAAAAAACGAGTACAGCATTTTCGACTGGGAAAACGCCGACGATGTCAGCGTTCTTGGTTATCTGGGTGAATCTTGCTCCACCTTTAGTTCGAACGCCAATGATAATAGAGTTTCAGTATATAGAATATGGTTAGTCATTGAGATAATCATTCAGCATTGCTTATGAATATATGTTCCTACAATGGTCAAAACCAGTACGTAAGAAAAATCTTGAATGACGAGAAGAATAAGAAGAGAGGAAACTGAGAAATAAACTTTCGGTTCCCGGCAACGCTACTAAACTACGCGAATTGTCTCATGCGCTTCAGTCAGCTGAAAAAAGGCAAAAGCTGAATACATAAATCTTCCCTTAAGCAAGTTTATCAAGGAATCTCCTGCAAAGTTTTGGCGATACCTTAATTCAAAACCATGTCAAACCAGTATTCCATCACCAAATGAAGCTGTCGCAAAGGCTGCTGAATTCAATGATTACTTAATTTCGGTATTTACACATGACAAAGGAATAAAACCAGAACTCAAATGTTTTTCAAGCAACACAACAGAACTAGACTATTTAGTCTTAACTGAATCGGGCTTTCCCTCTTACATGAAATATATCATAAAATTCCAGTGCCCCCACGACATACGAAATGCGTTTTTCAGGTTTTACGCGGAATGGATGTCAAAGTTCCTACTCCGGCTCGTATGGTTGTACCGTGACTCACAATGTAAGACATAAAGTGGCGTACATAAACTCATTGAGGCGAAAAGATATTTGGAGAATTGAGGGGAGCGAGTGGAAACCCTCACTTTTGTATGGCGAGTCAGACACGCTAAATACAGACCACGCAGGCACGTTTATACGGCTTGGTTAATGCGGGGTTTTACATATATGACATATGGTCTTTCACAATGTGTTAGCTTATGACTTTATGCTGAGGAATATGTGTGTGATTAGAGAGGGACTATAATTAAGGAACTAGTGGTTAAGCGTGCAGCAAAGTGCATATAGGTGAGGAGCGAGTGCACGTGATCGACTGTATAGTTCTGTTATGCGATCCAGCAGTATTAATAGAGGGTGTGATCAGGTAATATGATGAAGTGTAGTCGCTGAGGGGACCCATTAACTCTATCGAGTCATGACCTTAAATGCGGAGCTGAAGAGTCTCCAAAATTTTTCTTTACCCAAGTGATGCTAAAGAAGCCAGGTTACTCATTCTAAACGCTTAAAATACCTTCCTTGGGGCTGGATAATATCTTCGCAGGTCACTTTTAAAGGAATTGTTGACATCATAGCGCGTGAGACCTATTGTTTAAGACAAGCGTTTTTCTATTAGATTCAAAGGCAAGGTATATAGCTCTTATACATAAAAAGGGCAACAAGGCATAAATACCCATCCGCAGGCAAATTTATACAGCACGATTCTTAAGTACGTTTACAAAAATACCGAATCGGTCTGCGCTTCCTTAACTTCCTTGATACAGCACGATTCTTAAGTAAATTTACAAAAATACCGAATCGGTCTGCGCTTCCTTAACTTCCTTGAGAAGCAACCAAGACTCTCCGGTTTTTTCTTAGGTTTTTCAGTATTCTTGTAATATTAGAAATGACGAATAAATAACAAACGTAAATTGATCGAGGTAGTTATGTAGCTCTAAGTTTATCGTTTTTACTGTAAATTTTGATTTTACTACACACGAAGTACTTCTACCGAAACTACCCTGTTCTAGTTGATCTGAATGTCCTCTTAAATTATTGTACAACTGATTCTTGAACTATGAGCAGACAAATACCATACCTGTCGCTGTTTCTGACACTCGTATTATTAACTTAGGGACATGAATGGGTTTCAGTTTTATTGCTAGTATATTTTAACCATCTCGTTAAATATGTAAAGTGTTCAACACAGTCTGTTCCATCTCACGACTCCATGAATAAAAGAAAAACGGAGCTAAACCTTAGCCTCATTCTGCCGAAGTTTGTGAAAAAGAATTCATTTGCTCAAAAATCCGTCTAAAACTAAGTTTATGATGTTCAGCTAGCAAACCAAAAGCAAGATCATTATTAAATCAGTACGCATAACACCAATCCTATTATGCCTAATCAGGATGTAAATTCCTAGATGCCAACTAACTGTCCTAAATGCAGTCTTCATATCAGGATGTTAAAAAGAAAACAGCTAACGGAATACTAGTGCTTTTCAGGCCCTGTAATTCTTTTCATCACCCAATCCTTATCAGACTATATAGGACACTTTCTTTAGTTGCCGCCTAAATTATTGTATCAAATCTTGAGTCCTCACCTATAGTCTCATATACCATTGCTGATACACATTAAAATAAAATGTTCCAATTATAACCTTTAGACCACCCAAGCAGCACGTCGATATTGGCGCGCAACTGGTCAAATACCGGAGAACATGGCTCCAATAAAGGCCTATAATGGCATCTTACTAGGGCGCTACCCGATCCAGTGTTTCGAGCCAGTGCAACCCACTGGCTTTCCAATCAGCAGCCATTAATGGCATACAAAGAGGGGGAGGAGGGGAACTTTAATGGCACAAGAGAGGTCTGCCTGGTTGTCGGCCTGGCATGCTACTTCAGGTGAGAGTGAAAGAAGGGAAGAATAGAGAAGAGGATGGTGAAAAAAAGGAGAAGAGAAAAAGAATCGGTGAATGGTGAATTCAAGCAAACTCACGAACTCACAAACACACACAAACACAACTGCCAAAGAATGTCCACCAAACCCATGTCTCTTAAAAACACTAAAAATGCTTTTGTCCATCGCACACCCGAAGCCACGTCCCTCAATGGTCCAAGGACATGCTCCAGGCGCACGGGGCCATCCTGTCGGAGTCCTAAAGCACTGAAAAATGTTTGCGATATTTGTTGGAGTTGGCAGCGTGGGAACAAATGTGGCAGATACACGGGCACAGCACATGGAGGCACAGAGGGCTACTTTGTGCACCAATTTTATGTAAATGGGATTTAGTGAAGGGAACGCCCAGGCGAATTAGGTGGAGGCAATTTTGATCACGTATAGCTATATTGCGTGGCCTGCAGGAGTCAAGTGCGGTCGATAGGTAGAAGGGGTCTGTATCGATGCTACAGGTCACACCACAAAGAGCGTTGCGTCAGCCAGGATGATTTAGTCTGATGCCTTGCGCCATCACTGCGGGAAAATGATATACGTAGGACCAAGGTGGTGTCGCCATTCGCCGACCTCGCTGTACCGTCAGCGTGATCGTTCCTGCAAGTCCACAGTGAGCAAGTAACCACTGCAATACAACACGGTGGCGAAGCTCATAGGCATCGGAGTGGAATCTGTTTAAGTCATTGATGATCGGCTCCTAAAGGCTTCCTGATGGCTTTATAGATTGTGATGCTGCCCGAGAGTTACTGAAAATAACCAACGCTGTTGGCGGTTGTTAGACAATGTAAGTAAATGCTGCCCGCAGAGCAGCCAGCTCGATAGCAGTAGTCCAGGTGCGGTGACTCAGTAACACCGAAATTGTGGTGCGCGTTGACGGAACCCAGACGCCAATCGCTGACGAGACGCATGTCACAGAGCCGTCAGCGTAGATGTGATGGTACGCAATGTAGCATCCATAAATGTGTTCATGAGCAAAATATTTAAGTGCAGGTCCGCGGGTGTTTGCTTTTCATTTGATGCTAGGAACTGTTGTCTTGATTTGGCATGCTGTGTTCCTCCAAGGTGGGAGGAGGTCGTGACCAGGCGCTGGTAGTGTGGTGGGAAAAGGTCAGAAACTTTCTCTGTGCATTGCGCTGTGAGTGGATGGTGAGGTACACGAGCCACGAACCGCACCTGGGCACGAAACAACTGCTGGGTTAGCTGTACTGATGCAGATAGACGTCTGATCTGTGCTAGAGTACCCACTGTGGAGGTAGGCTGAAGCAGATTCTCAAGGCCTTAGCTTGCATAGCTTCAAGGAGTTTGAAGTTTGTTTTTGAGATACCCTGACGAGCTGGGAGACTGTAGCGTAAGAGGCCTTCACATAGCACACCATAGAGCCGTAGTAATGAAGGTGCAGAGCAGCCTTTTCTGGTGGTGGATAGCATACGAAAGAAAGTGGCGTAAGAGCAGAGCTTGATTCTAAGCTGTTGTGCATGTGGGGACAACAACAGCGACCCGTCAAATGTCACGAGTAGGAATTTATGGCTTGTAACGTATGGTATTGGCGTGCCAGCAACGTTCAGCACGTAGCGTGAAAGATCGCGCCTCAAAAATGCTATCCCTTAGCTTTTATCTGGCGAAATGACGACAACGCGCTTACTTAAAAGCGATTCGATACAGCCCATTGCCCTCTGTAATCGGAAATGCACAATGCGCCTGTTTCGTCCGGAACACCATATACATATGTCATTCGCGTAAAGGGATATTTCAACTTTAGGAGGCAAGCATTTTTCCAAGCTAACAAGTGAGATATTGAAAAGCGTGGGACTTAAAATCCTCCCTGAGGTACTCCGTGAGATATTTGACGCAGAACTGCGTCACCTTCACTTGTTGACATGAAAATCGGTCTTTCGTGCTTATAATCGCACAGCCAGTTATACATCCGCCCAGAAATTCCAATTAATTGTAAGGCTGTGTAAATTGCTTCATGTGTGACGTTTTCAAAGGCTTCCTTCACGTCAAGAAACACAGCATGCGTCATAGACCACTCTATTTTTCAGCGTTTGACACAATTTGTGAGGGCAGTAACGTTGTCAATGCTGCTGTGTCCTTTTCGGAAACCAGACATGGCTGTAGGATAAATTCCTCTGTTCGTCAGGTCACAGGTAAGGCGCGAGTGTACCATTTTCTCCATAAGCTGTCCGACACAGGTTAGAAGCGCAATGTGACGGTAAGCGTCTAATTCAATTCATGTTTTCCAGGCTTGAAAATAGGTATTACACGCGCACGCTTCCAACACTTTTCAAGGCTTCCGGTCTCCCAGGAGTTGTTATAAACAGCGAGCAGCTAAACCTTGGCCTTACTTTTCAGGTGAGAAAAGGCAGTGTAGCTTACACTGTCCGGTCCTGGGCACGATTTTTTATTGGTAGCTGCCAAAGCCGCATGAAGTTCTTCCATTGTGAACGATTCACCAAAAAGGGCAGTATTAGGTGAAGGGGTAAACCTTTGGGGAGGCAATGGCACCGATATGGCCGTTAATCAATTGATCTTAGAACAGAAAGCCCCCGTTGCGTCGAGTTGAGAAATATTCACATTTGCAGCTACACAGTCAAAATAATATAGTGGGGCGGGCTGACTACTAAGGCTGCGTACAATGATTCATACCTTCGAAAGAGGCCTCCTGGGTGCAAGCTTCGCTCAAAAGGATCGCCATTCCCGTCTTGCCAGCTTGTCCAAATGACGTTGAACATGTTTATGTGCGCGCCAGCAACCCTGATGTCTTCTTTATAATTTGTTCTGCGTGCTCGTATTTCTGCTCTTCGGCGAATGGCTCTAACTCGCTCGTATTCAGCATCTGCAGTTGAGTGCACTTTTGATAGAGTTGTAACCTTAGTGCTGGACGTTTTAGCATGGGCTACAGCAGTGATGAAGCTTCCATAATTGAGGTTTGAGAGGTCCACTTTCTCTACTGTGGCAGCGAAAACATCCCAACTCATGTAGCGCACCACACGCCGCGGTGAACTTAAGAAAGCACCGCGAACCTCTATGTACGTAGGTAGATGATCGCTGCCATGAGATCCTATGTCAACATTCCAGGTTGTGGGTTGTGGAATGAACTTGACGTCTTCCCGAACAGCTAAAAGAACTTTGCTGATGTCAGCAACTGTCATCGAGTTCAGAACGGTATAGACTGAAAGACGGATAGTAGTATGCAGACCGGATTCTGAGATCACAATGATCGAAAAACACTGCTGGGAAATAAATTGTCAGAAATCACAGTGGTGGGCGAAGGCTGCAGGCATTACATTGGAAGATGGTGGCCTTGTTACAGATGCTTTGCACGCTAGGAAGAGTAGCTGGCTTATTGACTGCTGCCACCCTTGTGCAAAAAGAGGTGCAATGAAATCAAGGAATGTTAGGATGGCCTTCGCCACCGGCGAGGAGTATGATTTAAAGAAAGCGGGGACATCCTCAACAAGCGAGAACAGTAGGAAACTGGTACTATCGGAGTTCTGCCGAGTAGATCCTTCACGTGGGTGGTTCCAGGTTGCATACTGCGGCTGCCCTGGAGTGTTCACTTTTGTACTCGCTACGAGAGGTGGCTAAACAATTTGCCGCGGTGGAAGAGGAGGCAACTCATTCACGTCCTCAATGCGCAGGTGACTGGCTTTATGTTTGTCCAGCGATTGGGGAGCTTTCTTCCCCACCGATGAATTTTTCCTACGGCTACTTCCCGGGATTTGGTTTTTCTTAAGTACAGCAATATTTGTTGGCTTATAGTCTGTGCAGTTTGAGTGCTTGTAATTGTAGATGGTTTCCTCCTTTTGGTAGGCAATGCAGCGAGAAAAACGTCGCATCATGCTCCTTACCGCAGTTAGGACAAAAGGGCTTATCACTTTCACATTCATTTCGGTCATGGCTGCCACTGCAACGAGAGCAGCGCAAGGGAAATCGGCAAGCGCTAGCCACATTGCCGAAGCGTTGACATCTGGTGCATTGCAGTGGTGTTTGAATGTACTTGTACAAACGGTACCTTGTCTATCCGAGAATAAAGTATTGCGGAGAAGATTCTGTCGCAAATACAATACGGATATTTTGTGTGTCTCCAAGTCGGCGGACGGATTTCATCGAAGCTCTCTGTAGCAGCGGTGAGTAGATATCTGATTGAAAGATTTCCGGGGGGACACCCTTAATGACATCCACGCCGCAGTTGCTGGGGCGATGCTCGTAGGCTTGAACTGCAAATACAGCTAAGCTTGTTATTTGCAAGAGGCGTTCAGTGGCTTGCGCTGTACGGGTGTCAAGTGGGAGCAAGTTTAGGCGCTCGTTGGGATGAAATTGAAGAACGCCTTCTGGAGGCACAGATTCCAAACTTCACTTTATTACCTTCAATGCCCCTTGGATTGGGAGTGTTACATAAGGCGTAGGTTACTTGTATAAATCAGATTTAATGAACAAACCTTGTCTCAATGTCAGTGAATTGAAGCAGGTAATGCAGGGCCCGGAATCAAGTGGCTTGATGACAACCGTAAGGTTGTGCTTAGGATTTTGGGGTACATTTGGAGTACCTGCACTCATAAGTGACAGCTTTGAGCTTCGACGGCGCTTTGAAGGCACGTGAATAAGTCTCTCAGACCCTTCTCCGGACTTCGCAATTGTGTCCATGTAGATGATAGTCGAAGAATCTGATGAATCAGAAAAATCGTCCTAACCTGAACGCAGTGGCAGATCACGGCTTGAGTTGTAAGCATCAGGGGTGCGTTGTCCATGAAGATCGGGAAATCCAAGTCCTGTTGCAGCTGGAGCAGAAGAGTGGTTGCAAGACACCAGGTTTGAGGCAGCAGGTAGGGCTTACACAGCAGGCATGGCCTGCATAGATAGGCCTGAAGGAATTCCAGGTGAACAGTCAGGTGTTTAGCTAGGGTGCGGCACTGGCGGAGCCGCACCCACCGCAGGAATCATCAGAATGTAGCAGTGCAGATTATCTGAATATAAATGTTCAGCACTGATGAGAAAGCCTTCACTAAGAGTGGCAGAGTCGAGCGGGCACAGCCCGACTGCTCTGAATGGCATTCCTTGGCTATACAATATTAGCCATCCAAGATTACTCAATGGCATATCTATCATAGGCAGCCGGCCCAACTTAGCGGCTATCCAATAATTCCCGCCCAAGCTTGTCCACTGGTTTGTTATCACAGGCATCCAACAACACTCGCTGCTTATCCAGTATTGCCCACCCAAGGTAATGTCCGCCAAAGGATTCCAGGCACTCACTGGCTACCGATTATCTCAAACCCAAGTTCACCCGTTGGGTGTTCAGCGCATGCATCCAGGCACACTCACTAGCAGTCCCATTAATCCTTCTTCAACATTGCTTACTATGCATTCTGTGCTTCGTGCTGCAAGGTCCATCTCTGACAAATGTTTCATTTGGGCAACCTTTGTCTGTGCAATGAGTTTTTAGACACCTCTTTGAATGGTTACATGCATTGAAATTTAGCAAACTAGAATGAAGTTTCATATTTCAACATTTACTAAAGATATAACAAAGAGCCGCAGGTCTAGGCGGGCAGGGAAGGCTGCGCGGAAGCGATTAATTAGTCCAGTAGGATCTCATCAGTGCTAGACCACCTCGTCAAAGGCTCCGCTGCAGGAGCAGGCCCCAGGTTTGAGGGTGCGGCTTTGTTGAGGGCAGGCGCAGGTGCTGTTCCAGCCAGCTAGCATCTCTGCCATGCGCTTTTTCAGGCCATCTACCCCGGTGACGTGCTGCGAACAACCACTTGCCGATGTATGCCGGGAGAACCAGCAGAGCTGTCTTCTCCTTTTCTGTGATGGCATCTGCACATACAAACAGCAAAAGAAATCTTATTTGGCAAACTGCATGCTGGACAATAGTAGCTAGTGCAGTTAGTACACGCAGTAAGGATAAGAACTGAAACTATCACCTGTAGCCCCTCTGAAGAGCCTTGTAGAAATGAAGGCTGTCTTGAGAGCCTGAGCTGGTCGGGAAGGCCCATAATAACCTTCACAACACTGGCTGCAACCTCTGGCAGCTTGCGGGCCTCTAGCTGGACGAGCTACTGGCGCTGAAAATAAGAAGCAAATAATTGTGAATGGCAATTTGATATCACAAAAATACAATGTCTTCAGTGCAAAAACAAACTGCTCGGCTAGTTGGTCATGTATGTTAAGTCTTACTGTGTAAAAAGGAAAAGGATCTGCGTGTCTCCAAACTGTTTCAACGAGAAGCCGCTTTCAACGACAACCCAACGACCGGGTCCCCACAGAGAAACACCCGGATGTAATTTACAAAATGCCGTGCTCTATGTGCCCGCCCGCATCCATCGGCGAGGCAAAAAGCCTCGATCAGAGAATCAGGCAACACAGGAATGACGTGCGGTCAATGAATTCGGGAGGCAACAGGATCGCTGAGCACTGTAAACGCATCAACGACAAAATCGCCTTCGGAGATGAGCGTCTTAATTGGCCGTGAGGTCCAATTAAGATTAAGTGCGTGAGGTCTAATACGGTCCAGAGGAGCCACGTTGAGTCATAGAATATCCGGCTGACAAAGTCGACTGAATAAAGTTCTGGAAAAGCTCCGCTCCAAGTACGTTAAAAGACTTCGCCATGTGTTAACAGAACGAAAGCGAAGGTGTTCCCTCCTGCAACGGCCTCGCATTTCAGTCACCGTTAAAGAAGAGATCGAGTTCGTCTCAAAATGTGCGGCTGAAAATAAATTATTGGTTGTGTCAATAATTTCCTCCTTTTGTTTCCTTTCAAAATTCTACTTCGACTGTACGACCATTGCACAAAATCTGTGCTTAATACATGCTCTGCAATGGCGATGCCACTTCGAGGTAACTTCGCGTATGACGCACCGCTCACAAATTATATGCAACGTCCGCCGGTAAGCAATGACCCAATGGCCTGCTATTATTAAATATGTGATTGAGAAAAGGAGCAATGCTGAAGCGCACACAAGAACCAATGAGAGCTGTATCCGATCTAAAGCAAAAAACCACATGGAAGAAAAATTTCTTGAACTATATGTTACGTCCGCCCGTTCTCAATGACGCATGGGTTGCTGCAATTAAACAAAATCGGTATTAAACCAGCAATAGAATATAGGAATACATAAATTAACCAGCGATAGAATATAGGTATGAAAACTTGACTTATACGGAGTGTTTTTGAGTTGGAACAGCGCTTTTCGGCATAACATTAACAGTGGAGTAATTAATTATATTACAGTTAAAACCAGATAATTGGCATGTTGCTTAACTAATAGTGAGTAGTAAAGTTTTTTGCTCTTAGTGTCAAGCTTCGTAATTACTGAGAGGTGTGTAGCCCATGGTAAGTAATCTCCATACCGGATTTTGAATTCCGAAAATGCCGTTACTCTTGGCACTCCGGCCCAACAAATTTTGGCTACATCGCGCCAAATTACGTGCGTTTCGAGAAGCTTCCCGGAAAAGGAACCTCTCCAGCCAAAATAGCAAAAAACAGGCCAAGGTTGCGGGGCTACAGCGCTGAGGGTAAGCACATTTTCGAAACTATAAAAAGTGATTTCGATATTAAAACAGTGGGTTAGCGCCGCTCAGTAATTAAGGAGCCTAAGAGTAGTAAGAAAAAGTTCTTTCTATGCGTGTTAACCAACCTGCTAGTTAGATCATCTTGGCTGTCTGGTGCAGTGCTGCATCACTGACAATGCTATGCCGGAAAAGGCGCTCTTGTGGCTCAATAAGCCTATTTTAAAAATGGACGAAAGCGTTACGTGAGCTAACTCATAATCGCGTGTATTAAGCGGACTGCGGGTCGCGGGGTTATGTACGTGCGAAGCAATACCTAAAACAATTAAAATAAATGTACAAGAAATGTGCTCACGTATCAACTAGGTGGCTCCAAATGGTTGGCGATACCTACGAAAAAATATCAACTGCAAAAGCGAAAAGCCGGGTCTGAAGGGCTGTGTGCTCCGTCAGTCAACCGAAGTAGAGGTTGCAGTTTGAGCGCGGCAATCCGTGAGAAACATGCACAGGGTGGACACAATACAGAAGCCTAAAAAATCTCGCAAGGTCAAGAGGAATGAATTTCGTTCGTGGAGGCGATGTGGGAAGAGGGGTATGCAGCGCGGGCATTAACCTCTCTCTGGCGAGGCGCCGCGTTTGGGGGGGGGGGGGGGGGGGATTGAAAGCAGAGTATGTGAAGGGTCCCTCGTATGTAGGGAAAGGAGGGCAAAAGGGAAAGAGGTAAAGACGCACGCCGTATCCTCGCAGACTGCCGGGGAAAGGAGGTTTCAATGCAAGCTAGGTAGTAGTAGCAGAAAACTTTATTGACAAGGAAGATAAAAGACTCTAGGAGAAATATACAATGGGCGGTGTCTTCATTTCAAGACTCCACTGGCCTTGGCCGGCGCTGTAGCATGCGTAACGAGTGTGCGCTCCTCATCAAGCTCCGAGCTGAGCAAAGAGGTCTCCCATTGCTCCTTCGTTTTATGTGTTGTAACGTCCAGGGGTTTCGGGCCCTTACATCCGAATGTAATGTGGTATGCATCGGGGCGGTCTTAGCAACACGGGCATTCACCTTTGTAGCGCTCGGTAAAAATGATGTATTTGTAAAGATTGGGGAATGTATCGGTCTGGAGTTGCCTCTACTCCCGATGTTCCTCAGCGCTAAGCTTCTTACGTGGAGGGGGAAAGTGCTGTCGTTGTGTTCTTAGGAAGTGGAGTCATGTGTTGTTGGTGGCGGGAACTTCGGGAAGAAAGCTGGCGTCGGGGTTGGAGCCCACTCGGTTGGTATGTCCTCGAGCTAGTGCGTCCGCGACCTCGTTGCCCTCTAATCCCGCGTGACCAGACACCCATGTTTTCTGATGTTTTAGGGAGGAATTAGCGCTCATAGAGTTTGTTACTATGCCCAACAGCATTTTAGGTATTCTGCCTGCAAGTAGGAGCCGACAGGTTCCTTGGGATTCTGTCATGACGTGTACACCCTGGTTGCGGGCGTCGCCGTACAGGATCGCCAGCACGATTGCTGCCACATTTTCTTCCGTGATCGTCGTGTATTTCAAGAAGGCGCTGACAACCTTGTTGTGGGAGGAGTTCACCACAACTGCCGTCGCCCGCGTGACCTCGCAGTGTGTTGCTGCGCCGACGTACAACGAGTGGGGGCTGCGTGCCGCCGTCCGCTTCAAGTAGCCTATTCTGGCTGAGTGTCTGCCTGACACGGCTCCGCTCGACATGTTTTTGGGAATCGGGGAGACGTGCACCCGCGAGTGATAAGTTGTTGGGAGGTTGGTCGGGCTTTGTATTATCTGGACGTCAGCCGGGTAGCCTACCTGCTCCAGAGTTTGCCTACTGGTGTCCGTGCGAAAGAGGCGTGCACGTTGCGTGAGCAGAACATCCTGGATCTCCTAGAATGAGTTGGAGAGGCCAAAGGCCTCTTGTTTGGCGTTTGAAGTGTAGATAGGAATGCCCAGCGCATGTTTGTACGCAGTACGTAACATGGCATTGTTTTTGGTGAGTTCTTGTCGATTTTATTGCAGGAACGGTAGGCCGTAGGATACGCGGCTCACCGCAAGTGCTTGGAAGAGACGTAGCGTGTCCTCCTCGCGTATGCCTGTCCAGTTGCTTGCCACCCTTATGATCATTTTGGCGACTTGCTGTCTGTGGTGGATAACAGCTTGATAGCGTGGGTGGCTTTTCGATAAATCCCGAGCCATAAGCCAAGGATGCGCATCTGACGGGTCTCCCGAATGGGGACGCCTTGCAGGATGACCTGAATGTCTCCTGGAGACTTGAAGTTTCGTCCTTCTATGCGGATGATTTTTTACTTTTCCGGCACACAGCGTAGTCAGCATTGGGCGGCAGCGTCCTCGACGCAAGTGGCAGCTTGCTGCAGAGTTCCTTTAACCGCCAGGCAGCCTTTGGTGGTCCAGATAGTTATGTCGTCGGTGTACAGTGTAAATCCGATGTTCGGTACTGTTTGAAGGCTTCGGGCCACGCCAACCATCGCGATGTTGAAAAAGAGAGCGAAGACGATCGAACCCTGAGGCGTGCCTTTGTGCGGGATGTCCTGTGGATCCGAGCATGTACCTCCTACGCCGATCGTAGGTATTCCGTTGGATAGGAAATTTTCGACGTAATGAAAGACGCGTTCGCCGCAATTTAGGTTGTTCAGTTCTGTGAGGATGGCATCGTGAGGCACGTTGTCGAAGGCACCTTTGAGATCAAGGGCCATAACAATGTGCTCCCCTCCGCTTGGAACGTGCGCCAGTACTTCCTCTTTAAGTAGAAAGAAGGCATCTTGAGTGGATAGCCCGGATCGAAAGCAGATCATGGAAGGAGGGAAGAGGTTGTTCTCTTCGATGTTGTTCTTCAGACAAGTTTGGATCACCTTCTCGTATAGCTTGCCCAGACACGACGTGAGCGAGATGGGGCGGAGAGACTCAAGTTTGAGCAGCTTCCGCGGCTTTGGGATGACGATGATTTTGGAATGTTTTCACTCTTGAGGGAGTATATTCTTTTCCTAGAACTCTTCGTTAATATACTGAGTTAGATACTGAATTTGGTCCTTGCCGAGGTTGCGCATTATGACTTTGGTGATTCTGTCCGCACCTGCCGCCGTATTACTGCGGCGTATTACTGCACACTGAAAAAATAATACACCTTTAAAGGAGTTTTCATGTGTCCGTAACTCGCGCCCTTACATCCGGCCTAGAAAGGAGTCTTAGTGTTTTCATACACCTTACACCCGGGGTGTTTTGCGAAAGAAAGAGCCCGAAAATGAAAAAAGTGACTTAACGGTTTTGGGGCGACTTGAAAAAGAAAAGCTTGCTGTCATTGGGGAGATACTGAGCTAGCAGACATGACTGCAGATCTGTTAGATGATAACAACCAGCCGCCAGGGATTGAAGAGGGGGTGACTATGGCACTGGGGCGATTCATGAAGAACTTGGACGTATCGTGATGACATATGTACATTTTCGGGGGTGAAGGAAAGATGTTGAATGTTAACGTTGAAGTTAGTTGTGTAATGTGTATTTTTGCATTTCAGGCATCAAGAATTACAGAAAAAAGCGGTGTTTCCTTCAGCACAAACTTACCTTCATTTCAGAACTGTGTGCTGGAAATGCGTCTTCATACATCAGCCACACACAAGTGTTCACCTCACACCTTGGTAGCTCGTGTCATCCTGGCATATGTGAGAAGAGCACTGGGTCAGTGTGTAAGCAACTCTTTTTCGCGGGGTGTAGCGGTCTTTGCAATCATGAGGATTCATTTTATGATCTGACGGCAGTTACATTCCAAACCTTTCCCGTGTTGCTGAACTTAGTGCCAGTTGCAGCAAGAAAGGTGAACTGTGAACGCAAGGTAAGCTTGTGTTCATTTTAATGAAGCTGAAGCATGCATTGCAATTTTCAGTCCTTGGTGTCCTGTTCCGTGTACACAGAACTGCAGCCAGCATCACTGAAAGACTGCTTGTCAACTTTTGTGCCGCAACCAAAGACTTGCTTTACTGGCCACCACGTATGCGGTCCGTAGTTCACTGCCACCAAGCCCAGGCAACACTACCTGAACTGCAGAGTTTTAGACTGCATGGCATTGGAAACTTAAGTGTCACGGGCAGTTGAAAAACAAAACTTATGGTATTCCCACTATAAAGAGAGCCACACGGTAAAATATCATGTTGGCATTGCTCCTAAACACGTTGCGACTATTTTATCCCAGGATTTTGGAGGCCCAAGAACGGATTCCACAATAACCATTGAATCTGGGTTATAAATTTGATTGAATTAGGACACATATTCCTGAAAGATAAATGCTTCTCTGGAATTGTGACAGGTGTTGGTGCTCAACATGCTACCCTGGTCATGCCTGCTTGCTACGAGTCCCCGGTTTACTGAATCAGAAATGAACCTATGTACCCGCTTCTGTGAGGATTCATGTAGAATGGGTTATTCAGTAGTTGAAAATATTTACCATCATAGCTCGTAAAATCCCAGAGGAGTTGACATCATATGAAGATGAAATCTTTCATGTGCTAGCAGTCATTATCAATACGAAGAGCTCTATATTATCAAAGGAATAAAATACGTAAAATAAAAGCTTGAATTCAAGCTGTATTGCGCCCGCTGAGGGTTGGGAGTGCATTGGTCAAACAAATATTGCTTGTAAGACACCTTATTGCAGCTTTACACTTTCCTGCATATATATGCACCTTGTCACTGTCCCAAAATCGTAATGTTCAAAATAAAACCTTCCGAGTTTTGGCACCGCTACCGAGACAGGAAATGTCACTGACTCTGCATCAGTGGCCCATTTCAAAGACCAAGACGTACAGGCACACTTGCATTTATGAGTAATACTGATGGCTTTTTTTAGCTGCAGCTCTTGTTCTCCAACTAAATACTTAAGCAAGGGTTTGTCTGTCACTTTTTTGTTGGCGTCGACTGAATGGAAACTTTATTTCTAGGAGAATTACTTCCCCTTCATTATTCCTGGAAGATGAACATTTCGTTTCATAAGGGGGCAATGTCTTCATTAGGCCACTTACCTGAATATTCCACCAGTACTACATGAGGCGATGGCTCTTCAGGCCACAAAACAAGGCTGAATTGGTTAATCTTTACATTGTGTTGACGCTGAAGTGCCACACGATCTGTTGGCTCCTTTGCGAGCGCGTACTGCACTGCCGACCCTCTGAATGGAGTCGCTTTTACTATATGTTTCACTCGTTCATACAGCTGTGCCTCGCAGCATGTCAGAATCTTGCGTGCCTGAGCAAGCAAGAACATGCATGACACCATCAGTGGTGGCTAAACTTGCGGTGTTCCTCATTACAATTAAACGTCAGCCAAAGATGCTTTCTACCTGTTCTGTTAATCAGTTGTTTTTATTCTTCCAAAAAATTTTTGTGCTTTCTCAATTTCATATATTATAAACAGCTATTTAAAATAGATAACCTTAATGGTTTTACATCGGCCTCTTTAGTTTACATTCATAGAAGTCTAATTGGCAAAAAGAATTTTCTGTTAGGAATAAAACTATGAATACAGCATAAAATAAAGTGCACAAGTTAGTTGGAGCCTCCCTAGTTCACTTTGTTCTTTATTGTGTCGAATACTGTCTTCCTCCCTTCTCATCTACCACTAACAATAAAGGTGAGTTAACTTTGCTGCATTAATTCTTGGGAATCTCTATTTGCTCCATTGGCCACCTTCTGTTATGTAATGTCCGAGCCGAGAAGGCAACAATGTAATTACGCATTGTTGCGTAAAGGTCTTTTTACGAGTCTCAGAGCCTAAGTGGGTTGAAGTATGGAGAAGGTGGGCTATTACACAAGATGATTGCGTCTCTCTCAACATGATTGTTGCTGTCAGAGTCGTTACCACAGGAACACGGAGCGCACCACGTGCAGCGCTCCGTGCAAAATGGGGGGAGACGGGGTAAGTAGGGGCTATTAGATAGAGTGTAGCACCGGGGTATATGGTGAAAGGTGCTGTGTGGTGGTGTTGGGGGGGAAGGTGCATGACATCCCATGCCACCGCACCGGAAGTCGCTGGCCATAGTTAGGCCTGTGGGTGCTCTTTTCTTTTGGATAACTAAAATGTTTAGCTGAGGTAACGAAGATTTGTAATAATGATGCACAAACCTATGTGGGAGACAAACTGCTTCCAGAACTAATTTTCTCTCAGTGCAAGCTTTGACAGTGTAACTGTGAAACTTCCTCAGTCCCTGTCCCATTGAAAAAGCTCTAGAGACGGGTCAGAGCAATATGCAGCAGGTGCGGAAGGCGATTCTGCTGTGGTGCCTGCTTCTGCACAAAGCATGTCTGCTATAGGGCATCCGACGCCTTCAAATAACTGCAGCACATGCGTGACAGGAAAAGTTTCGGCACGTACTGACAAATTATAAAACAGAACACAGCGTTAGGAACATTTGCAAGGAAGCCATACACGGCTTCATTTATTATTTCTTGGAGCCTATGGAAAAGTTTCAACATTTAATTACCCTGAAAAACAGCTACGTTGTTCAAAAATTTCATTTGTTTCCATGCAGGGTGCGCCAACCCTCGAATGCTTTGGGTAAACGTTTTTTCCTGACCGAATGCCCCAGGATCGTCCCGCGTTGGTCCTTGATTCTCCCGTCGTGTTTTGCACTTGCGGGCGACAACGCCAAGGCAGTCGCAATGCTTCGCGACAATTCTCCTGTTGTTCCTAATTTGTAAGAGAAATAAAAGGTGCAAGCTAGAAAAATACAAACGTTATAAAGATGTAACTTACGTTAATCTCGACGCTCATCGGCTCCGCGTTGATTTTCGTTTGCGCCGCGCATTTTCCTGTTATTTAGGAGCCGCTTGAATGCATGAGCTTTTCACGTTATGCACGTGACCGGCTTCAAGCAAGAGCTTGCTCTTTTTCAGGTTTGCACCTCGAAGAAAGCGATTAAACTCGTCCAGATCGCGAAATGCCGCCAATATTACAATCGATACGCTTTTTGGTGCCCTGCTCCCAGCATCACGGAATGGTTTCGTGTCATCTGCAACAACGGAGCAATGCTTCTAAGTTCTCTCCCCTCGCTGCCTGGATGGCGCTGGTTGCGCAGCGATCGCGGCGGCTTTTAACGAATGCCCGTTGCCTATATCGAAGATGTCCTCGACTTCTGTAAGCTCGTCAGTGCGTCCCAATACCGGGAAAAGGCCTCTCCCACGTCTGTCCAATTAACCTGTCCTTCGCCAGCCGCATCCAACCTATGCCTGCAAACTCCTTTATGTCATCCGCCCTCTTAAACTTATGCCGCCCCCTGCTACGCTTACATTCTCATAGAATCCAATCCGTTACCCTTAACGACAAGCGATTATCTTGCCTTCGCATTACATGTCCCGCCCAAGCCCATGTCTTCCTCTTTATTACAAATAGGATGTCATTAACTCGCAATTGTTCCCTTGCCCACTATGCCCGCTTCCCGTCTCTCATCGATACACCTATCATTTTTCTTTCCATGGCTTGCTGCGTTGTTCCTAAATTAAGCTGAACGCTTTTCGTTTGACCCCACGTTTCTGCCCCGTAGGTGAGTACTTTTTTTTATTCGAGAAGTGTGCCATGAAGCATAAGTTGAATAAAGGAAGGGGTGGGAAGGAATACACGGGATTGAAAGTTAAAAGAAGGAGTGAAGAATCGTTGCGCTGAGGTAGTCGCAGAGGTTGCTAATGAAACGGTTGTCCATAGTCCAATTAACGTAGTCACTTTCGCGGTTCCACCGCAGGCCCACCTCCCTGAGGAGCCGTTTTCTGATAGCAGCCGTCGCTGGGCACGTCCACAACAAGTGCCGCACATCACAAATGTCCGGTGCAGCGCTATAATGAGGGCACCTGTCAGGTGCTGGCAGATCTTCGGTACGCCACCGATGACGGACAGATGGTGTCAGAGCCGCCCCTGCCCGAATCCGGCGCACGGATACCTCCTCCTGCCGAGTGAAACTACGGGGGAGAGGGTGCGAACACGGAGGAATTAAAGCGCGTGTTCGCTGGCGCAGAACTTCAAATCGGAAACGTGGGACAGGAACAGATCTGGGGGAAGAGGGGAAGGTGGCGGATCGTCTAATGTATGAAGATGAGTCATAGCATCCGCTTGAATGTTATGTGGATCCTGGGCATGGCCGCGAATCCAGTGTATGCGCACTCGACATGGGCACTTTGCGCAGAGCACATGAATAGATTGTGAAATCTGGAACGTTCGTCGAACAGCCTTATGCAGTTTAAGGGCTGCGCGGGAGTCGGTGTAAATATGAACTGTATTGAATGTTGGAACGATCGGAAGGGAAGCAATGGCATTATAAATGGCTTGAAGTTCCAACGCCAGGGGAGTGCACGTATCCGCAGTATACGTCGCGCGAGAGTTGAGATGCGGATGAGATGGACTATACACAGCAGTAACTCCCCTCTCTGCAGAATGTGATGCATCCGTGTATAATATGCACCCTTAAGGGAGATACGCTGCTGATACTGACGGGGAAACAGTGGGGCGATTGTCAGTGAGCTGGCAATAAGACCACGGTGGAAGTGTCTTTAAACGATGAAGTTTGAGAGACTGTTTCCGACCTCTATTTGCCACCCGTTGGTCGATGATTTCACTGAGTGTATTAAGTTGGGCGAACTCCTGTAGCACAGGTATGGGTGTTAAACGAGGCAGATATGTTATGACGCGCATAGCCTCATGATTGATAGCTTCAAGGGAGTCCCACTGTCTGCGGGTGAGACGTTGAAATTGTGCCTGATATACTATCCGTGGCTGAAGGATAGAGCGCACAAGCTGGCGGGCCGTATGAGCACGTGCGCCACCAGAGCGCATAGCTATGCGACGAATCAGACCTAGAGTAGCGTGAGCCGATTTACGGGTGGCTGTCAGCCACGGGGTGCCAGTCCCAGATGTATGGAGGAGAAGACCAAGAATGCGAACAGTTTCTACCTGAGGAATCAGTGAATTATGTACAGTAAAATTTAAAGGGGGAGCTTTCCGTAAGGCGGCTTTATTCCGAATTCGAATGAAACATGATTTAGTAGGAGAGAGTGTTAGACCCAGAGGTGGGAGGCGAGATGTCAATACATCCAGCGCGTGTTGAAGGACCGACTGATGAATAGACGCATCTGGATGACAGCACCACAAGGTTATATCATCGGCATACGCAAGCACGCGGTTAGAAGGGATGGACTCTAGGGCTCGAATAAGAGGAATTAAAGCCACAATAAATAAAGTGGGGGCGAGAACGGAGCCCTGCGGCACTGCTCTATTGGAAGTGAAGTTACCAAAAGGCTTTCCGTGGACACGCACGCTGAAGGGTCGATTTGCTAAAAAGGCGTGAATGGAGAGGAGGAACCGGTGAGGGAGACAAAGAGTTTGAAGGGAGGAAAGAATGGCAGAGTGAAGGATGTTATCATGTGCCTTTGTTATGTCTGTAGCAATTATGGTTCGTACAAGGTGACTCTGCGGAGAGTGGTCAAGCACGTCAGCAGCCAAAGTAGCAAGGCCGTCCTCCGTTCCAATTTGCGGGCGGAAACCAATTTGGGAATCGGTGTAAAAATCATGGGATTCCAGCCACCACGACAAGTGTGCGGCTAGAATGTATTCATAAAGCTTGCAGGTTTTAGGCGTAAGAGAAATTGGACGAAGGTCGAGAGAGATACTGGAGGCTGGCCTGACTTGGGTATTGGAACCACAATAGAATGCTTCCAGTCTCCCGGCATGACGCCAGAAAGCCACACTTCGTTAAAGGTATCAAGTAGGGTTTGCAAAGCCCTCCCTTCCAAGTTACGGAATAAGGAGTTAGGTATGCCGTCGTGCCCGGGAGTAGTAGTAGTTTTAAACGTTCAATGGAGGCCAGCAGCTCTGCCATGGTGAGGTCAGAAGTAATCCCATCGGAGGGCTCTGTAACCGATAAGTCAGGTGGAGACGTAGCGGTGCAGTCATGGTTTGGAAAAATTGACGGGCCGCTTGTTGTGCAAATGTGTCCCCATCCACATTTAGCGCGAGGCGAATGCTCTGTGTAATCTGCAACCTGAGAAGGGCGCTCCATGGCGTGAAACACTCTCCAAAGATGTCGATTGCCCTGCGTAGAGGACATGCGGGCACACCATGCAGCCCAGCGTTGCCTGCCTAGCCGCTTTGCATAGCGCCGCGCCCGTGCGGTAGCACGGTGAAGAGTAGGAAGAGCAGATGGGTCATCGGGGTTACGAGTAGCATAAAGATCCGCCTGGCGACAAAGAGCCCACCGATTCAAGAGATGTAAGTCCGGATTTGGGTCGTCTTCATTTACAGTAGTGGTAATAGTGTGAGTAGCGAGAACAGCAGAGAGAGTAGACAGTGCTGAATAGGGGTTGAATGTAGATAAGTGATTGTCTGCGCGTACAGAGCCCCATGATGTTATTCGTACAGTGCGGCGTATTTTCCGTAGACGCGTAGGCGTGAGGGAGATAAAAATAGGGCCGTGATCGCTACCCCAAGTATCGGAATCAACAGCCCAACGAGGGTTTCCGGGGCCCAACCACCAAGTCAAATCAGGTGAATACGGGCCACCTCGTGGGCGGGTAGAAGTATTCGGGTGGTTTAAAAGTTGAAAGGAATGATCCGAAAAGCTCCCTTGGATGTGTGCACCCCTTGAGGAATCCGATGGGTAACTCCACGCTGTGTGTGCGCCGTTGAAGTCACCACCAGCTAGAATAGGGATACCCGAGTTGGTAGAACGCAGAAAACGAACCCATCCCAGGTTGGGAGATGCTGAGCCAGGACAACTATAAAAAGAAACTAGGACAAGGGGTGTGCGTCTAGGTTTTACGAGAAGGGCGACAACCTCTTGACGTGTGTTTCACCACCGTGAAAGGTCGAGCGGTGTGTGCGGAACTGAACTGTGAATATAAATTGCAGATTTACCTGGGCTGAGGGAAGAGGCGGTGCAACGGCGATCAGGGATAGAAGGTGAATGGTATGCGCAGAAACCTGAAAGGCGTGGGAGTGCATTATGCTCTTGCAGTAGGAACGCCCATGCCCTCAGCTTTCCGTCGCGAAGGCGGATGTTCACTTCAGTGGCCTTATTAGCGAATCCTCGACAGTTCCACTGCACCACCACCGATCATGATGCGCTATCCATGACGAGGTCGAAGAGCTTCCACGATAAGGGATGTCACCTGCTTAATCAGCGCTAATATCTTATCCAATGTCGGGGTAGTCACGGCTAACAGGTGGTCGGCACTTGATTGTGGCCCAGTGCTTACCCTAGGTGATTCCTCTGATGATTGCTCCCGAGTTATGAAAATTCTTTGAGAGGATTGAGAACGACGTTTTTCCCGGCGCTGGGTGAGTTCGTCTGGTCGGCGGCGAGCCTCCGCGATTGCATTGTCTAAAGGTTGTTCTTCATCTGTGGTATCCACATATGATGGATGCACTGGCCGTTTTGGCGTACCATTTGATCCGGGAAGGTGAGCCGCTTGTGCATATGTACGCTGGTGAGGAGACGTATGGTGAGCAGCGGGCTCAGATAAAGGAAGTTCAGGGAAGTCGTTGTCGTCACATGCAAGAGCTGCAAAGCGATTACTTGTAGGAACATCCATTTTTGCAGGCGACTTCTAAGATACAACTGGTATACCGTTTTCTCTTCAGGGATATTGGTAAACTGCCATTCATGATCTGAGAGAACCTACCATATGCGCTCCACCTCATTCTTATCCTTATAGCTATTTCCCTCTCATGATCGAGATCAGCTGTCACTACCTGCCCTAAGTAAACGTATTCCCTTAGCTCTTCGCGCCCATCGCTGCAAACTGTGAACTGCTGCTTCCTTGATAGTGTTAACATTACTTTAGTTTTCTGCATATTAATTTTTAGACACATCATTCTGCTGTGCCTATCGAACTCATTGATCGTGATTTGCACTTCATCCCCGGAGTGACTCAGCAAGGTAGTGTCATCAGCGAATCGCAGATTATTTAGGTATTCCCTATTAACTCTTATTCCCAACTGTTCCCAATTCAGGCCTCGGAATATTTCCTCTAAACAGGCGGTAAATTGCATTGACGAGATCGTATCTCCTTTCTTGACGCCCTTCCTTATTGGAATTTGATTGATGACTTAGTGGCCGTTATAATACTTGTATTGTTTTGTAATTCTGGTTTTCTAATTGCTTCTTTTAAAATTTGTACAGCACGAATACAACTATGGTCATAAAAAATTTAATGCAGAATATATATATGTAGCAAAGGAATATATTTTAGACGGGTTATGTTGGCGCCATTGATGTGATGGAGAGGTGCCTAGTCGATAATATGCACGAACTCCATTCAGAAGCCCCCGCCAAAACGGTCGCTGCTGTTCGCGACGGTGTAGCCCAGTATGTCGGCGCATTCTTTCCTCCCGGGCTCCCGTTGCTCCTTGGTGTGGGTCATCCAAACCAGCAGGGCGCAGCGGCGTCCTCTGAACACCGGGAGCACGCCATGGCAGTTTCTGCCACTGAATGCCACCAGGCGGCCGCACTTTGGTCGGACGATGGCCTGCGAAGCACGGAGTGCCAACCATGAGCCCTAACGGGTCCAGGAGCCTGCCTAGAAGAGAGTAATGGTGGAGCCACTAAAGCACGGTTGCTTTTCGCTTTATAAAAGACCGCTTGATTGCTCGCTTATGAAGATCGTTTCACTTTCACGCTGATCTCCTAGTTGAGCGTACATAATGTAGGGCACAAACAGGATTTACCGTGCATTACGACATCGAAATTATACCACAAAGCACGCAATACGTTTGCGGCTGCGCAGAGCGTTGAGCTTAAGACGACACTCAGATTCCCTCCACCCATTCTCCTAGTACGACCCTACTCAAGTCTTCCTGCTAATTCTACCCATTTAAATGACTTGTTCTAATAGTTGGCACACACTGCATTTGAGAGATCGATGCCGTCAGACGTGCTGCCTACAGGAAATAGAAGAGGTGGTGCTTCCCAGTTATGTGCAAATAATGTAGTGCCAATATTCTGTAATATATTTCAGCCTCTAAAAGGAGTTTTGAAATTATTAAATACAAGTACTAGTACTATCACTGCTAGTATTAAGGGTTATTTATTCCACCAGAAATCAAGGCCGAGTATATCGATCGCCTGGGCCAACAGTCGACGCTGTTCATTTGCCGCTTTAATGCTAAGCCAGTCGAGCCAAGTGGCGAAGGATAGGGCAGTGGAGATAGAAGCCTCAGTGATGAAAAGCCGGGCAGCAGAATACACAACGCAGTAGGTCAGCTTTAGAAGACGGCCAGTTGGGACGGGAGGGGTCGGATTCATGGAGATGCAATAAACAAAGAAGACCTTTTGAGCGATGGAGAGTGCTCCACGATGAGGTGACGCAACAAGTGAGGCTTTATCGCGGTACTAGAATTCATATAGCGAATATCATGAACTCGACAACAGCAGGGGACTGCGCGAGATGAGAATCATATTAAGGTAGGGAAATCCTTTTGTGAGATATGGGCATATCCTTCGTTACGCTGCAAAAACGGGACGCTTCGCCAGCTATCAATGTCTTCAGTTTACGCGGTGCGATAACGTTACAGACTTTTAGCATAACGCGTACTGCTAACGGTGAACCATGACCGGCTTGTTCACACGCGCTGATTGGTCCTGGCGCAGATGGCGTGCGCCGCACTGGCGAGGACGTCCTCCAAAGCATACTGCGCATGCGCACTGACAGTGCGCGCTAGGCGAGAATCGGTACCTCCACGCGCCATGCGAAAAGTCTATT
This sequence comes from Amblyomma americanum, assembly GCF_052857255.1. NCBI lineage: Eukaryota > Metazoa > Arthropoda > Arachnida > Ixodida > Ixodidae > Amblyomma > Amblyomma americanum. Next base: position 59,070,443 of record NC_135500.1, read on the forward strand.
GAAAGTAAGGCTGATGTGAGTGCACTTCACTCCTGAAAAATTGTTATGTATTCACCACAAAAGATCTGCTTTTAACGTTGATTATGTTGGCTTCCATTATTTAGTTTCCGTTCCTTAGCCAAGAAAGAATTCCACGAGTTCTTGCGCTATTTAAAATGACCTAATGGGCTCTCTGGCAGCAGGGGGGGGGGGGGGGGGGGATTGCTATCAGCTGCTTTCAGCGACGCTCAGCGATCGTGATGTTCACAACGCATAGCATTTGCTTTTCCGGCTCATTAGGAGGAGAGCAGTGCCATTCAAAGATGCTCTGATTTGAGGTGATTGCTTCCAAAACCAGATTCGAGGGTCACTTGCATTTATTTGAATTATAGAATTCGGCGCCAAAATTGCCGCAACGAAAGAACTACGTACATTCACCTAGCCTACTTGCCACCTTCAAGGGAGATTCGAAATATAACATAACTGCAGTGGTGGCTCAGTGGTTATGGTGCTCGGCTGCTGACACGAAAGAAGTGTGTTGGATCGCAGCCTCGGCGGTCCCATTTTAATAGTGAAATATGAGAAGCCCGTGTACTATTGGATGTCAGTAGACGTTAAAGAAACCCAGATGGTCGAAGTCGTCCGGAGCCCTCCACCACGGCGTCCTCATCGCGTGAGTCGCGTTGGAACAACAAACCCCATAAAATTCAATCCAAGTAGGACATATCGACTCAGCAGATGTTTGCTTCTAGTGCAAAGTAGGAGTAGTAGAGACTTGTTCAGTCATTTAAAGCTTTCTCTCGGTGGCCAATTTGCATGAGACTGGTGGTGCGGCGCTACACTGACAGGATAATTCGACATCACTGGCCTCGACGCATTACACTCTGCGACAACATCCAGCCGCGGGTTGTGCTGGCTTAGAGGGCGGTCTAGTGTCACGGACCGGTGAGCAACGAATGGTCCCGTCGTAACCACCGATCGTCCTCCTGTGTCGCATAGCGATCCATCGGTATCGCATTTCGGAAAGTAATACTGCATCGATGCTACCTCTCTTCCGGCAAGGAGACCTCAGCGATGACCGAGTGGTTGAGCATCCGCCTCGCATGCGGGAGGCTTGGGATTCCATCCCCAGTGCCGCCGGGTACCCACTGGTGATACAATGGGTACAAACTTTCCACTGGCCTGGTGTTGCGCTTATTTAGGGTGAAATGCTTGGGAAATAGATCTTTGATACCACCTTAAGAAGTCGAAATACCTTGTGCCAGGGCGGTCTTTCGCCATAGATGCTCTTGCGCCATAAAAATCCATAATAATAAACTTTCCGGAAAGGCCTTTCTGCATCGGTTGGGTGAGGCCAGGATTCTAGGTAAGAGTGCCGAAAAGACTGGCCGTGTAAGCCTGGAAGCACACTATATTAAAAGATATGGAGGAAGCTGCTTCAGCACTCAGTCATTATCACTCCTCGAACCAGAGGTCAACTTTTTAGTACCAGCTAACGTTTGAATTTTTTTGCCTTGATGCTTGCTTGCGCGTGCTGTTATCATTCGTGATTGCTCGCTCTCCTCTTTTTGACCTCTGTTCCTTGCCTTATTTAGGGTGTGTGCATTCCTTTAGTAAAATTAAGTTGCCAGTCAGCACTTGCGTCTTGTTCTTTTTTTTGTTGCATGCTTTCCCGCTGCTATTTTTCTTGGATTAAAAATGCACCAACGATCCCAAAAAGAGGTTTTAATAAAATAAAACGGTAGCTGAAGCGGTCACACACTCATCAATTGCTAGTACGCATGGCCATTAATAACCGCGCTCTTTCCCACGTTTCGAACACTTTCCATTGCGTGCCCGAAAAAAATAGGGCGACATAGGCTTTCACTGCTTTCAGTAGGGCTATTTTTGCTGTACGGGCATTACGGTAGTGTTTCTAGCGGCATGACATCTCGCGGCAAGACTCAGTGGGGCCCTGGACTAAGGGCTCCAACCCTGCCACAAGAGCCACAGACCACATCAAAAGATGTGGAGTGCCTCTACACCGAGGCCCACCCATATATTTCTATGAATAAAGTTATTACTACTACTACTACTCGCGGTATCTCCAGCTTCGCTTAATTGCGTTGTTCCCAAACGCGTCTCGAGCGGCGGCAAATCTCCCTAGCCGCTTATTGGCCGATTCATGGATCCACATTTCCGCCAGTTTGGTAAGCGGGTCAGCTAGCGGTGGCCAGCCCTCCTCCCACGCACCCGGACGCTGGTGCGTGGAGTCTTGGTGAACACGAACTCTCCACCGTGTGCGTCGTCGTTCAGATAGACGACAGCGCTGACGTCTCGCCAGCTGAACTCCCAGCTGAGCGCCGGGCAGCTGGCGTTCTCCTGGAACTGGCAGTTGTCCGCGTGCAGCGGGTGGCTCATGTCCGCCCTCTCGGTGCTCGAGTCTGCGACAGCGATAAATGCCGATGAATTCAGTGTGCAGCCGCGTAGCCGCGTAGAGAGCTCCTTGATACGAACTCTCCTGTAACCGGCGAGATTGATCCCTCCTCTTGAAATAATCGCAAGCACAGCCTGAAAGACTTGTCTCCTCGTCTTATTTGCGACATGAAATTATGACCTACATACAAATAGTTGTTTTAAGCATTGTTTACCTCTAATGACAATAATAGACTGGAAAAACCTGCATCCACATTTTGTTGTTTATAAGCACTACTTCTACATGGCTGCTCCGTTGGCTCAGTGGTTATAGTTGTCGGCTGCTCACTCTAAAGATGCGGGTTCGATCCCGATCGCGGCAGTCAAATTTTGATGGAGGCGAAATTCTAGAAGCCCGTGTACAGTGCGATATGAGTGCTCGTTAAGGAACCCCAGATGGTCGAATTTCTGGAGCCGTCCACTACGGCGTCCCTCATAGCTTGAGTCGCTTTGGGACGTTAAGCCCCCGCAAACCAAACCAAACTAAGTCTACAAAGGATTTTGGGGAAAAGGTAGCAACGTATGCTTACAAGTTATCTGCTGCTCGGTATTTTTTCTGTTAATCTTCAGTTCGTTTTTGTTTTAAAGCGAAAGCTTTACTGGCCGCGAACTTGCGATTTTGCTGTGGCGGTGCTCCGAGGAGGCACATCACGTCACAACGCGCGCCTCGCCGCGGCCATTTCTTCTCTCTCTTGCTCCTTAGTCACTACTGCGCATGTGCCACTAGTAGCACTGAGCCACAGGTGTCCCGCCGCTTCGCAGCGCCGCGCTTTTCCTCGAAATCCAACTTTCAATTTTCAGTTTTCTCTCTCTTCTTTCCCTCTCTCCTTTATTCCTTCTTTTACGGCGCGTTTCGAGTGTCCACCGAGATATGTGAGACGGTTGCTGCGCCATTTCATTTTCTCAAAAACCAAACAGAACAAATGAGCCGACGGCGTTTATAGGGTTCATTGGCGTTGACAATTTTGCAAAGGCCGTTCTTTTTCGCGACCAAAAGGCGCATAACCGGCTCCGTGGGTCCGTGGATGCCTCAATCTCGCTTTCATGTACGCGGCGTTGGTGTCCAACTGCAAAAGCCTGCTTTGATTGCGTTCTGCCCACACTGGATAGGCAGCGCGCCCTCCCGCCACCCTCTGAGGTGGTATGCAGTTAATGGTTGATCGCGAGAGATTGATGACCAAATGAACGCTGCGGCCTAGCTATTGCTGCAGTGTTGCATGCCAGCCACAACGCTGTCAGCGCTAATGCATTAAGGCCACATCTCTCTCTCACTGCCGCCACATACATCAAAGCACGAATGAGGCGTCGCATATCCAGGGAGCCATTTATGCGCCCTTGGTTTCCTCAAAGCCATCGCCGTCTAGAACATTGTCAACGGCAACGCCAATGAACACAGTGAACGCCGGCATCTATCGATTTGAATGTCCTGGATTAGCTGAGCTAATCCACATTATTATTTGTATTCGATTCTCACCCTGTAACAGCCCGAAAAGGCTCATACCGTATAAAAATCCGTGGCGATTTTGATCTCGAAAAAAAGAATATCGCAAACTGCAGCAGTAACATCAAGCGGAGTTTTCTGCCTAAAGGGACTTTTCAAACAAGGAACAGTTTATCCGGGAGCCCTGCCGGGCATTTAGTTAAACTCCCCGTAGGATCGTACGATAAGACCGTTTCAGCGTACGATCCTCTTTTTTGCATGATATATGTCGGGATGAAAAAGCTCCGTCGTAGAGCCGTCGTCACTATGATACTTTTTTTCTTCCCCTAAAAGCCTCAGGACATGACGTTGGAGTCACTTTTCATGTACTCACTAATCAACGCGGTCCGGCATGTGGTCTGCACCAGATGCATGTAGAGCCTTCTCTTGAGCTGGAAATAGGCTTCAGAGAAGAGGCGGGCCCTGTCCGAAGCAGCCAGCATCACTCTCGTGGCGGTCGCCATTTCAGCCGAGTATCGCAAGTGCTGTGAATAGAATCGCGTTGCTTAGTGCACCGGTGCCAGAAGCTCTTTATGTTAGCCTGTCTTTCATATAACCTATTTTAAAGCATCTCGTCCACCCGTATTCCCTGAGCTCTTACTGATCTTAGGCTGTTCCGGGTGATCAGAATTTAAAACAGGTAAGTTCCTCTTTGTGTGCGTCTTCTGTAGTGTACGATCTCGTTGCTTCGGGAGCATTTGGTTGGTTAGTTTTCCCTCTTGAGGGTGAGCGTGCAACCTATACATTAATATCGCATGAGGACGTGCCACTCTTTTATATACATGATGGATCTTTTAACGTTGTTTGTGCAACTACACCTGTAATATGTTGCCCTGCAACGGTATAAGGTTTGTGTAGTGAATATAAAATATTACAATGGTCCGAAATTCCACTCTAAGTCAACATTGAATTTTAACTGTCTCTGTTCGAACCAAGCTTGATTTCTGTTTAGTGCAGTGCTTCACAAAGCGGAAGAGATCCACGCGAGTTACAGAGAGTGAACTGCTTCCTTTGGTGTGCGTGATTCTTTAATCGCTCCAGAGAAGTTTTCCGGTGCCGGTCGACGACAGGAGGGCGACTAAAATTCGATAGGTACAAATCCTGCAGTTAATATATATTCCCCTTCTGAATCTGCGTGCGTAAAGAAAAATTTGATTACAAACTTTCAATCATCTTTAGGGACGAAGCAGTATCGACGGGAGTTGCACCAGTCGCATCTCGATGTGGCCCAGCCCCAAACAAGTATGCGTGGCAGGATCAATGATGCTAGGCCGGATTGCGAAATAACGTGTCCCTCCCTCCCATTCATTCACTGTGTGACCGTCTTTTGGTGTTATTAGATACGTTCGCCTACTTTTGACGACATTAACAAACGTAACGCATCTTTATCGGCTCTTAACTTTATTTGCACCCAAGGAAACCGGGCAAACACGTTTCGATAGAGAAAGTTTCCGCTAAAAAGTTTATCTACGGCGTTTATGAGTCAGATGTTCTCTGTGAACGTAACAACCGCTAAAGGAACATCAGCGGCACTAGTCACCTCAATGACGTCGTAGGTCCGGTATCCAGTGAAGACTTCCTTGTCGGTGAGCCGGTGAGAATACATTTCGCGACCGTTGTCGACGGGGCCTGCCATCTGCGAGCAAATGGGGACCTTCAGAAGAGCAGTGCGAATCTGTTTGATTAGAGAGCGCTATATGTTATTAGGTCTGATAAAAAAGGCAGCCCACTAGCGCTGTGGCATTCGCATTACAAAACTAGTAAGTGTCGCAAGATATTTCCTTCCTAATTTGAAGGGCTCGCGAAAATAAAAAGAATGCCTGTTGAATTCATCAGTCATTTTGCTCGTGCGTATATAGAGCAAAACAGCTCATGCCATCTCTTGTCTAATAACCGTAAGGCGGTAGTTCAGAAAGATGCACTGGTTTTAACTTCGCAGAAAAACAAGAGGCGAAGGAACACTATTAAATGTGCAGGCGCTTTCCAGTCTGTGTGATGGTGTCCTCAGGCTTAATAGTCTGAACTTCCGAGGTATGGCATGATTTACGCAAAAGGTGTACTAGCGCTAAAAGACGGAGACGACACCCACAAGACAGGACTAGCGCCAACTTTCAACTGAGTTTATTCATGAAAAAACCACTTAACCACAGGAGCAAGCAAACATAAAAGCAAACCACATACAAGGGTTGACTTAAGAAAGGCACACGTGCCAAAAGGACTGAACGATGATTATAACGCTAATATTGACCCACTAAAGAAACTAATCTCTGCTACTGACAGCGACACAGGTGGCTTCGTTATGTAGATATGACCCCTCTGGTTCCTGTAATTAGCTTTCATTATTTCACGCTCCAACCTGTCTTTAGATCTTGCAATGAATTTAGCGTTTTCAAAATCTGGACGGCACTTGCAGCTTTTGCAGTGAGTAGCTATGCGGCTGCCATAACAATTTTTATTTTAAGGTTGTGCTGCCTCACTCTTTCATTAAAGCACTTACCTGTCTGGCCGATATATTCCTGATCGCAGCTTATAGGCACGACGTATACAACGTCAGCCGTGCATTCAGTGGCGCAGATTTGGTGATTCTTTTTGCACAACCTAACCATTTTTACTTTGTTTAAGGTGCCAGCGCGCGACCGCTTGCAAGGAGGAGATAGAATCATATTGACCTTATTCCTGCTGGCCCCTTTCTTCAGATTGTGCGAAAGCCGATGAATATAGGGAAACACAACCGTCGGTTGTTTTTTATATTAGTGAGAACCGTGTCAAGAAGCGCAAGCCGACGTCAAAGGGTGAACATGGTAAAAAAACAGGGATAAAGGAAAACAGCCGTCGGTTGTTTTCCTTTATCCCGGTTTTTTTACCCTGTTCACCCTTTGACGTCGGCTTGCGCTTCTTGACACGGTTCTCACTAATACTAGTGATCAAGTGTTTTGGGTACCAGGCTGGGTGAATGCATTCAGTTTGCGCATCAAAGCTCTGTGCCATCTCATGCTCACAAGATTTTTCCAAGGCTGCATTCAGGCATGTCGCAAAGATTCCCCGCTTAATCAGCTTGGAATGTGCACTACAGAAAGGCAGTAGCTCTTTGCACAGCCTGGGGTTGTAGGACCAACTAACATGTCTGTCCTGCTTAAACACAAGTCTCAAGTCAAGAAACTGCAGGCTATTGTTTTGTGGAACTTGCGTGAAACGAAGCCGAAAGGTTCACTTCTGAAAATGGTGACTATGTTTTCAGACATGGTGCTTGGTTTTGAACCTACGTGATCGGTTAGCACAATGAGGTAGTAATCCACATATCTCAATGCCCTAAAAACGTCACAGGGCAATAAAAGCCGGTCACTAACACGTTTGCCAACACAAGATAAAAAAATGTCACTCAATGTAGGTGCAAGGGACGACCCAATACAAACGCAATCGCACTGAACATAAAACTGATGGTTAAAAAAAACGGCAGTCGATGAAAGGTAAAATTCTAAATGTGTTAAGAAATGGTCACATTTAACACCTGTTTCGTCCTGAAATGATCGACAGTTCGTCTATGCATGCATGGTTCCGAGGTTCTCCGTCTTCTTGTGAGCAGTTGAAACCAAGCTGTTCAGAGAACCAAGTGTTCGGCAAACATGACAACATCTTATTCGCGAACTGAGTATATTGTTCTGAAGGCGCACACATAAAGACATTGCCGGCCTTCGAATGGCTGTCGCTCCTATCCTTGAACAAACACACGAAAAATGACTCAGAAGTTTCAAAAATGTGAGAAGAAACTACTTGCGCCAATTTTGACCAAGACGTCGCACTCTTCCTGGCTCATCAGGCCATCAGCAACCACGCTCTGCGGTACGTTGAGGCATTTCTCGTCCCTGGTGACCCGTACTCCGGCGTCAAGGAACTCGCTGTCGCAGTGAGGCAGCTGGCCCTGAGCCATGAGAATTATCCCGAACACATAGAAGTCACCGGAAAATGAAAATAAACAAGGAGAAATTAGACTTCCTCTGCAAGGCGCTTACATGGGTTCGTCCGGCTTATATCTGGGCAATGAAGAAAGTAGAATAGCAGGAATGTCCCCGCCTCTTACTGCTGGGTTTTCTGCGCGGCAGTTACGTTTCTAGAATTAAGGTGATGCGCTTCTTGTGTACTATAGTCGGGCACAACTAAAAACGCAGCGGCATTTCCACGTCACAGGACCGCTTTCGGCAAATGGCTTCGGCCTGCTAGCTTGTCAATGGAGGGAGCGGCGCCGCAATGGAGAGAAGGGTCTATCCTTGACCACAGAGGGGAGGGGTTCTCCCCTTTCATCTACCCTGCTTTGTCACACTAGAAGGGTCACGATAATCGGCCGAAGCCATTGGCTGGAAGGGGGGACTTTCACAGTGAAACCCCACTGCGGCGTTCTTTAGTTATATCCAACTATAGTTTTCCCGATTATTCTGCAATCATGATGTGGGGCTTAAAAATACCATCTCCTCTTATATTTTCCTTTTTCTGGATTTTCTGCACAATCCGAGCCAGTCCTTCCACACTTGACCGTTCATCCTCTCTCCTTCTTAGCTCCTCGTCCGCTTTCCTCCTCAGCATCTTCGAGGCTTCAACGTTAGTCGCCACAAAAACCCCCGAAAGTGCCGTACAGAGGGTAAGGAACTGAAACGCTCTCGTGAAATGCTGTTCAAATGACCAGACCTCTTCATACTTGTGTTGACGCGCTGTTGGAATTGCTTGAGCATTTGTTTGTGCATTGCTCGTCAAATAAATCGACTTAACTGTCTTCTGGAAAGAATGACTCCCTTGAAACAGATTCCCAGTGAAAGATGGCCCTCGCTCTTTCCTTCTTTCAGGTGCGGTCACGCCGTAGGTGCATCGCAAAGGATGGGTATAAAAGAAGATCCCAGCGTTTTTCATTGGGCATGCTGGTGAGTGGTAGCAACTTCCCCGTCTTGGGCACATGGTCGGCGCTGGCCAATCGGGTTTCTTTCGGGTATGCGATGGAAGGAAAAACGTAGCAACTGTCTCACTACTCGGGGTACGCCTTAACCGCACCATGAGGGAAGTAATGAAGGTGGCTGTGAAAGAGGGATGCAATAGCGCATGGCTCTGGAATAATTTCAACCACCCAGGGATCTTTAACGTGCACTAATTTGCACAGCACAGGGGCGCCTTTTGTGTTTTGTCTCCATCGAAACTCCGCCGCCTCGGCTGAGATATATCTCTCCTGCTCCCCGAACTCGGAAGCCAAAAACCAAACCACTGAGCCACCGCGGTGGGTGGCCACGCGTACAGATAACAGAAAAAGCCTTATATCTCAGGATAGAACCACGCCGTTACCACATACGCGCGCCACTATCCAGTGCTCTCGCCTTACGCTTCCCTCTTCGCGCTCTTACGGCTGCACCATCATCAGAGGCGTGTCACTCTCACCTTACTCCCTTCCATTACTGCGCGGTTCGGGTGTCCACCCAGATATGAGACAAGTACTACGTCATTTCCTTTCTTCAAAAACCAATTTTCAAGTTTATGTACCCAGAAGTGGGTGCTCAGCAGCTGTGCTGTTGTAACTTTTTATACCATCAAAGCTTAAGAATCCCAAGTGACTGCCTGTTTAACAAAATTTAGTAACCCTGTTAGCAGGGAGTAACAAGTTGGAAATGAAAAGCTATCATTCATACTGTGGTACTAAAAAGGCAATTTAAAAGCAGCGATATATTGCTATCTAAAATCACTACAAGCACGGGTTTTCACATACGTGCGCTCAATTCTTCTGCTGACGCCAGTACCGTGTGGCCCTAGCACTCTCTCCATTGTAGTTAATCTTTCAAGGCATTTGGTGCAATACGATCATGAACTACTAACAGCACTGGTATTAAAACGTTAGTTACAGCTTGACACATCTCAAATCTTCCACCTGCCTTTGGGCACCTAGGCGAGACGTCGGAAGCAGATGTGGTCGCGTCGCTGGTAGTCCCTTTGCAAAGTGGGTTAGTATCTTCGAATAAGCCAGCGTTCTTGGCGGCGGGTTCACCTCCACCGCTTCCACCTCTAGCGTCGAACAAGGCTCGTAGTTCTCGCAGGCAGAATTTGCGCTCGCGTCCTCGCATGTCACACGCAGGGTCGCCGGTCCCGAGCTGACGAAGTGCGGACAGCCGAACGGCGCCTCGACGACTGAGGCCAAACGATGTCTCGCCGTTTTGCCCGGAAAAGCAAACCAGGACAAACCTCATGAGAAGTTCAATTACCGGGATTACTACCATTTTCCTTGAGCTCACGGTCACTTCGGCCTCCTCCTCTTCTTCTACTACACCTCGTCGCGCCACGTACCCGCATGAGGAACAAAATATTGCGCCTAAACGTGAAAATGCGTGCATTTTACGCGCATTGTTTAAAATTAGCGGTTAGCGTACTGGCTGATCTAAAAATTGCAATTTCGTCAACATTTATTTTCTGTTTTTTTGTGTTCGTAATATTGGGTATTAGTTTAGGTACCAATCACTGATAACGGAGCTCTGCCGAGTTCGCACCGTCGACCTCAGCCTGAGGTCGTGCACGTACTGCGTATGAAGCTTTATTTTACGCAGTAACGAGCGCCTCTTCCGCGTTTTTTTTTTGTTTTATTTTTGCCTGCAACCGTTCGGCGGCCCATGATTCACTTGTTTCACTTTCTCCCGTTCGCTCCAAGTGAGCCCACGTTTTTTCTTCCTTTTTGGGGGGAGGGGGAATAATGCCGCCAGGTGTCCCCGGGCGGCACCTTGAGGACAAAGTGAGAGACGCGCGTGCTCTTGCAGCTGGGACATTGCTTCACTGCTTGCGGCCTGTGCATAGCCCTTTTGGTTCTTCAACCTATTTGTGACAATATTGAGCACCGGAGCCTATCGCAGCCGTACAAAAGGTCGAGCCCGAGAGTGGCGATGTTCCATTGACTCCAGCTTGTGTACCACACAGTATGCAACACAAGGTGGATTTCGAAATGCAAGCCCATGAACTGTCGCGTGCGGTCATGAGCTCGCCTGGAGTTGGTAGTTGATTTGCAAGGGATCGCAGTAATTGAGAAATTTTTATTGCTGTGCATGAAAACGCATTCAAAATTACCCTCCTCGTAAATATAGAAATGCATGCCCTCTAGCTCTTTTAACATTTCCAAGCAAAGTGACAGGTGCCGGTCAGACCGCATTATTTGCTCGTAGAAGAACTCGTTGTTGGGCTATTTGGTTCATATTATATTTGAATCGCGCAAATTCAAAGTTTTGATTTATATGCTTGTGCAGGAATAGCATGATATTCATCAAATTTATCTACATGCTTTATGTAAACGGTGTATGCAGAGGTTTAATACATTTCGCAAGACTCCAACCTAATCGCTATTTTTATTCTAATTACACTAAAGAAAGACCACGCGCATGCTTTTCAAAACACATATCAATGGGTATGCTAGACTGCAAACAGTTCTAATACGTATCATGTACCACTTTTAAAGAGCACTTTTTTGACAGAACACGGTGCTTTTATTTGGGACTGTGTTCTTTTACATTTTGTCAATTCTGCCATCATAATGACGGAACATTGTTCACATCACAATACACTGAAATGTGTACATCCAATATTTGAAGCATTTACCAAGGAATTATTTTATGTAAAATAAGAGGCAACCGTTGCACGCACGTCTGCTTTGGACTAGGTTTTATTTAAGGAACAAAAATGATGTGCTTAAAGGTAAGTTGCGATTCCCTTTACTGCTCTTTGTGTGAGGAAAGGGAGACAAGTGTGGTTCAATTTAATTCTGGACACACCGTAAGTATGCACAGCAGATACACGTTGTAACCTCTGCCATATGTATTCTCCGCTTGTTGAAATGATCCTTGCCAATTACTGTCCCGTCCAGCGCATAACTATGGGAATAATATTTTCACGAGATGTGGCCACAGAGTAATGAGATGTTGTGCAGAGTCGCATAGCAAAAAACTTCTAAGCATGATATGTTGTTCGCACTGCACTCGAGGATGACAACTTTCTGCGCCATTGCACTAAGGGCTAGGTAGAAAATGGAAAAAGCTGGGCCTTTGTTCATGTGCAGAGGTGGGCAAATGCCCTCATTTTTACTTTTCCTTGCTCACGCTCCCTTTTGAATCCATAGCCCTTCCTCACCCTCACTAACAGTTGTTTTAAAACTCGGGTTATTTATTGGATTCGGCAACTTCTGGTGACATTACTGAGTAATAAAAATATAAGACAAGCCCTCCAGGTAATATTAAACATGCTAGATGCTAATATTGATGTGTGTAATTACGTGTGCGCGGGTTGTTTGAGTTAATAGGCGATACATAAGCGAGGCAGTAAGGAGTTCAGTCCCAGATTATAACTCCGACTTTACTCGGGGCACGCACTGCATGCATACGTGTGTCCAGCACTTGTAACATGTCATTGTTATCTATATGCACTGCTAAAATGAAATCTACGTGTGGTTTTGTCTGTGTGTAAAAACTAAAATGCGCAAGGAATATTAAGAAAACAATGCAGTAGCATTTGCCACGACCATTCCAATAAGTGATAAGCACACAATAGACTAAAAATATGGAAAGTTTGTACATCGCCTAATTACCTTTACATGATGGCGTTGCGATAGCATCCGATCTTCTGATTTTCAGTGCTTCTAATCTCCCGCCATTTTTTGCGGTTTGCTGCATGATGACTGATGGCGCTTCCACGCGCACTGATGAAGGTGATGAAGACCACGACTGAAACTACAGCCAGAGAGAATGGCATTTTAAATGCGGATACGTGACGAGACAACGACATTGTAAGCAGAGCTCGAGAGCCTGACATTTCGCACAGGCAGGATGTTGAATGTCTCCCTCAGATGCAATACGTGATTTCCGCTGCAGTGAGGATCTTATTCTGTAGCTTAAAATAAAACGTTATTTTGACCACTTCAGAATATAACGAGTAGCCTAAATACACCATTTGGGCTCAATTATGTTAATCATTAACTCCGCGAGTGTCAAGTGAAAAATTTCGGTGGCTGTCATTTTAGTGCCCTAGTGCTAGGGCTTCTAGTCCGCCGAAAGCTGTTGTCTTTCTCAAGCCTGCTCCTTACACGTGGGCCATCTGGGTCACGTGAGGTTTTGACGTCATTACTACCTGCCCATCGGACTGTGAGCAAACTGCCTACCGTGGCAGTTCAAGTAATGATTAGTCTCGAGAGATTCCTCAGGAACAACAACTTGCGTTTCACAAAACCCGCCGATAATAGCTGCTGCCAACGCCGGGCAGTAGCGTGTAGCTTAACCGCTGCAGAACTGCGCCAGGAGAAAAAGAGGACTCCTAGGGTCTTCTGAATGTAAATAATCCCCAATTCTACCACAGTATAAGTGTATAATGAAGCAATATCACGTATCTTAGCTCATATATCAAGCAAGGTAAACCTGTTCATTTCAAGCAAAAGCATATAAAGTCAAGATAAACCATCGAAAACTAGTGCTAGTGTTAGTAGCGCACGATAATTAGTGGTCAACCTCAAGCTAAACCGCCCGTGATTTTTTGCTTGCATGTCTACACATTACCCCAACGCTGAGTATCGATTCCAGATCATGCCTGCAAGCAATTTGACTCATAAAATCACGAGCTCAAACACGTGGTCACTGGTCTCATCAGGAACGGAAGTAAACCAACAAATGTTCTTGTTATTTGGAGAGCACTACAGCTTTTTGTTTTTTAGCTCCTCGTACAATGCTAGCTGGAGCAAGAGATGATTCAGACCAAGGTATTTAAGCTGCTGCTTTATTTCCTTGGTAAGACTACAGTGGTTGACTTTGCCCGCCATACTTTGGTTTATGGCGGTTTAACGTCCCAAAGCGACCCGGGCAACGAGGGACGCGTGGCGAAGGTCTCTGGAAATTTTGACAACCTGTGCCTCTTTACCGTGCACTGACATCGCACAGCGCACGGGCCTCTAGAATTTTGCGTCCATCAAAATACGACCGCCGCGGCCGGCGTCGAACCCGCTTCTTTCGGGTCAGCAGCCAAGCGCCATAGCCACTGAGCCACCGTGGCAGCTACCCACCACACTTTGCACCTCTGCCTTGCTGTAAGGCAAGTCTAGCGAAAATGGAAATATTTAGCATATTCAAGACGCACTAGTGCAGACGTATATCGGATTTTTGGTGGCTAATTGTGCACTCACAGAAGCAGGTGCACGCTCCGCCTAGCCCAGCACCTGCCAATGCGGATGCGCCGAAAACCTCCGCTAGTGCGTGTAAGAACAAATCTACCATACCTTCTCGCGGCACTCGAGCCTGCTACGTTCACCTTCAAAAGGTTTCAAATTTTATCTGACTCAGCCGGCTTGACTGCATAGGATTGAGCGTATTTCATCGCGCCTGAGCAAGAACACGCCACATAGAGCTCATGGCAAATTGCTCACCTTCTTCATAATTTCATGCTCGCCTGCGAAAGTGTGTGCTTCGAGTGCGAGGCCTTAGTGGCAGTGCATGACAACATTTTGCAGCTGCAAGGACTTAGCGGCCTGTACCAGAAAGCGCACTGTAAGTGTTCTACAGCTCCAATGCAAGGTTGGAATGGATTGTTGGCTTAATAACCGGTAATGGAAAATTATTTATGTAGTGTGTTCGTCCCAGCGTAGCACAGACGAGTTTGGCTAACCGTTCAGCTGAGTGAGATTGGCTTGAATGAACTGTACAAGTAATAAAAACGCCTTGGCAGAGCTCTTGTGGAATGTAACAGCCAGCACTTAGATTTATGTAGGGGAAAGACATATAAGGGGTTCTTTTTATATTTCTGAAAACCTTTATTGGTTATCTGCACAGTGAGTAGCAGTGAGCCGCATCGTTCATTATCTGGTGCTGTTCCTGAGTCGGCTCTCTCTGTGCAAAAGCAGCTGAGCCAACCTGTCAGTTTTCAGCCTCGGACCTCCGCGCCTTTTGAATATCGCCGGCTGGGGAGAAGTGTTTCACTATCGACGGAAGATGCTGCTGGTATTGGCAAGAACTTCTTAGCCAGACGACTTAGAATGAGACATTTTTGTTGGTATCCAATACATCAGGGCGTCTTAATCACAGATCGGTTCGTCTTAATCACAGATCGGTCTCGCTCTCTTGGCTTTCTTCCTACGAAGAATTGTCGCCTCCGAGCTGGTCTTCGAAGAACTCGTACGCCGAGCTGCTGTGCCTACGTTTCGGTAATGATTGAGAAGCCTCGCTTCCTGTAGAGAACAGAGAAATTTGACCATAAGTGTTACCCCGACCTCAACTGGAGCTGGTAAGATTTCACAGCACCTATTAGGTGTGCGCTGTACAGAACACATCAAATTATTGCGCACAATTTTTAAATGAAAGAAAGCAAATCGATTCAGGGCCATATTCATGACGCAGAATGGATATATGCATTCTAAGCAGCTGTGTACAATGGGGAATTGCGCATGCTAATTTTTCAGCCCAAAAGACCGATTTTGCAAGAGGCGCCGCGCTTATTTTTTTGTCAAATATTGACTCCAAGGGCCGCCTTGAAGCCTGAATAAAGATTGCGCAGTGTTTCCAGCTTTTTTTAAAGAATTCCGTTGGCATAAAGTAGGACATACGAGAAATAAACAAGACGAAAACAAATTTCTGTCGCACAAGCAACCGCAGGACCACGAATGTCGCTGTTTAGGTGCACGGAGGTATGATCAGAAGCGCCGACCAGTTGCATAAATAATACTGCCTCATTCTAGTAGAATGAGCACAAGAATGCGTAAAAAAAAATTTCAAGGACAAGGCACTGTCTATCTCGTCGGGACTTTTCCTGCTTCTTCTAGCTTCTATGTGGTCAATATTCAATTTATAAATACAGATTTACAGCGTTAGATGTACGCGATAAGTAGGTAGTAAGGAGCTGAAACTTGTGAATTTTTTCAGTCCATTTGCAGAAAATAGGAACCGTGTAACGAAATTCTGGTGAAACGAGCAATTCTACTTGGTATAAACACCAATTTGAGGAAGTGCATAGACGGTGCAAGGTGGCGAGCTCTTCGCAGCTGTCTGTATGTGTCAGAGGATCAAAGACCAATAATATGGAGCCCTGAAAGAAGCATTAACCTATTATTGCTTTCGCGCCCTGTGATAGGCAGGACTTTGCATGTGCTGAACATAAAAATGCAATTTTCATTAAGGCGGTGTCTACCTTCCGTCTCCGCAGGCATTGAGAGTGTGGCCCCCGTCACTTCATGGATAAATATGCTTTTTGGTAGTGAAGGCGTACAGCACAGGAATCCTAGTTCACCACTAGAAATAACTTTTCATTCAATATTCGCGTTTTGATCATCGGGTGGAGGACAGCAGCGAATATGAATGGCGTTTTTTGCACAATGGAAGAGAAAGGCGCCTTCAATTGAATGAGCAGCTCCCGGCGAAGGACTGGAAATCTTCTATCTTGTTCGCTTCAATTCCTCGGTAGGCTAAATTCATAAACATATACTGTCCTAAGCAAAATGAGAAGGAACTTCTTAGCCAAAATTAAAAATATTTTCGTTGTTTCTGCAAGAAATTTGAGAATTACCTTTGGATATCATAGACAACCAATTAGAAAGAAGAAAAAACTGCAATTGTCGCACAAAAGTAGGGAGTGATCAATAAACGAATACTCAGAATTTCTTCCCTCTAACCTACGAGTATAGCCGCCATGGAAATACATTCATGGTACTTCGTTATGACAACAGGCAGCATGTTAAAGCCAAAAAAAAAACCGCTGTGTTTCATTTCATTCATTTACTCTCAGGGCCGTTCGGTGTTACAGAGAGAGATGTACGATCGACTCTATGGTGAAACGAGTAACTACACATTACTTCCTGTATCACCGATCATTGAAAAACTTAGCTCACATTCTGTGTACCATACGTGCCACTTGTTGCACTTAATCTGAAAGAAATTTTTGGGGATTGGAGCTGCTAAATAAGTCTGCAAAATATATTTGAGGAAGCTAGCCTGAAACGACAATGATTACAAACACAAACGTCAAGGAAAGAAAAGCGAAACTCGCACTGACGCCGTTAGATAGAGTTGCGAATGGCCACGACAAAACTACTGGTGCCGCCAAGCTATCGGCTGATTACAAAGCTTGATTGTCGTCGCAATGCCGTAGGCGGTCACACAATGTAGTAACATAAGTGCTATTCCGGTTGTAGCGACAGTTTGGTTTTAGGCTTCGATTTTTTTTACACGCGGTAAGAGCACATTACGGAAAAAACACGCAAAAAACTTCTGATGTTCGGCCCTTTGTTTCAGCAGTCTCAACAAGGTTCTAAAAGCAGTCACAATGCACAAAGCCGACGTTACTTTTTGGGCCTGCACAGTGTTCGTAGCGTCGGCTATTCGCCTGAGCAAGGCAACGAAACCATTCAGGTTTTCTGGAGTGAAGAGAGCATCGGGAGTAACGTTGTTCGTTTTGGATTGGTTGCGCCGTTGTAGAATGTCCATGAGAGCTGAAAAAATATCAGCTGGGAAAATTTAAGGGCTTCTTCACAACTAAGTGGGCCAGGGCTCCAACTACACAATGAATTGAAGCTAAACCATGGAATTGGCTTTCCAGTGCCTTAACATTTATCAAAGGCGTTTTAGAGAAGGAATTTTTGAGACTAATCGAAATTTCATTTACTTATAAAATGACGCATTGCATTTAGTGAACAGTGCAGAGAAGACCTTGTTCTCTTTAGCTCTGTTCTTACTTCTAACGAAGGACATCCTAACCGGGCTGACGCTGTATCATACATCACACACTGCAACAAATAATGATTCAAGGCGAATGCAGTTCGTGAAATTTTCTTTTTAATTTTGGTCCAAACTTAGTAAGTCATCAGACCTGGTGAGTTTTTTTGCGTCGACATCAAAACTATATATGGGATTTTGATAGCTACAATGGTTTATGTAGTATTCATCATCATCATCATCATCAGCCTTATTACACCACTGCAGGGCAAAGGCCTATCCCATGTCTCTTCAATTAAGTCTGTCTTTTATAATGATATATTATTATAATAGTAATATTAATATTTGAATAATAAACTAAATGACATCTCTTACGGTGCCTTTTGGCAATTCCACCTTGCAAAACTCAAAAGAACAAGCTCCATGCCGTGATGCTA
This sequence comes from Amblyomma americanum, assembly GCF_052857255.1. Taxonomy (NCBI): domain Eukaryota; kingdom Metazoa; phylum Arthropoda; class Arachnida; order Ixodida; family Ixodidae; genus Amblyomma; species Amblyomma americanum. The sequence goes on from NC_135500.1 coordinate 59,088,475, forward strand.
CTTTTATTCGTCTGAAAGCGATTCATAGGTAAGAAATAGGACTGACATTTAGAGTGAATATTTTTAACTTTCTGTCATCACTATTTTAATTTCAAAATGAAAATATGCTGCTTGAGTATTGCAGCATCAGCGCACAAAAATAAAATACAGCGGCACCAAAATTGTTATTGTCAACGATAAGAAATAGAAAAAAGCCCCGTAAGGCTCAGTGCCCAGTCCAAAACCATCCAACTGGCAAAAACGCAACTCGGGAATTAGACTACTGTAACCTTTGCTACAATGCACCTATGGCAACAATAACGGCATCATTTCGTAGCGACACTTCAGAGGAAAGGACGCTGCTGCCGCAGGTGATCAAGGTTCTAGCCACGTTGGCCGTGACACCACCTTTAGCAGGCACCGAGGTTGTCCAACACTGGGGCTTCGCCCGCGAGGGGCGCAGCGGGGTTTACGGAGCTTCTCCCAAGCGAACATCCCCTAATGAAAGCCGGGCGCCAGGCCGGGGGATGCTTGTACCCATTTTTACTGGTGGGTGTCCGGCGGTGGGTTTCGAACCGACCACCTCCCGCCGCCGAGACGGGCGCCCAACCCACTAGGCCACGGCTGCGGTATATATGGCCGTGCTTGCTATAAAGCCATTTACTCCTTTACAACTAACATGACAAACCAAATTTACTACTACGAGTGGCTGTTCCAGCGCCGTGAGAGCCAGAACAAATTCATATTGTTCAATAAAGTGGTCTTACTACTGAGAGGTAAACATTCACAAGGTTTAGGTCTAAAATACTGTAGCATAATTATTAAAATTACCTAAAACGTGCAAATGTCTCGAAATAAACTTTCCACACCAGGCCTGTATGCACGGTTCCTTCTTGGAGTGAAATGATCCCAGTCAAAACACACTACAGGATTCTAAGACAGAAAATTTCGGTAGTCTTGCCATATTTTGGGCATGTCTTGTGTAGTCTGTCTTGATTTTTGTAGTCTGTCTTGTCTTCTATAGTCTGTCTTGTGTAGAGCTTGTACACTGTGTCGCAGTCGTTACTGCGTCGCCTGTGAATTAACACAGGATTTGTGCATTTTGGAGTAGTCAATGCACAAAAATGCACAGCTTGTTAATGATCGCCTGTCAATTAACACAAGCTTTGTACATTCAATAGTGATTCATGTACAAAACCACTCGAATAGAAATGCAAATGATCAATTTTAATTTACTGTTATATGCTTTTTTCGAGCTTGCTGATGCACGCTGTCCAGCGTTGTCCTGGCCGCAGGTTCCTAGATACATCGCCCATGAGACAAGAAAAGTGGTCTGTGTCGGCTGAAAACAGAGAAAATGGAGATCACCGCAGCTACCGGCACAAAGAGAATGTGAAAGCATTGACGCTTCCTCGACACTGTCGCCTTTCAAATTTGGCGCCATGGTTGTTTTCTCGTTCACTTGATTGGAATATCAATTAACTTTTATTTTACCCTCATTTCATCCCAGCAACCATTTCGAGTTTTCAAAATTTCCGCCATGCATCATTCCCGCCCACTTACTATATACCCGCCCAGTCTAATTAACCGTTCATTGCCTTTCGCTTCTCATTAATTACCAAATTGCCTCTAATTTATCATAATTTTTTCTATCCCCTTGTCTTGTATTGGTCACTTATCACTGGTGACGTGATTGCCCATTTCGAGTTTTCAAACTTGGCGCCAAACTTTGCATTTGTCCATACTTCCAGTTTTTTAAATTTGGCGCTACGCTGCAGCTCTGCCTACTTTCGGCGTTTTCAAACTTCACGGCACTTTTGCTCTGGCCCGGCGACTTTTTGGACATTTTCTGCTGTAATTAATTACCCGATTATGAACATTTTTTTCCGACCAGCATTCTTACATCATCCTCTTCAAGTTACTACCACTCATATGACACTATATCTTATGAGTTGCCCAGAAATGCTGCGGACACGAACCCCGGCAACATAGCCTGGTAAAGTTCTCACTTTATTTAAAATGTTGTAATACTGAACAAGGCTCACAACTGGGCGAGTTGGTACCGACTCACCTTAAAACCAGCCAGGAGACACAACACACGAGAAGACATGAGCTCAAGAAGGGGCTTGACTAACAAAAATTTCATTGATGAAAGCCGCAAAAGAAGACCCGCGAAGAGATACGTGTACACAACACCCCAAAGCAGTAAAAGGGAGAAATGCAATCAAAAGCAATCAAAAGTCACTGGCATACTAATGAATCACCTAAAAATCAAATTCCTTACGGTGAAGGTTTACCAGCCACTTAGCCACATGTGTCCTTAGCCTTACGGATGTAGTGAGCCTCAACTATCTACCGACAGATTTCTGCCTTCCGCAAACCACTAATGTGTCGTGGAAATTAGGCATGCAAAGAGACAGGTCATCCTTAGATTTGCATTCACAACACTAAGCATGCAGTGCAAGATTAGAATTTGCTTTCCCCCTATAGAGTGAAAGTGCTCAGTAAAGTGCAAATTCAGATATCTGCCTGTCTGCCCATAGGAGTTGCAGCCATAAGGCAGTGGAATGCAATAAACTCCATTACTTTTGCAAGTGGTGAACCTTTTTTATGTGGCACTGTCCATTGTGGACTATTACCCATAATTTTATCAAGCCTTTTTTTAATGACAGTGCAAAGGCCTCCTGTCTTGCACTTCGCTGTTAAGACAACAGCAACATTATGCTTTGCTGCAACTTTCCTGAGACTGTGTGAAATACTGTGGAGGTAAGGTATATCAGCATCATCTGAGTATGTGTTCCTTTCCGTCGAGCGAGTTAAAACACGCTCTGACAGGTTAGTGAGATGGGCAAGTGGGAACCCAGCTGCCATTAGCTTGGAAACCTGCTACAAGAATGCGTCCTCAGCACAGTAATGACATGACTAATGTAAAGCTAATGTCATGCACGCGATTACACACCCATCAAGTGTTTCCATCTTTACTGACCTTAACCAGCGACAAGTATACCTCTTCACCATCCTTCCCCAGCCACGAGTGGCCCGACTCGTACCTAAAAAAACCTTCCCCGGTCTTGGGCTGTAGCCCCGACAAACATGGTCGCCCACAAAGCGCAGGTCAGAATCCAGAAACAGCTAACAGTTCTGCTTAGACAACTCTGATGTAAGAGGCAGGCCTTAACCGCACGCCTTAAGGACTCCTAAAACCTCTTGTGCCAACTTACCTGAGCCCTGCAGGTCCAGAAAAATTAGGTAGTCATGAACATAACGAAACGCTACTATGCCAATGTCTTCCAAACAGGGCTGTAATGCCATATTGACTTCAGACAAAAAAATGTTGCTGAGCAAAGGTACAACCTGGGTGTAAATACCACCCTGCCATCTGACGAATGCGGATTTGCAATAAAAGGACAACAGCCCCATGAAGCTAGCAACCAAAATCACGCAATCGTCTGTAAAAGCATGTTCATTAATCACCCTGATGCAGTCTTGCACGTGCCTCAGAAGTGTATCATGTGACAAGGAATAGTGCAGGCCATCCATGTCGGTGCTCACTGCAGAGTGCCTGCCCAGGTTGCTGGCCATAAGAAACTAGAACTCCACAGCACTCCACTTTTGTGAGTTGGCAGGGCGGTATTTACATCAGAAAACAGGCGTATGCAGACGGTCTCATGTCGCACTGTTCCTCCGTGACATTTTTCTGTCCAGAGTCGAAACCGCATCAATGCCCTGTTTGGAAGACCTCGGCATAGTAACATTTCGTTATGTTGATAGCTACCTAATTTTCTTGCACAAGGAGGGCTCAGATAAGTTGGCACAAGATGTTTTAGAAATCTTTAGGTCTTGCGGTCAAAGCCTACCTTTTACGTCTGAATTTCACTCAACAGAACCGTTTGCAGTTTGTTGATTTAAACCTGCGCTTTGCGGACGACGATATATGTTGGCGCCACAGCCCAAGATCGCGAAAACGTCTTAGGTATGAGTCGAACCACTCGAGGCTGGTAAAGGACGGGTTGGCAATAGCATGCATCACCACCGTTTACGGATGTCATGCCATCACAGAGTTGAGAATGCATTCTCGGAGCAGGTTTTCAAGCCAATGGCACCTGGGTTCCCACTTTACCATCTCGCGCACCGGTAAGAGTGTGTTTTTACTCACTCGAGTGAAAGGAACACCACTCGCATGATGCTGACGTAGTTCAGCAGCACAAAAAGGCGGCCTCTATGCCTTACCTTCACGGCATTTTGCACCGTCTCAAGAAAGTCGCACCAAAGTATTATGTTGCTGTTTTCTTGACAGCTAAAAGCGAGGAAGGAGCCCTTTGTGCCACCGTACAAACTAGGCTTGATACAACTACGGGTAATCGTCAGCTATGCACAGCGGCACATAAAAAATGTTCACCACTTGCAAAAGTAAAAGGGTTTTTTTACATTTCACTGCCTTGTAGCTGAAACTACTATGGGCCGACAGGCAGCTGTCTGAATGTGCGCCTGGCTGAGAGCACTTTCACTGCATAAAGGGGAAGGCGAATTCTTGCTGACACTGCACGTTAAATATCGTGAATGCAATCGGAGGACGACCTGTCTCTTTGCACGCCTGATTTCCGCAGAACATCAGTGGTTTAGGAAAGTGATAAATCTGTCCTGATATAGTTGAGGCTTACTACATCAGTAAGGCTAAGGACATGTGCGTGGCTAAATTGTCGGTGAACTTTCCCTGTAACGAATTTCTTTAGATAGTTTACTAGTATGTCAGTGCCTTTCGATTGTTTTTTTCCCTCTCACTGTTTGAGGTTTCATGCACGTGCATCTTTGCAGGTCTTCTTTTGCCGCTTCCCTTGAACAAAATTTGAGCTGTTAGACCAGCCTCGTCTTGTGCTCATCTCTTCTCCTGTGTTGTGTCTTCCGGCTGGTTTTAAGACAATACTGAATTCAGGAAGACAGCCATCTTAGAGTCAAGCGCACTTATAATGGCCGCAGCTCTAATGAACATTTATTACGAAAAATACTGCTTACTTCAATAATGTATGCATGAAATAAATGACACTGCATCACAATAGAAAAAGGACTAACCCTCATGGCAAACTGCAGTTACAGCAAACAAGGGGGCACCGTAAACCTTCCCCACGTGCAAAAGCTTGCACTTCGGGCCAATGCAGAAATCAGATCAGATTACTTCCCAAACCGCATGACACTGCCACGCAAAGAATGTGACAACAATAAAAAAGCAACAAAAAAGCGAACTGTAGGTAGCAGCCAATCTCATGGAGACAAGCTACAAGGTAAAGCCAACAAAGACGTAGGAGAAATTTGACAAAAGGCCACATCAAGGAGATAATAATTTTCAAGGTTTTCACAGCACACTGAGCCCTTTAAATGGCAAATACTTTCCTGGCAAAACATACCAGAAGCGGCCATTTTTTGCGGCAATCAATTTTTTTTCATGTACTTCATTGTTCTTGAAGCATGGGCAGGTGCAGAGTAGTCAGTTTAATGCATGCATCACTAAGCAATGTCAAGCCAAAAACTTTACTTACAGAAAAAGCTTGCCTTACTGAGTGAATACCACTGGCCATTCACTAATTTCCTAGCCTCCTCCAGGTACCTGGCACAAATCACACGTAACTTGCTGGCTTGCACAACTTCCATGCAACTCTGGATCTTTAGCTGGAAAAAAATTGAGGGATCAGCGAGATAAATTTTATATGCATTACTTTGTTTCAATGACCGACTAAGAAAAAAAACAGCGTTTTCTGAGAGCGCAACTATTTTTTCACACTAGTTTTCTACTGTTAACCACGTTTATCGCAACCTCAATAACACTGACTTGCAGCACGGTCCCAACACTACTATGTATAGTTCTATGGTTTCAAATGTTTTTGAGCTCTGAGCCCTTGGTGCTGCACTGCTTAATGCAGAAAACCTCGGCAAGGGAAACCAGAGCTTCGAGCTTTAAGCCATAGGTATTCAGAAGCTCAGTGTCCCTGTGGGATAACTTTTGGCTGGGTGACACAAAAACAAATGCTGCTCCAGTTACTTTCACTCTATTGCAAAAAACACGCACAGCAGAGACCTGTTCTCCATTTTGCATCGCAAAAACAATCACTGAATTTCAAAGCACGCATACTAAATGCACACCTACCTTCCAACACAGGTTCATAATTATGGGTATAATTATTGCAATGAAATACCTGTCAGTACATGTAGTTTTCAATTTAAAATTATAAGCAGCCGACAACAAACATTAAAGCGAAATAAAATAACCAGAACTGTTTAAAAAAATCTGTTAAAAGAAGTATGTGACATCAACTACACTCCAGCAGTTATTCATTTTGTGCACCTTCAAACCACTCTTTCTTACAGGCATATTTGCACAGAAACTGGGCTGATCCTGATCTTTAAGAATCTTTCTGGGGTGCAACAGTAGGCAGAAACAAGGTTTTACCCAAAACGGAGGACCCTCCCCATTGAATCACAAGCCCAGATGGTGCACTTGCGTCGCCTCTTCCATAAGTATCCAATTTTTCAATCCTCCACAAGCTGCATGATCCGTCTGCTACCAGTCAAATTTCACTATTATACCTGATTCAGGGAATCCCACTGCTTTTCTCGCTCTTAGAATCCTGCAGCCTTAGCATATCATCAGCTGTTATTTATTTATTTACATTTCTGCAGCCCCACGAAGGCATAACGGCAGTGGGAATACATACATGCACAATCAGTCCTACAGCATGTGTCAACTTTTTTTACAGAATGGGAAAGAATCTATGGCAGATGTCGAAGAGCGTCAACAGTGCATTCACATAAGTCAATTGTTCAGGGAAGGACAAGAAGAGGAAAAGCAGAAAAACAACAGCTGAGCATGCGTGCACATCACAATTCTGACAACAGTGCTCGGAACTTTGAATCGGACCGGCATTCAACGATACATTGCGGCAGCTTACAACATTCATTGATGGTATGCGGAAAGAAAAACTGTTTGAACACATTAGTACAGCATTTTATCTTATGTATTTTCTAGTCGTGGTTGTGCCTTCTGGATACAAAATGAGGTGGCAGCAAATAAGTTTCGGTGTTAATAGAAGTTTCCTTGAAATAAATGCGGTAAAGGAATTCTAACTTTATTCGTTAACGGCGCTCCTCCAGAGAGTCCAAGTTCAGGTCCTGCTTGACACTGTTACTTCGATGATTAAAAATATATTTGTTAGTGACAAACCACGCCGTACAATTTTGAACGCGTTCCAGCATGTCACAATAGGTTCTGACGAAAGGGTCCCAGACTGCATAAGCATACTCCATAATTGGTCTGATGTTAGTGAAGTATAAAAGCTCCTAACGTTCTGAGGAGCATCCCAAAAATTTTTCCAAAAAAATTTAGCATTCTTGATGCATCTGCCAAAATATATGTCTGCTTTCTTCACCATTATTCTCGTTTTAGCATTGCACGCTCCACAGCAAACTGGATATTGTACTATCAACATGTTTGTGTGGCGTGCAAGTGGCTTGTATCATGACGAATAGGTGTAAATATAGCCTAGCCAATTTTCTATGCCAAAACTACAGCTGCAGCCAGATATCATTTTGTGGAGCAGCAAAATGCCCTTCAATTTTACAACGGTGAAGTGTGCAGCATTTTGTTCCAAACATGAGTGTGAAGGGAAGACAGTTTATGTTGCATGAAAAGAAAGGAATAACACGCATACTGCAGTTTGCAAGAATACCCTGTTGACATTACAAAACACTGCCACTCTTGCTTTATATTTGCCAGCTAACAAACTACATAAATCATCTGAAAATACTTCAGTTCATAAAGACTAGCTGCCGTGCACTCATTTCTGCACAGTGGACTTTTCCTCAAGCCGAACTTGAATACATGAATGCCTCACTATAATAGACAGATCTAATTGGAGTGAAGATTTGCAGTGTATCCCAGTGAGTCAGTGCATCAAAGCGAAGGTTATGAAAACAAATGCAAGTTTATGAGCTTCACAAGTGCATGAGCTTGCCCAATCTATTTATGCATGTAACTGCGAAATTTGCCTTGAAAAGATGTTTACCGCTGCAGGCCACAGCACGTCTGTGCCGGGTAGCCCATTACAAAAGAAGTCTGCGTAGATAGCATAATAAGTTGTGTAAGTATGGTTGAATATAAAATTGTTTATCCTTGAATATAGAACTTGCTATCCAGGCCACAGCTCTTGGATCTAAGCTTCACATGTTTCCGCATAATAATATACTGCAGATCCAACTAACAAAGCAATAAAGCGAGAGTGTATTTCTAAAGAAATGAAAAACAGAATATTTAGCTGGCATTCAAAACCACTGACCTGCTACTCAGCGAGAAAGGGAATAAGAGAGGCAAAAATGAAGGAAAAGAGGTGCAGAAAATTGTTAATGTTAGAAAATCATTACAGATTTAAACAAATTTTCAGAAATGATGCAGACACAAAAATTGCTTGGTTTTATGATGTTTAACACCACAAAACGGCCAAGGCTATGTTATATATTAGAGAAATGAATAAATCTTTAGGTGTACTAACATCACAGAGTTCCTGCACCTCTAGCATTTCGTCTCCATCAAAATGCGACCACTGCAGCTGGAATTGGACCTGCATCTTTCGGGTGAGCAGCTGAGTACCATAACCGCGGCTCCCATTTGGGGTGGCATGCTCAGATTTGTTAAGTTGGGTTTAGCAACCAAAAGCAACTCAGGCTATGAGGAATGTTGTAGTGAAGGGGCGACATGCAACTAATTTGTGACTAACAGGCCTTACAAAGTTCACTACAGAAAGAGTGAGCATTGATGAGGTTTTAAAGTTTGTCTAGTCTAACAATGTCACATATTTGCACAGATAATTAATTACAAGTATATGCTGCCTATGACAGGCTCTGGGACCTAAAGCACAAAGCAATATCTCCATAAAGTGAAGACAAGAGTAGAGTTCCTTGCTGCCACCAACCACTCCACTACCCAAAAGGACAGTCAGCTTTTAAAAAATGCATGTCCTGCCTATGTCTATTCGAGATTTCAGCTCAAATTTTGATTCGCATTCATTGCCAACTCAGGCAGCTCTTTCCTCCATTTCTTAGCATTAACCCTGTGACTTGTCTTTGAGTGGTTCACTGCACTATTCTCTATTTTAAACCATTTAGTGTACCGCTTTTTGCCCGACAAATTTGTAGCAGCAACGCTGTTTAAAATTTTTCATTTTGATCATACTGCAAGGCGCTGTTCATAGCTTCTGCGTGCATGCCAAAGGCCTTAAACACAAATCTACTCTCAACCATTTCTCTGAATTGCTCTGCGTTTGTGCACGACCTGGCTCAGATGTGCAGATGACCTGGCCTAGATGTACTCTGTTACCAATTCCAGTACCTCACTGCCTATCGTAAAATGTTCACTTTCCAGACTGTTGAGTATTTTAGCTCTCTTTGTTTGTGCACTGAGTATTTATATCCTCAGTCATGAAATACAATTCATCATCACTGATACCACAGCAATAAGATCACGAAATCTGATGTAACTAAGCCGTTCTCCGCAAGTCTGCGTTTCCCAAACCAATTCATTGCTAGACAGAGAGGGTCACCTCATCTAGCATTGTCACATCTAGTTCACTCTATGTGTTCTACACAGTAAGCAACCATTCATTTCAGGTCACTGCCACCAAAAAAACACTTATGACAAACTTCATACGGTAGGACTTAAGAATTCAATTTCTACAATCATCATCACACAGACGTACTCACTAGGCTTTCTCGTCACAGAACGAGGCTGGTACTGTGGTGTGGTCTTTATCTCTCGTCAGTGTTTACACATGAACACATGCAGTGTGTTTCGTTATTGTTTCCTCTCGACATGCTCACAAAGACGAGAGAGGATGCTCAGTGTGTTTTCTCGCCGGTGACAAGTTTTCGCTCGCCTGCTTTCTGGCAAGGCCTGGCTTGGCGACTGTCAGAGTCTCGTCGGCATCACTCGTTACGAAGCCTTTCACACCACTAAATACCTGGTCATCATTAGTGCTGCTACACTAATTAAAGAGTGACCACAGAGGTTTTATGTGCGTGACCGACCGGTGCTATGGCAACAGGTTCAGTTAGCAAGCCGACAGGACCCCATCAGCATCACTAGCAAGCAGAGACTGTTGAGAGGCGATTTCAAGGATGTTCCAATATTTGAGGCTGCACCCCTTGTTTTCACTTAATGCAGGTGAAAGGTTGAAGTGACTCTTAGGTAGGCCAACATTATGTTGCACTCAGTACGTGATTGAAACTTGCTAGAATGTGCCTCTTTTCGACCAGTAAAAAAAATTGAAATTGTTAGTGCTTAAAATTTTGTACCCCTCCAATCAAATCAGCAAGAGCACAGCTGCTTATGCAAGAAACAGGAACAGAGATATCTTGACTAAATCGAAAAAAGAGGAAGTGCAATACATGTGTAATGCAGAGAAGATATAAGCAATAGCACACTAAAACACTGGGAGGATTCCAATAGTAGGTGAATGCATGAATGGGTGGCAATCAGGTGGCCACACGAGATTAGGAAATTTGAGGAAAAAGGGTGGTAGGAGGTGGCACAGAATACGGTTACCTAAGATGAACTGTAGAACCATTGTGCTGCACTAATTTTAACAGGAGATTCACAGGACAGACAAAATTACTAACTCCAGGAATGGGCTGCACATCATGCGACTCATTTTCAATCACCATTGCAAATGGCACCAGCACCGCGGACTGCACATGAGGAAAAGGAGACAAGTTCTTGCTCTCAACTTTTAGCAGCAGTCAACTGCGCTTTTAAGAGCAAAGCTCTAAAGTACGGGAACATTACCATTTTTTGTTTTACTGACATGAGGGTGCTCGTGAGCGTACAAGTCCCTTGTTTTGTACCATATGTGTTAATTGCTAGGTATGTTTAACTAAAGAGGTGCATCTAACAAGGGCGTCAGCACTTCGCTACGGCATCTTTAATTCGCTTTTATCTCCCTCCCTTACATGACGGTACAAGTGTCCACCAAAATGTGAGACAGTTACTGTTACATTTCCTTCAACTTTCCTTCAACTAATTTTATATTTTTCAAGGATGCAGTTTTAAGAAGGTAGAGGTACAAAGTGTGCAGTATAATCATATGCTCTGGCAATAAACCAGCAATATATCTGTGCTGACAGCAGCTTGCCCAGTGCATTGCAATGATGCTATGCCATACAGGGATTGGTGTCATCGTGCAATGTTACATTACTGTCTGACAATTTGGTCTCTGTATCAGAAATACTGGTAAACCATCATTGTAGAGCACAAAATTTTTAAAGGGATAAATGAACATTTAGGTCCTTTTTGAGGACACATATGCATAACAGGCAACAGGTGTGCAATGTCAAAGCACCTTTATGTTAACAGCAGCTGCGTCAGGAGCTACATGAGCCACTATATTTTGTACAAGTCTACAGTTACTGCAATTATAAGCTGAGGTACTGCTGTGAAGTGCATGTAGAGTTTGCATGCATTTCTAAACCTAGCTGCAAGCCTATGTTGAAAATATTTTTCTAAATAGGCAGCTAAGATATGCATCACTGAGAAAGAATAACTACCATGAACGGCTCAGGAGGGATGACACAGCTAAAGGCAGGAGGCACACATGACCCAATAGATGCTGGCAGCTGGCAACTGCAAATAAATACATCCAGAGCAACAGCTGTCAGTGGCTGTAGCATTGTCATGAATGACAAGAGAGGAAATTGTCTACTGCTCTAAAAACTAAACGTAGACGTAAAATAAGTTAATAAAAACCTATGAGCTAGCCCCTGACAAAAGAAATGAACAGATTTTATGTAATGCACCCACATACATTCTTTGAGAAGAGTCACAATGACTGTCATAACCACACTGACAGATGAGCTGGCTGAAATACTGCACACCAATTTGAATATAAGATGCGAGGTTTTCATTCATTCCTATCATAGTGCATTGCACCAATGTCTAGGCATCAAATTCAACGCTGCGACCAGTCTGCCTTGGAGAAGAGAAAATGGAAAAAAGCATGCCTTCACTAGCAAGAAGCTTGATATCTCACAGCACAGGTTAGCATCACACAAAAGATTGGTAGCGCATTTAACAAATCTGCATACAAATGAAAACTGCACAAATTTGTCGACTGGCAATGCAAGTAGGGGCAAGAGAAACAAAAAGACACCAAAGAACACTGGTGAGTGCGGTGAAAGGAGGTCTGTGGGTAGGATCCCGTGCCTGGGAAGAGTTCCTAGCTTGGAGAGTCGCAAGCAGCACAGCTGATGGCACGCAACCAAGAATAAATAACGAAGTGAAAATAAGTAACAAAAAAACCATCGACAATGGCGAACGACTTGAATGCGGGCCTCACAAGCGAGGGATATAGCAAAAAGGTAGAAATCCTAAATAAGTGTGCAGTTGCATCTGCGACAGCTCGCAGTACTGAGAAGGAGAGGAGGCATCGACGCTTACAGCTGAGGAGACGCAACACTGATCTAACTTTGACATAACACTGCCTCAAATCCTGTTCCATTGGGGAAAGCACCGACAAGTTCACAAATGACAAGGCGATGGATATGCACCAGCCTTTCACATGCGATCACTGTCTCAGAATAATTTAGTATGACGAATATTAAGGCGCAAGCACTAATTCGAAAAGTACCAACCCTGAGCAAAATAGTGCAGTGTCTGATCGCAGCTGGCCTAGCGCAAGCGCTCCGTCGGGCGGCACTTCTCGCTCATCGTCTTCTACGCAGTGCAAATACATGCTTTTGCACTGAGTGTTGCAGCGCTAGCAAGCAACAGCGTAACTCTGTTGTGATATCTAATGCCATTTTGATTTACTACGGCACGCGAGTACTAAATGCACATAAAGACAATGAGAACAACACTTGTCATGCAGGATATAGGCCCTGCTTCTTTGGCGCCGCATTATAGCTGCGGCAACCGCAGGCGGACTGCCTCCACTCACATCCCTATATAGCCACATACAAATAGCGCGTGTGAATACAGATGAGAAACGCAGAGCGGGACTCACCGGTCATGCGATTCATCCAGGATTAGTAAAGCCGCGCAGGAGTCTTCGTTGCCTTTACAGATGACAAGACGTCGCAGCACTGTCTTTCTTCATGGTTTACCAGTTGAAACTGGCCAATGTTGACAGGCCGTAATTCTGGTCGTTGGGTTCCAAAACACACTCCTGCGCACCTTCCTTTTGAATGAGTTCTTCACACGTGTCCGCCGTAGAAGCACTCAAGGAGTGCCTCAAAGAGGCAAATAATACAAAATTCGACGCGTCGTTTGCGCTGCAATGGCGCCGACGGCTGCGCGTTCGTGTCGTTGAAAAATTGAAAACACAATGAAGTTTGTTTTTAAATCGCGAATATTTAAATTATCTTCACAACAAAGACTTTTATTTTTTAATTTATTTTTACATTATGAATATCAAAGCGCTTTCAGTTACTTTTTCTGGCATGTCGTTTGTAGAAGCTGCGATCCTGTGATCCCCTGAAGTGACCCGGATGCCCTAGCAGACGACAGAGCGGACGACGCTGTTGACGGAATGCAATTTCGTTTGATGCCAGATAAAATCACTAAGTTGCGACAAAAGTAGCGAAGAAATGTGCCGTATCTCAAGCTGGCGAATATCGTGGATATGTTGAACGCGAGTGGCATGATGGAGAGCAGCTGCGATGCATTATTTTTGCGACACTGGCACGCTCACCGGAGATCATGAAACTTAACAGCTTAAACTGTGACCAGTACAAGAAGATTGCTTGGATATCAACTGCGTTACGAAACTACGTGGATACTTTCGTCACACTTTAGCTAATATGCAACAGCGGCTCGCACTCGCCGCATCCTGATCGCGTGTAACTTCACAAGGAAGAGCCCTCTAGCGCATTGAAGAGGCGGTGTTTTTGATTTCGTATCGTTACGATAAATACTAACTGTTTTGGCACGTTCTGCAATTGAAGTTCTCAGCCTGTGCGTCACGAACGGTGACGATGGCGTCGCGGATGATCTTAATTAGGACTCGCGGCAACGCAGCCGATAACCCAAGCATATGGGCGTTAAAAGTTGTTCACCAGTACTGCAAATGTGGGCATAAAGTATCGCTCAGTCACAGGCCAGTCACTCGCTGATCAATTTTCCATCCTTCCGAGTGCAAGTCGCAAGCTGTTGAGCCAATCAGTGAGCGAGCGGCAGTGAGCGAGCCGAGCTTTGGGCAACGGCGCCTCCCGCAGCGCGCCGGGCATTGAACTACGCGCAGTCCCTGGCTGCCCTAGTCGTCGCTAAGCCTAGCCGTTTTCACATCGATGCAGCAGCTCAGTGCACTTCAGAACCGGCTAGCGTTGAGGAGCTGCTCTCGCCACCGTTTTACTGTGAACCTCGTCTCATAGTAAAACAAAGATATGCTTCAGGTAGACCTTCAGATACACCTTCAGGAGTGGAGCCAGCTGAGGGCAGGAGAGCCGCTATTGGACAGGAGCAAATAAAGGCGCTATGGGAAGACATTTGTTTGTACTGCTGTTATCGCTTTTACCAACGACTCGATATTGGCCAACGATACTCCATCCGATGGCTCAGTATGGACTTGAACAAACATTACTGTCGCATTTTTGTGATGCTGGCGGCCAGCATCCAGGCGGGCATGCCGGCCCCGAGGAGGGCGCCCGTACGCTATCATGACGGTTAATTGTATGGCCGTGGTGCACATCAAAACCGCCAGACGTCCTGTTCACTCATATTGTCAAAGTACGCAGTCACACTGAGACCAGAGCACTTTAGCGGACCCAGCGCGGGGCACAGGAGTTAGACTGTGTCAAAGCAGACGAAACTCCTGAAAGCTCGCGATTGACGTCAGTCCCAAGAATTATTTCTCATTTCGACCGAGAATCAAACGAGGAGGCTTGCAGGTCGCCCTTGCAGGTGTGAGCAATTGCGTTGTTGAGCTGCTGCCTGATCGCAAGCGACTGCTGGTCGCATGCCCTTTACGGCTTGCAAGTCTGAATGAGCATTAAATGTGCGTTCACAGTAGCGAGTCCCAGAGTTCGCGCAAGTTAATTAAGCCCATTGGTCACGGGGGGCGGGGGAGGCGGGAGGAGTTCCGAACAAGTACAGCCTTTTATGAAAGTCGCGCTTGTGACATCATTTCACAGAACTCCTTGCCCAATCCGTAGCATCGCGGAGTATTACGCCACGTCACCTGACCAATATGCGGGTTCTTGTTCGGCCGAGAAATTGAAGCGAAGGCGCGAGGCAGCGCCCCATGCGCGCGACGTTTCTGGGCGTCCATGTTCAAATCGGTTCCAACTCGCCGGCCCCCGCATTCCACATTATGCTGCATACGCTGTTCTCTATATTTAGCGACATTTTCGTGTCACCGTCATAAAATATTCAGTGAAGGCAATCAACGACGTTGTAAAGTATTTCTTTTGCTATTTTTTGATAAGCAGCACGTCACTGCCGCTAAAAAAGTTCTCTGCCAACACTAGATAATTGTTGGACTTAAGAGCGTTAGCTACGGGAGCTTCCGAGTGTTTACATCGGGGTGCTCAGCAAACGTGGAGAACCCAAAATACAAACATCTGAGGGCGTTTCGTTTCGGAAACGTTCCTTCGAAGTTACAAGCAGTACCATCTAATTAAAAGATTTTGCACTACTATTACAGCCACCTTCGCTATATCCGGTATGTTTCCTCCTTATATATCAGTTAATGAATTGTATAAACGTGTGCATTACCACAAGACGAATCGTTTGACTGCATGCGGAACCCTCTGCGACAAACGATTAGGCCATATGGCTGTCTGGAAGTCCCCGGAATGCATGGGTTGGGGGCGAAAAGGTCGTCGGTGCGAATCCCACACATAATTTGGGCGTCATCTCAATATTTATTTTATCCTCAGGAACATGACAAGTAAATGAAACCACTTCGATCATTCTCCGTCAAACGGGCGGCCCCCAAATTTGATGCAAATGGGAGTCCCCGGGGTTCCACTTCGATAGCCGCTATACTGGCATATGTAAAACGAATTGAAGGTATCTGTGACAACTGAGGCTCTACGCGCCCGCTGTTGCTATGTGATATAGTGTGGTAACTACCTGGGCCAATTTGACCTTCCCTGCAGACAGACGTGTCCTTGGCAAACGTAAGTAGCAAGAGCAGGCGCTCTTAAAACTTAAACGTGGAAAAATGATATCGGGGTTGCTTTGAACATTTATACAGAGTGCGTGCATGTACATAGAGGCTGCCTTTGTGATAGCCGGATGATGATGGCGAGTAATTTTCCCCGATTGACGATTAACGACATTTTTTTCCGCGACGCGCGTATATGTGTCCTTGGCCTTTTCTGCGCATGTAGTAGTTGCGGTACATTATGTTACATGGCTTGAACACGTCACCGAAGCCAGGAGCACACTGACTTTCAGTAGCGCCATTCGACTTGTGGACGAAGGTTGGTGTGCAGGCCCTGTCGTGGCTGGCTACATGCCGCCACCGCAAGCACGTGCGGATACGTAGGCACTACTGGTTACGTCGCTTGAGCATTACAGCTTTCTGGCCTTTCAAAGCCGGATTACACTTGAGCATGCACTACTTTCGTCGCACTGTCATGTGGGAACAGAAGGTAATTAAGTGGGTGCTCGAGCAGTGCCTCTGCTCTAAGCCAATTCTCGTTAGGTGAGAGAGCCAGGTCGTGGGAAGCGAGGTGAAAACTCGATTCGCCAATGTGAATTAGCATTTCATTTCGCTAACAGTACCTATGATAGAAACCTGTTCGCGACAAACGCTGCGACAGGGACCTTCTTCACACGACAAAATACAGGAAAGATGTCTGTCGTGCGGCAGAACCTACTACAAACATCTTTGTCGCGCGAAAGAATCCACGACACGAACCTTGTCGCACGACAAAAGGCGCGACAAGACAGCTTGTCTTGCGACACAAAATTGTGTAGCGCGACAAAAATTCTGTTCTGCGTTTTGATCGGGATCCCTTACAAAATGATAAATAAACTTTCTATAGACCTTTTATAGACTCTATAGCCATCCTATAGACATCGACTTTTGTCCACAGACAGTCTATATACCATCTACAGATTAAAGTCTATAATATCCCGATTTCCTTCTGTCTATAGAAAGTCTACAGATGACCTATAGATTAAAGTCTATATAAGAGCCCTAATTTTCTTTGGTCTATAGATGGGCTATAGACAATCTATAAACTAAAGTCTATAACACCCCAATTTCCTTTTTTATAGAGAGTCTATAGAAAATCTATAGATTGAAGTCTACAACATCCCAATTTCATTTATTCTATAGACAGTCTGAACACAGTCTATAGAAGAGTCGATAACAGAATTAATTTTATTTCGTTAAAGTTAACCTATAGACTATCTATAGAATACAGTCTATAACAGCCCAAGTTCCTTTTGTATAGAATGTCTATAGACTATCTATAGACAAAACTCTAAAACGGCCCAATTTCCTTTTTATATAGCCAGTCTTAGAATGCCTATAGACCTATGTTTATTCCACGTTTAATTTCCTTCTTTATATAGACAGTCTATAGACTATATATAGAAAAAAGACTAAAACCCTAATTTTTATTTGTTTATATACAGGCTATATACCAGAGTCTAAGAATTTCAATCTTTTTTATTCGAGGTTTATAAATAACATTGTAGCGAACCATGACGACCGCGCCTAATGCCGCATAGACAGGTCACCGACCAAGCGCCGACGAAGACGAGGCGCCGATGAAAGACGAAGCGTCGCCACGCTGCACGAGATCGCTTGGTTTTTGGACTGGTCGTCGGCGCTGCCCGCCGTCCTGCTCGCCGTTTCGTGTCGCCCGTCGTGAACTCTTTCCCCTGATCTATTTGTGCGCAAACCCCCTTTCACTTGGTGGAGGAGCGGATTTGCTGACGGGCTGCAGCTTCGAAGCCCTACGCTTCCAGTCATCACCATTCCAAAAGATTCCAGCCCCAGTCCGGCCGCCAACCGTCGTCTGCGCTGGAGCTTTGCGCCAGCGCGATCCTGCTGTCTCAGTGGTACCGGGGACTATGACGTCGAGGATTGGACAGCCTCGTACTAGTGGGTCAGCATCCATAACAAATGGGACGATGCCCTCAAATTGAACGCCATCCTCTATCTCACGGACGTTGCGAATCTGTGGTACCGCAACCACGAGGCTGACGTCACATCGTGGTCCGCCTTCAGCACAGAATTTCGCCGGCGTCTTTGGCCGGCCTGCGGTGCGCAAGTTGCGCGCCGAGCAACGCCTACGTGCTCAGCTTCTTGGTGAAAATTGCACCAGCTACACTGAGGGTGTGGTGGACCTGTGTAAGCGTGTGGATTCTTCGATGCCAGAGCGCGCCAAGATCGATCGCATCCTGAAGGGCATCGACGACGACGCGTTTCAGATGCTTCTGGCCAAAAATCCAGCAACCGTCGTCGACGTCCTTGCCCAATGCCAGAGCTACGACGAAGTACGCAAGCGCCGTCTTCTCACTCGCTCTCCACTCTCGCACCAAGAGCCTGATATGCTTGGGTATCGGGACCGAGGTCTTCACCGCACGACGATGAACTCTGCAGACGACGGAGGGAATCTTCAGGAGGGTTGGTAAACTTGAAGGTTTATTTACATATTTACCACAGAAGCAGGGAGACCAAAAGTCAGAGATGAAGTTCAGTGAAACCCGCCAAATTGCGGCTTAAATACAGTGGATATTCCCTAGGCCCCTAGCTAGGGAATCTGGTGGCTGCTCAAGCTTCCAATGGGCAGACACACTCTTCATAGTCTCCGCCCTAACCCCGTGACCGCTCCGCCCTCACAAACACGTGCACAGGCGATAAGGAATCCTGGGGCCTTGAGGTCCTGGAATGCGGTTTCCGACGGGTTGACCAGGTGCATAAGGTCGTTGGCGTTGTAGGCGGTGATCCCCTCCGTGGGAAAGATGCGTCCTGACGGTCCCGGTGAATTCCAGAGGGTAAGATGAATCACCGTGTCCGCCCCCGCTTTGTCTGGCCGCGCAGGTGCAAGCGAGCGGGGAGGCTCCGGCGCCTTTGTTCGGGTCTTTCTGCCGGTCCACGTGAGGGCGCAGTTCGGGAGAAACGCCGCATTCCATACTCCAGACGAAGGGATTAGAGGCCTTTTGTCACAGCTCGCCGTCGCCAGGGGCCGTTCCTAATCCTCTTCTCACGACGACAGTACCTTTGGTCGAACATAGTTCGGTGGCGCCTGCCGGGCTCGTCTGTTCCCGCTGTCGGGGCCTCCGATAACAACAAGCCTCTGGCGGCTTTGACGTCTGACTCCGATCAGTCGCCACTGTTACCCCAGATAAAGCAGTTTGTTCGCGAAGAAGTTGCTCGTCAGCTCTCTCTCGTCCACCCGAGTCCTGACGCTGCCTCTTCTCTCGCGCCTTCGCTTCAGTGCGTAATCCGAGAACAAGTCGCCGAGGCTCTTCCTATCCTGCCTCAAGTTCCTTCCGCCCCTGCTTTGTCATACGCCGAAGCCGCGGCACGTTATAGTCCCTCCACTCCTGTGGCGGCGCCCTTGACGTACGCCACCGTGGCTGCGCGGCCTCGACCTGTGGCGTTTCCACCCAGTCAGCCTGTCCTACGTCCGGCACCGGTCCCACCGGCGGCCCCGCTTCACCCTCCCTCTGCCACATTCCAACCCTTGGCACACACCGGACAATCGTCTTATATTCTTTTCGTGCGGTTTCCCCGGCGACGTGGCCCACCTCTATCGCCGCCGCGTGCTCGCACCTCTAGCGTTTGCGCCTTCTGCCGACACACCACAGCTGCTTTGGGCTGCTCCATCTCCGCAAGCGTACTCCACCGACCAGCGTCCGTATACGGCCCGTCGATCTCCGTCCTCACGTCACCGTTCACTGTCGCTTATGCGCAGTCGCCCTACGTCCGCTGACGAGGGAAACTAAGTTCCACAGTTCCAGAGGCAAGAACTGCGTGCTCTTCGAACAGTTCAAGGCCTCATCGTTCTCCCACAAACATTCTAGTGGGGTCTGTCGACGGTCTGTCTGTGTCCGCGCTTGTCGACACGGGTGCTGCTATGTCAGTGATTGATGAGAGACTGTGCCTTCGCTTACGGAAAGTGAGGCCATTTTCTGGTTTGTAGCTTTGCACTGCACCCGAAGAGAGGATCGCAGCTTTGGCCACATGCACAGCGCGGGTTGTCATCGCTGACATTTTGTACAGTGTCGAATTCTTGGTCTTGCCGTCTTATTCTCACGACGTGATTTTCGGGTGGGACTTCCTGTCAAAAAATAACGCCGCGATCGATTGCGCCTACGCTGAGGTAAATTTTCTGCATTGTTTGGCGAACTGGCCGACGACATCCATTTCGTGTGTCTGCGGAAGCTCACCGTCACTGAAGATGTCCAAGTCACTCCGGAGGCTTTAGTGCTTGTATCCCTCTTGTGTCCTGTCACGCCAGCCGTCACCGTTTTATTTAGGCCATCTTCCTTTTTCCACCGCAAAAACCTGCCGCTGCCGTCTGCTGTTCTTTATCTTCACGGAGGTCTCACGAAGATGCTTATCAACAATCCACTACCTTGCCCGGCACGTCCTTTCGATCGCGTTGGCGTTGACCTTTACGGCCCGCTTCCCTGTACAGTCTCTGGGAACCGCTGGATTATCGTCGGCGTCGACAATCTCACCCGGTATGCCGAGACAGCCGGCCTTCCTGCTGCTACTGCCCGCGTAGTAGCGATGTTCCTGCTGCATCATGCTGTTCTTCGCCACGGCGCGCCGCGTTAGATCCTAAGTGACAGAGGCCGCGTCTTCCTTTCCCACCTCAGTGAACCTCTGCTTACCGAATGCAGCATCGTACATCGGACCACCACTGCCAGGCTCGCCGCCGACTAGACGAACTCACCCAGCGCCGGGAACAGCGTCGTTCTCAATCCTCTCGACGAATTCTCATAACTCGGAAGCAATCATCAGAGGAATCACCTAGGGTAAGCACTGGCCCACAATCAGGTGCCGACCACCTGTTAGCCGTGATTACCCCGACAGTGGACAAGATATTAGCGCTGATGAAGCAGGTGACATCCCTCATCGTGGAAGCTCTTCGGCCTCGTCATGGATAGCGCATCATCATCGGTGGTGGTGCAGTGGAACTGTCGAGGTTTCGCTAATAAGGCCTCTGAAGTGAACATCCGCCTTCGCGACGGAAAGCTGAGGACATGGGCGTTCCTACTGCAAGAGCATAATGCACTCCCACGCCTTTCAGGTTTCTGCGCATACCATTCACCATCTATCCCTGATCGCCGTTGCACCACCTCCTCCCTCAGCCCAGGTAAATCTGCAATTTATATTCACAGTTCAGTTCCGCACACACCGCGCGACCTTTCACGGTGGTGCAACACACGTCAAGAGGTTGTCGCCCTTCTCGCAAAACCTGCACGCACACCCCTTATTCTTGTTTCTTTTTATAGTCGTCCTGGCTCCGCATCTCCCAATCTGGGATGGGTTCGTTTTCTACGTTCTACAAACTCGGGTATCCCTATTCTAGTTGGTGGTGACTTCAACGGCGCACACACTGCGTGGGGTTACCCATCGGATTCCTCAAGGGGTTCACACATCCAAGGGAGCTTTTCAGATCATTCCTTTTAACTTTTAAACCACCCGAATACTTCTACCCACCCACGAGGTGGCCCGTATTCACCTGATTTGACTTGGTGGTTAGGCCCCGGTAATCCTCGTTGGGCTGTTGATTCTGATACTTGGGGTAACGATCACAGCCCTATTTTTATCTCCCTCACGCCTACGCGTCTACGGAAAATACGCCGCACTGTACGAATAACATCATGGGATTCTGTACGCGCAGACAATCATTTATCTACATTCAACCCCTCTTCAGCATTGTCTACTCTATCTGCTGTTCTCGCTACTCACACTATTACCACTACTGTAAATGAAGACGACCCAAACCCGGACATACATCTCTTGAATCTGTGGGCTATTCGTCGCCAGGTGGATCTTTACGCTACTCGTCACCCCGATGACCCTTCGGCTCTTCCTACTCTTCACCGCGCTACCGCACTGGCGCGGCGCTATGCAAAGCGGCTAGGCAGGCAACGCTGGGCTGCATGGTGTGCCCACCTGTCCTCTAAGCAGGGCAGTCGACACCTTTGGAGAGTGTTTCACGCCATGGAGCGCCCTTCTCAGGTTGCAGATTACACAGAGAGCATTCGCCTCGCGCTAAATGTGGATGAGGACACATTTGCACAACAAGCGGCCCGTCAATTTTTTCCAAACCATGACTGTACCGCTACGTCTCCACCTGACTTATCGGTAACAGAGCCCCCCGATGGGTTTACTTCTGACCTCACCATGGCAGAGCTGCTGGCCTCCATTGACCGTGTAAAAACTACTACTACACCCGGGCACGACGGCATACCTAACTCCTTATTCCGTAACTTGGAAGGGAGGGGTTTGGAAACCCTACTTGATACTTTTAACGAAGTGTGGCTTTCTGGCGTCATGCCGGGAGACTGGAAGCATTCTATTGTGGTTCCAATCTCCAAGTCAGGTCAGCCTCCAGTATCTCTCTCGGCCCTTCGTCCAATTTTCCTTACCCCTACCATCTGCAAGCTTTATGAAAACATTCTAGCCGCACGCTTATCATGGTGGCTGGAATCCCATGATTGTTACCCAGATTCCCAAATTGGTTTCCGCCCACAAATTGGAACGGAGGACGGCCTTGCTGCTTTGGCTGCTGACGTGCTTGACCACTCTCCACAGAGTCACCTTGTACGAACCGTAATCGCTACAGACATAACAAAGGCATATGATAACATCCTTCACTCTGCCATTCTTGCCTCCCTTCAAACTCTTGGTATCCCTCACCGGTTCCTCCTCTCCATTCACGCTTTTTTAGCAAATCGAACCTTCAGCGTGCGTGTCCACGGAAAGCCCTTGGTAATTTCACTTACATTAGAGGAGTGCCGCAGGGCTCCGTTCTCGCCCCCAAATTATTTAATGTGGCTTTAATTCCTCTTGTTCGAGCCCTAGAGACCATCCCTTCTATCCACGTGCTTGCATATGCCGATGATATCACCTTGTGGTGCTGTCATCCAGATGCGTCTATTCATCAGTCGGTCCTTCAGCACGCGCTGGATGTATTGACATCTCGCCTCCCACCTTTGGGTCTAACACTGTCTACTACTAAATCATGTTTCATTCGAATTGGAAATAAAGCCGCCTTACGGAAAGCTCCCCCTTTAAATTTTACGGTACATAATTCTCTGATTCCTCAGGTAGAAACTGTTCGTGTTCTTGGTCTTCTCCTCCATACATCTAGGACTGGCACCCCGTGGCTGACAGCCACCCGTAAATCGGCTCACGCTACTCTAGGTCTGATTCGTCGCATAGCTATGCGCTCTGGTGGCGCACGTGCTCATACGGCGCGCCAGCTTCTGCGCTCTATCCTTCAGCCACGGATAGTATATCAGGCTCAATTTCAACGTCTCACCCGCAGACAGTCGGACTCCCTTGAAGCTATCAATCGTGAGGCTATGCGCGTCATAACATATCTGCCTCGTTTAACACCCATACCTGTGCTACAGGAGTTCGCCCAACTTAATACACTCAGTGAAATAATCGACCAACGGGTGGCAAATAGAGCTCGAAAACAGTCTCTCAAACTTCATCGTTTAAAGACACTTCCACCGTGGTCCTATTGCCAGCTCACTGACAATCGCCCCACTGTTTGCCCGTCGGTATCAGCAGCGTATCTGCCTGAAGGGTGCATATTATACACGGATGCATCTCATTCAGCAGACAGGGGAGTTACTGTTGTGTATAGTCCATCTCATCCGCATCTCAACTCTCGCGCAACGTATACTGCGGATACGTGCACTCCCCTGGCATTGGAACTTCAAGCCATTTACAATGCCATTGCTTCCCTTCCGCTCGTTCCAACATTCAATACAGTTCACATTTACACCGACTCCCGCGCCGCCCTTAAACAGCTGAAGGCTGTTCGACGAACGTTCCAGATTTCGCAATCTATTCATGTGCTCTGCGCAAAGTATCCATGTCCTGTGCGCATACACTGGATTCGCGGCCATGCCCAGGATCCACATAACATTCAAGCGGATGCTATGACTCATCTTCATACATTAGACGATCCGCCACCTTCCCCTCTTCCCCCAGATCCGTTCCTGTCTCACGTTTCCGATTCCGAAGTTCTGCGCCAGCGAACAGGCGCTCTAATTCCTCCGTGTTCGCACCCTCTCCCCCGTAGTCTTACTCGGCAGTAGGAGGTATCCGTGCGCCGGATTCGGGCAGGGGCGGCTCTGACACCATCTGTTCGTCATCGGTGGCGTGCCAAAGATTTGCCACTACCTGACAGGTGCCCTCACTGTGGCGCTGCACCGGACATATGTGATGTGCGGCACTTGTTGAGGACGTGCCCAGCGACGGCTGCTATCAGAAAACTGCTCCTCAGGGAGATGGGCCTGCGGTGGAACCGCGAAAGTGACTTCGTGAAGTTGACAATGGACAACCGTTTCATTAACAGCCTCTGCGACTACCTCAGCGCAACGGTTCTTCACTCCTTCTTTTAACTTTCAATCCCGTGCATTCCTTCCCCCTTTCCTTTTTAACTGATGCCTCATGGCACACTTCTCGAATAAAAAAAAATCCCCAAACTAACGGGCTAACCTACCGCTTCAATCGTGCTCTCGGAGAAATGCTCACGATGTACGTCGCAGCGGATCAGACGAACTGAGACGCTGTCCTTCCTTTCGTGACGTACGCGTACAACACCGCCACGCGGTCAACCACCGGTTTTACCCCTTTCTTCCTCCTGTATGGGCGTGAGTAGTCGTCCAAGATGAATGTCATCTTGCCTTATACTCCTGACGCCTCCGAGCGGACGCCCCTCTCCGAAGTCGCAAAACATGCGGAGGAATGTCGCCAGTTGGCGCGCTCTTTTACCTCGGCATCCCAAGGCCGCCAAAAGCATCGTCACGATAACGATAACAGGCAGCACGTTTTTCCGATAGCATTCCTAGTTTGGCTCTGGGGTCCAGGCACACCACCAGGATTGTCGTCGAAATTCCGTACAGAATACCACGGCCCTTATCGCGTCGTCCGCCAAACGTCGCGTCTGAATTACATCGTGGAGCCGCTCAACCCCTCTTCGGACTTGTGTCATCGCGGCCGAGAAACTGTCCACGTCAGCCGCCTGAAGACCTACTACGACCCGTTCCTCTAGTCCTCGCCATAGGTCGCCAGGGTGGCTCCTCTTCGTTCCCGGGGCAGTTGTAGCGAACCATGACGGCCACGCCTGATGCCGCATAGGCAGATCACTGACCAAGCGCCGATGAAAGACGAAGCGTCGCCGCGCTGCACGAGATCGCTTGGTTTTTGGTCTGGCCATCGGCGCTGCCCGCTGTCCTGCAAGCCGTTTCGTGTTGCCCGTCGTGAACTCTTTCCCCTGACCTATTTGTGCACAAACCCCCTTTCAACATGTAGAAAGTTAAGGCCAGTTGGCGAGATGACTAGTGAGGTCTCTTCCAGCTGTGTTAGGGATAATCTGCTATGGTTGTATTGTGCAGGCAGGAGGATAATTAAGTGGCTTGTGATTTGTGTCAGCATAAAGCTTCAACCGATAAAACACTCGCTCATCATGTAGCATGCCCACGTATTGGCAATGGAACATTTCTCTCATATGAGGGGGCTCTATATCTGTCTTCTGGTGATGATGTCTAGATGACACCTGGTGAACTGGTATCAATCATACATTTCATGATTAATTGCCCTGAAGCCGTAACCTGCATTATTGGACAAGATGGTCTCATGTTTTGGACACTAAGGTGTAGGCACTGGTTGCTAAATCAGAGGATTCTTTAAATCTTTGAGAAAACATTGCATGGCCCTGTTCCAGATGAACGCATGGTCCTTGCGGACTATAGGTCCCTCAATAATTCTCTCCTAACAGCCAGATGCAGTATCCATGGACCTCACAATAAAAATTACCATACCACTAATC
Source organism: Amblyomma americanum (assembly GCF_052857255.1). Classification (NCBI taxonomy): domain Eukaryota; kingdom Metazoa; phylum Arthropoda; class Arachnida; order Ixodida; family Ixodidae; genus Amblyomma; species Amblyomma americanum. The sequence goes on from NC_135500.1 coordinate 59,114,482, forward strand.
CTCTAAAATTATCGGATATTTGTTAAGGCTGTCACGTGAATGATAAAGCCACAACTTTATCCCTATCTGTGATTATAGTTGACTGCCTACATTTCAGCAAACAACAGCATTGCATAGAAGGAAGCACTATAACACACAAACACAAAATTAAAGAAAAACTACTTCAACAAAGAAAAAAAATTAGTGGAAAAGAGCATAAAGTAATATAAATTGTTCTTCTCTCATAGCCACAATCTCAGCTATTATGGATATAATGCGATTATTTTATTTTCAGGTTTGTTGCACATTCTGAAAAAAGGACTATGCTTGTGCACAATAATAGTGTGGCGGCTTTGAACACGGAGAGATTAAATGAGATTGAAAAATGAAAAGAAATGCACTCATGCTGGAGGCATTATCAATTCCGTCAATAAGTGAACGCTTTAAAAGTGTTGTAATATGAAAAGTAAATACCACGACAAAATTTCAAATCTAGTCCACCAAGTGCTATGACATATAAAACCTTATTTGGGTTTGTAGCAATCAAAACACTCATATCTGCAAAATTCGCTTCATAGTGACAAAGGATAAAAATCACCATACTCATTTTCATCATATCCGTCGGTTTAGAGAGGCGGAGTAAAGAATCTCAACAGTGCTGCATATCACGAAATCAGGAATACGGGTTACAAGCTTGTCTATTGAGCCTGCTCACAACACTGCAATCGTGGTTAGTTGGTTGGATAAGTTCATTGTGCACACTTCGTCATGGGCGCATTTTTTTTGCACTGCTTCAGGCATCATTTGAGTGTGCAGTGATTTCCTTTTTCGTGGCCGCAAAGCCACACCCAAAAACACAGTGGAGCCCTGCATCCTCCTGAAATAAAGGACTCTGCATGAGTGTATAGAGGTTCTTACGCGAACTTAATCTGGCTAGCACTTCAATATACTCTCCAGCATAATATAACATTTGAATAAATTATAATCTTCCTTATATGCTGCTACTCCTATAATTACAATGGGTTTTCTACTGCGGGTACTGCAAGTTATGCATACATTGTGAATTTTTTTGCTTTCTGTGTTGCTACAACACATGGATTTGTAATCTATCACACAGATTTTTCACATCAAAGTGTGGCACCAATACCTATTTCAGAGCAGGGCTCTAGGTTATCTCCCACATTACAGACAGCAAGAGGGAACAGCATAGCATGGTTTCACTTTTTAGATAACTGTCACAGCTGCCACCTCTGAGAAGCAACTGTAAAAGTGTGAACATGTTAACAGTTGATAATGCTATCAAGCGACTTTGCCAGAAATGTTTGTCCATTTAAAAACAAACCTAAGCACTTGACCATATTGTTTGCATTGATAGGAATAGTTATTCCACTTCTCCTTACAGATACAAACTCCCCAGGCAGCGATTTCAGTACATTGCTGGTTGTCTGCATTGTTTCAGCCATGACTACGGTGCACTTGATACAGGAAAAAGTATGCTCGTGACAACGGCACCCAAAGGACATGCCAACAATGCGTGCAAACAAGCTGTCACAAAAAAATAATTAACTCGACGAAACTTGTCTACAGAAGCAGTGGTGAATGTAAAGCCCAAATGTGTGAGTTTTTGAAAATCCCGCTGCTGGAGCTCTTGCCTGTTTAATGAACAACTACACGTGACCTCAAAGTAAGTGCATTCTTTTGCAGCTTGTAACCTTTCATGAGGTTAAAAATAAACTGAGTAGCGTCGTTTATAACTGCTTTTTTGAGGGGTGATGGCAAGCAAAGAATAGAGGCAGCTTTTGTCAAAGAAAATTACGATACAATTTGACTGCGAGCAAACCTTGTTCCTTTGGTAAGATTCATCAACGTTCCATTCATTGATTCAAATGGAAAAGCTGAATAACACCACAATGGTCTCCAGTTTCTCACCCTCTCAGTCAAACGTAATAGAAGGCGTGTATTGTATTCATTTTAGTTGGGTCATAAAGTTCCTGAAACATTCTATGGAAGTGAATCATTCTTTGCTGTGTGCTGTCAAGTTCATCAAGAGCAATGGATGGACCTAAAATGATATGCATTATTTCAACGAATTCCAACCAAATATCAAAATATGGATTCAACAAGATGCCTTCAAGTACAATAGGTGAATATAAGAGAAGCCAATTAAGCCATTCGGTGGCTTTCCAGTATGCCCGCTCAGCTAGTGAACGTGGTAGCCTCGAAAACTCATTGACAGGCTGCAGGGACAACAAATGTTGATCCAGCTGTTAAAAATGGGCTCCTAAAATAACTTTCTTCTTTTTCCTTGTGCTCAGCAGCATGCTGGTTGTGGAGCGTACAAATCCTAGACAGACAGCGTGCATGTAGTCTCGAACAAAGTTCATGGGAAATACAAAGCAGCTGAGTGTAAGCAGTATGCTGGCTCCCTTGATTCCTCGGCTCGTGGTGCCTTGTGGCTCAGCTTTTCTGGCATGCCTTTTGAACGATTCAGGGGTCCTGGCCTTTGGCTCTTTCTGGCCAAGTAGACAGACGCTTGCATGTTCTGATCCTTTTGCTATCACGGTGCCCTTGTCTTCACACCAGGCACAGCCATGGGCCCCATTAAATATGGTCATGTTCATGACCATTCCCCTGGAGACTGTGTCCAGTGTGAAGGGACCAGCGAATACTTTTGCGATATGCTAATTTTCATCCATATGAGTCCAGGAAAACACTTCATTTGCATGGTGGTTCATCTCTTTGACTTATGGCGTCATGAAGGAGTTCATATCTGGTTTGTCGTGTCCAAGCCATACAGCACTCAAGAGCAAATTTTCAGAGCGCTTATGTGCTGGCATCTCGTTAACTGCAAGCTCCAGAAGCCACACAGAATATCCAGAAGACATACAAATTAAAGCCATCATTGTTAGCACTTAAAGTGATGTCTCCTGGGGACAGAGGCAACCTGCCATAGCCAAGCCTTTGCTCAATGCTTGAAACGTCATAACTTAATGGTCGCTCACCTTCAAATATCACATGCATGTCTGCGTAGTGGCCCTCCAAAATGCTCCGCAATTGTTGTTTATTGTTCAAGACAACAAAAAATGAAATTTTTGTTGTCAGCTCTTGTGCTGTGTACTGTGAGTTGCAACCTACACAGTTAAGAGCTGCACCATTATCCTCACCAATGCAAGTTTTGCACGATTGACAATAAAAGTGATTGGATGACAGCAAATCAAAATTTCGAAAATTTTTCAGAAGTGCGAAAATTGTCTTGGCAGGCAGGTGCATGCAGCTCAACAAGCCGAAGCAAGTACTCAGTTGCTTCTTTGGAAAGCTTGTAGCGCAGGCTGAATGCTACAACCAGTAGTAGGCTCTCTTTTGGCGTAACCTGTGATCCGGGGTACAATTGTGCACTCTGGAAATGCACAGCAAAAATGAAACTTTCAATGGATTCTTAAGCTGGGAAAGATCACACATAATAAGAATTTTTGACTCCATATGCAGGACAGAAATGCTGCTTAAGGATGATACAAGTCTAGTTTTCTGATTTTTGATGGTTTAGTTTGACTCATTACATCATACATAGCCTTAACCTGCTAAATGAGTTGAGGTGACGGCCGGAAAAATCTCGCCAAATAGCTTGCAACCATATTACCTTTTGCCACTAGTGGTCCTATCAGAAAAAAAATTCTTTTAAGCTTGTTGATCTATCTATTCTTGCTATGGCTTTTTTGGAAACATCTGAATTTTAGTTCAACGACTACACTACGACTTTCTCATGACTAATTCGCATGGCTGATATAGGTCGCGATGAATGCTTTCATTACCGTGCGCTGATGATATAGTGACGATGGATAGCTGAGCGCATTTAATTGGACCTTTAAATTACAGGTAATTTTGGATGTAGCGAACCTCCATATAGCGACGTCCTCAACATTACGAAGTTTCTCAATTTCCCAACACTGCCCCCATTGAAGCGCATGTATTTGAGAACTCTAACATGTGCTATGGCATCAATCTGTTAGCTAGTGCTTAGTTACTCGAAATTTGACAGAACCATGGTAAACTTTCGTGACGATCAGCACGAACTGACGTGAGAGGAGCACCGATCGCAACGAGCGACTGCAGCTGACAAAACGCGCCATGCTCCAGCGCCGTCGACACATCTCTGGCACTTTCTGTTTTGGAACGTCATACCACATGACATTATGGCAGTTCATACTCAAACACAACGAAAAATAATAGGGCATAGCAGAAAATTACAGGAATTCACTTAAGTCTGCTAAAGAGCGGAAATGCGAAAGCTTTTCCCTTTTCTCTTTCTCTCTTCATTTTTATTTTTTTGTTACATGAAATATTGTAGTTTTCGTTTTTATTTATTTCCACTATTATTATTTTTGCCGTTTTGTTTACTTTATTTAAAAAAATTTAATACTAGGAAAGCATTCTCACGCATTTAGATCGTTTTCAACGAATCAGTCACACGAAACCTGCCTCAGAGCATTTATTTTCATTCATTCAACCTAATTGACTATTTATAATTCATCAACCAAACTTTTCCTATTTCGAGATCTACTCAGGCACTACTGAACATTTATCTCCACAGAACGACATAATCCTGCGAACAAAATTTGCGGACACTTTTTACTGACGCGAGCACGGCGTCTCGACGGGGACGCGCCCGCGCTCCCCTCGAGACCGGCCGCAGTAAAGAAACGACACTTGCAGTGCGCGGCCATAACCCCCTTCTTGTGGCTACGGGGAGGTTATGTGCTCGGCTTCTGCCACCTTTATCATGGGGGCACTGCTTGGAGAGGGGATGTGGGGGTGGTTGCTCGCGTGATTCTGGCTCCGATACCTTCCGCAACTCGGGAACGGGGAAGGGGGAGAGCGCCGCTGTCGCTGAGAGAGGAAACATGCGGGTAGGCAGGTGCATCGCTGCCACGCCCCCGCAGTTCTCCCCTCCCCCACCTTCCGCCCTACGTCACGCAAAAGAGGCCTACATAAGCCCTGTCTACATGAACCCGATAGAGTCGAGTAGAGTTTGCTTGTCGGGTGAAAAACTTGTTACCGGGTTCATGTAGACGCTGTCGGGTCGAGTAAAATGAGCGGCAGAGCGAGTCGAGTTAACTCGCCGGCAGGGGGTAGGTTAACTCGCTCGAGCCGCCTTTCCAAAAACCATGTGTACGCAGTCGGGTCAGGGAGTCGGGTAACGGGGAACTCTGGGAAAGATTTCGGTCATGTGACCAGTCGACCAAAATGGCAGCCGCCGTCGGTCCCCGCGCTGTTTCCACCCGATTTTCCTGGACCGACCGGGAAGTGGAATGTTTTCTAGCGCTAATCAGTGAAAAAAAGTGCGCGAGGCGCTGGACAGCAGACGGCAGCGCAAACAAGATGTGTTCAAAGAGCTGCAGGCCGAAATGGCCAATCTCGGCTATCACTGGACGTGGCAGCAGTTGCGGAACTACTGGAAGAATTTGAAGAAGAGATTCACGGCCGTGAGTATAAACATTCCCTCACCCGAATTTTGACACCCATACGGAATGATACGACGTTGCAGCACAATTCTGTCTTGTGTGACAGGAACGGTTGGAGCAAGAGAAAAGTGGAGCTGCACCATCGGCTTGGAAGTGGTATGACCACAAGAGCGCGCTTCTCAGCCACAGGCCGATGGTGCAGGCTCGCGAGTATGGCGTGGACTCGCAAGATGTCCCCCCAGATGTCCCACCAGACCTGACGCCAAAGCTCAGAACGTAAAATTTTGCAGGCGCGTTTAACATGCCCCCACGAGGGTCTAACAAGGCCGAATAGGGCACTCACTTCTTCCGGAATCCTGCCTTTTCTGAGGCATACGGCGATGTATCTGGCACGGCACGTAGAGTGAACAATATTGGTGATGAGCAAATCGACGGAAGGAAAGTCTTTGTTTATACAGAAAGAAGGGCCCACTGCAGGAGAAATATACTTGAGTAAAACACGTTTTTGGGCAAGTTGGTAACATTCTTGATTCATATTGCAGCGAAGAAGCACACACACACAGAGAAGGAACACGCAAAAAACACGGACGAACGCTGCACTCACAACTGGTTTACTGCGAAAAGAATTCAAGCTTAAAATGGCTCACGCATCTGCGCACTACAGAAAGAAACCAAAACAAACACGTGCCACGAAATAACATCTTATCGTATTGCCGCGAAAAGGTTGAATTCCGAAGCGTACAAAAAAACGGATGCATCACTAATGCAGCAATCTGCTTTTTCCTTTATGTGAAAGGCCTCCAGGAGTTCACGTGCCGTTTTATACTTGCTTCTGCCTAGGATTCGAACACTATCGAAAAGTGGCGAACATGTCACGCATGACTGGCAGTGCCTAACCAAGTGCACATTCTCTTTGTTCTTTAAATTCCTTTGGTGCTCCCCTAGCCGGTCGTTAATACATCGCCCCGTTTGACCGATGTACACTCTTCCACACGAAAGTGGCAGCTCGTATACCACCTCAGAAGCGCATTGCACATAGGGCGTAGTGTGCTTTTTTCCACACCCGCTTCTCCTTGTATCGCTTCCGGAAATACGAGGGCACAACTTTGACAGCTTCACCGGCGCCGAAAAAACGAGCGGCACCCCATACCTGTTCGCTACCTTCTTCATGTTATGCGACACCTTGTGTAGGTAGGGGGCAACTTCCGGTCGCAGGTTCATGTTCCTTTCTTTCTTCTTGGAGTTCTCTGTGCGTGCCTTCACTTTTTTCAGGCAAGCTTCTGCAACAGAAGTCACGACCGACAAGGGGTAGCCCGCTGACAAAATTCTAGCCAATTGGTTCTGAAAACCAGACTGCATCTCATGGACGCACGATTTCTCAAGCGCCGAATCCAGACACAAACTAACTATGCCTCTTTTTATGACCTTCGAATGAGTAGAGTCGTAAGGCAAGAGTTGCTTCTGAACACGAGGGGCGTACATCCAACAAGTATGACCTCTGCCCAACTTCACTCGAATATCTAGAAACTGAAGTTCGTCGTTATCCGGTGTCTCGAAAGTAAATGTTAGTCCCTTTCCATACTTCCTAAAAGCATCTAAAATCTTGTTAACAATAGCGCAGTAGTGTAAAGGGCTCTGCTTGTCCAAAAATATTAAAAAATCATCAACATATCGGTACACTTTGATGACCTCGTCCGAGTTAAAAACAGTGCTTAAAACCTGGTCAATGCTGGCTAAAAAAATGTCACTTAAAATGGGTGCAACGCAAGATCCAATGCAAATGCCTTTCGTCTGTAAATAGAGGTGATTGTTAAAAGCGATAAATGTACCTTTAAGGTAAAATTCTAAAAGAGTCAAAAAATTGTCAACAGACATGCCAGCCGAATTTTGGAAAGGGACAACACCACTCTTGTCAATGCATTGTCTCAAAGAAGCGAACAACTCTTGGTGAGGTATAGAATAAAAAAGATCCTCTACATCGACAGAGAAAGCAAAGCCGATGTTGCGGTCGTTCTTGAGAAAATTAACTACATCTCCAGAATTTTTGACAAGGAACGGATCGTGAACAGTAAGTTGTTTTAAAGATTTTTGCAGAAACTGGCTAACATGTAACTGCCAAGAGCCTTTTTCACTTACAATAGTGCGGAAACGGACCCCGGGTTTGTGCGTCTTAGCACTAAAGAAAACATTCAAAGCATTACCTTTAGACTTAGTGACTCGCGTACACAAAGTATCATTCCCAACATCCTTGCAGAAGTCGGCTATCTTTTGTTTTGCAGTAGTAGCACGACGCTTTATAAGGGTGAAATTCTTTTCAACCGCTTGAAGGGCTTTTTCATGGAAAAGGCCTTTCGGCAACACCACAAAGCCTCCTTCTTTGTCAGCTTGTAAAAGCGACAACTCATTATCAACAAAGTGTGTCACCACCCTCTGCAAGGAAGTTGTTAGGCTCCTATCCCTTGACACACCAGCTGTTTTTTGGAGGCAGTCAACACCTTCAAGCAAGCAGCTCGCCTGTTGCTCCATATGCGCTTTCTTGGCAATGCGACGATTCAGGGCAGCCAGGTCTTGAATAGGTACCGTGGGAGGTAGTCCGTACTTAGGTCCTTTGCTGAGTAGCCTGTGTATATCCTTCGGCACGTCTACACCGCCCAACACCGTGAGGCTTGAGCTGGACGTTGAACATGTCTGTGAGTCATGAGGCTTGAGGGCTTCATTTCTTGTCCTGTACTCCTCCGGTTTCCTGAGGGCCAGCCCAAGCCAGTACTTCCACCACTGCTCGGTCAGCTGTCCCGTGAGGCGTTTGTAATGGCCTAGTTTGCATACCGCGAGCGACTTCGAATTCAGAGCATAACAACTTACGGATAACCAATCCTGGTAAAGTCGCACCTGACGCCAAAGCTCAGAACGTAAAATTTTGCAGGCGCGTTTAACATGCCCCCACGAGGGTCTAACAAGGCCGAATAGGGCACTCGCTTCTTCCGGAATCCTGCCTTTTCTGAGGCATACGGCGATGTATCTGGCACGGCACGTAGAGTGAACAATATTGGTGATGAGCAAATCGACGGAAGGAAAGTCTTTGTTTACACAGAAAGAAGGGCCCACTGCAGAAGAAATATACTTGAGTAAAACACGTTTTTGGGCAAGTTGGTAACATTCTTGATTCATATTGCAGCGAAGAAGCACACACACACAGAGAAGGAACACGCAAAAAACACGGACGAACGCTGCACTCACAACTGGTTTACTGCGAAAAGAATTCAAGCTTAAAATGGCTCACGCATCTGCGCACTACAGAAAGAAACCAAAACAAACACGTGCCACGAAATAACATCTTATCGTATTGCCGCGAAAAGGTTGAATTCCGAAGCGTACAAAAAAACGGATGCATCACTAATGCAGCAATCTTCTTTTTCCTTTATGTGAAAGGCCTCCAGGAGTTCACGTGCCGTTTTATACTTGCTTCTGCCTAGGATTCGAACACTATCGAAACGTGGCGAACATGTCACGCATGACTGGCAGTGCCTAACCAAGTGCACATTCTCTTTGTTCTTTAAATTCCTTTGGTGCTCCCCTAGCCGGTCGTTAATACATCGCCCGTTTGACCGATGTACACTTTTCCACATGAAAGTGGCAGCTCGTATACCACCTCAGAAGCGCATTGCACATAGGGCGTAGTGTGCTTTTTTCCACACCCGCTTCTCCTTGTTTCGCTTCCGGAAATACGAGGGCACAACTTTGACAGCTTCACCGGCGCCGAAAAAACGAGCGGCACCCCATACCTGTTCGCTACCTTCTTCATGTTATGCGACACCTTGTGTAGGTAGGGGGCAACCTCCGGTCGCAGGTTCATGTTCCTTCCTTTCTTCTTGGAGTTCTCTGTGCGTGCCTTCACTTTTTTCAGGCAAGCTTCTGCAACAGAGGTCACGACCGACAAGGGGTAGCCCGCTGACAAAATTCTAGCCAATTGGTTCCGAAAGCTAGACTGCATCTCATGGACGCACGATTTCTCAAGCGCCGAATCCAGACACAAACTAACTATGCCTCTTTTTATGACCTTCGAATGAGTAGAGTCGTAAGGCAAGAGTTGCTTCTGAACACGAGGGGCGTACATCCAACAAGTATGACATCTGCCCAACTTCACTCGAATATCTAGAAACTGAAGTTCGTCGTTATCCGGTGTCTCGAAAGTAAATGTTAGTCCCTTTCCATACTTCCTAAAAGCATCTAAAATCTTGTTAACAATAGCGCACTAGTGTAAAGGGCTCTGCTTGTCCAAAAATATTAAAAAATCATCAACATATCGGTACACTCTGATGACCTCGTCCGAGTTAAAAGCAGTGCTTAAAACCTGGTGAATGCTGGCTAAAAAAATGTCACTTAAAATGGGTGCAACGCAAGATCCAATGCAAATGCCTTTCGTCTGTAAATAGAGGTGATTGTTAAAAGCGATAAATGTACCTTTAAGGTAAAATTCTAAAAGAGTAAAAAAATTGTCAACAGACATGCCAGCCGAATTTTGGAAAGGGACAACACCACTCTTGTCAATCCATTGTCTCAAAGAAGCGAACAACTCTTGGTGAGGTATAGAATAAAACAGATCCTCTACATCGACAGAGAAAGCAAAGCCTATGCTGCGGTCGTTCTTGAGAAAATTAACTACATCTCCAGAATTTTTGACAAGGAACGGATCGTGAACAGTAAGTTGTTTTAAAGATTTTTGCAGAAACTGGCTAACATGTAACTGCCAAGAGCCTTTTTCACTTGCAATAGTGCGGAAAGGGACCCCGGGTTTGTGCGTCTTAGCACTAAAGAAAACATTCAAAGCATTACCTTTAGACTTAGTGACTCGCGTACACAAAGTATCATTCCCAACATCCTTGCAGAAGTCGGCTATCTTTTGTTTTGCCGTAGTAGCACGACGCTTTATAAGGGTGAAATTCTTTTCAACCGCTTGAAGGGCTTTTTCATGGAAAAGGCCTTTCGGCAACACCACAAAGCCTCCTTCTTTGTCAGCTTGTAAAAGCGACAACTCATTATCAACAAAGTGTGTCACCACCCTCTGCAAGGAAGTTGTTAGTCTCCTATCCCTTGACACACCAGCTGTTTTTTGGAGGCAGTCAACACCTTCAAGCAAGCCCCTCTCCTGTTGCTCCATATGCGCTTTCTTGGCAATGCGACGATTCAGGGCAGCCAGGTCTTGAATAGGTACCGTGGGAGGTAGTCCGTACTTAGGTCCTTTGCTGAGTAGCCTGTGTATATCCTTCGGCACGTCTACACCGCCCAACACCGTGAGGCTTGAGCTGGACGTTGAACATGTCTGTGAGTCATGAGGCTTGACGGCTCATTTCTTGTCCTGTACTCCTCCGGTTTCCTGAGGGCCAGCCCAAGCCAGTACTTCCACCACTGCTCGGTCAGCTGTCCCGTGAGGCGTTTGTAATGGCCTAGTTTGCATACCCTAGGCCTAGTTTGCATAAAAGATAGCCGACTTCTGCAAGGATGTTGGGAATGATACTTTGTGTACGCGAGTCACTAAGTCTAAAGGTAATGCTTTGAATGTTTTCTTTAGTGCTAAGACGCACAAACCCGGGGTCCCTTTCCGCACTATTGTAAGTGAAAAAGGCTCTTGGCAGTTACATGTTAGCCAGTTTCTGCAAAAATCTTTAAAACAACTTACTATTCACGATCCGTTCCTTGTCAAAAATTCTGGAGATGTAGTTAATTTTCTCAAGAACGACCGCAGCATCGGCTTTGCTTTCTCTGTAGATGTAGAGGATCTGTTTTATTCTATACCTCACCAAGAGTTGTTCGCTTGTTTGGGACAATGCATTGACAAGAGTGGTGTTGTCCCTTTCCAAAATTCGGCTGGCATGTCTGTTGACAATTTTTTTACTCTTTTAGAATTTTACCTTAAAGGTACATTTATCGCTTTTAACAATCACCTCTATTTACAGACGAAAGGCATTTGCATTGGATCTTGCGTTGCACCCATTTTAAGTGACATTTTTTTAGCCAGCATTCACCAGGTTTTAAGCACTGCTTTTAACTCGGACGAGGTCATCAAAGTGTACCGATATGTTGATGATTTTTTAATATTTTTGGACAAGCAGAGCCCTTTACACTACTGCGCTATTGTTAACAAGATTTTAATGCTTTTAGGAAGTATGGATAGGGTCTAACATTTACTTTCGAGACACCGGATAACGACGAACTTCAGTTTCTAGATATTCGAGTGAAGTTGGGCAGAGGTCATACTTGTTGGATGTACGCCCCTCGTGTTCAGAAGCAACTCTTGCCTTACGACTCTACTCATTCGAAGGTCATAAAAAGAGGCATAGTTAGTTTGTGTCTGGATTCGGCGCTTGAGAAATCGTGCGTCCATGAGATGCAGTCTAGCTTTCGGAACCAATTGGCTAGAATTTTGTCAGCGGGCTACCCCTTGTCGGTCGTGACCTCTGTTGCAGAAGCTTGCCTGAAAAAAGTGAAGGCACGCACAGAGAACTCCAAGAAGAAAGGAAGGAACATGAACCTGCGACCGGAGGTTGCCCCCAACCTACAAAAGGTGTCGCATAACATGAAGAAGGTAGCGAACAGGTATGGGGTGCCGCTCGTTTTTTCGGCGCCGGTGAAGCTGTCAAAGTTGTGCCCTCGTATTTCCGGAAGCGAAACAAGGAGAAGCGGGTGTGGAAAAAAGCACACTACGCCCTATGTGCAATGCGCTTCTGAGGTGGTATACGAGCTGCCACTTTCATGTGGAAAAGTGTACATCGGTCAAACGGGGCGATGTATTAACGACCGGCTAGGGGAGCACCAAAGGAATTTAAAGAACAAAGAGAATGTGCACTTGGTTAGGCACTGCCAGTCATGCGTGACATGTTCGCCACGTTTCGATAGTGTTCGAATCCTAGGCAGAAGCAAGTATAAAACGGCACGCGAACTCCTGGAGGCCTTTCACATAAAGGAAAAAGCAGACTGCTGCATTAGTGATGCATCCGTTTTTTTGTACGCTTCGGAATTCAACCTTTTCGCGGCAATACGATAAGATGTTATTTCGTGGCACGTGTTTGTTTTGGTTTTCTTTCTGTAGTGCGCAGATGCGTGAGCCATTTTAAGCTTGAATTCTTTTCGCAGTAAACCAGTTGTGAGTGCAGCGTTCGTCCGTGTTTTTTGCGTGTTCCTTCTCTGTGTGTGTGTGCTTCTTCGCTGCAATATGAATCAAGACGAAAGAGAGACACGAGAACACACGACAAGCGCTGATCTCGTCTCTCTCTTTCGAACTTGTTGCTTCGCGCTGTCGCAGATGATTCGCTGATGTCGCTGTCGCTGATGATTCACCAACTAGCCCGCAACAAGATATTAGTCCTACATTAAATGCTATGTAAACACAAAAAAATCGATTCCAGAAAACGTGTAATCGTAAGGACAAATGCGGCACTGTACTGATAACGAGTGCACACACGTACTCTTGAGCGAGACACACAAACATTCTTGTTTCCAGTAAAGAGCCTCAATAAGCTGACAACTGAATTTGTTCCTTGACAAATCCACTGGGCATGCAGCGGGGCTGACTTAATTTTTTTATCATGCAATCATGTAACTGTGCAGATGTATTTGACAAATAACTAAGGTGCCCTGCACTTGGCACTAACATGAAATGCTCTTTGCTCCTAGTGCACGTTTTCATTGACTGCAGTACGCACCAAGAGCTTTGAAAATGCAGTGGCTTAAAATTTGTGTGCCTCAGCACAGTTTCCCTTAAAAGCGAACTGTTAAGAGCACATTTTCTTTGACGTATATTATTATTGTGCTTTCATGAGACATGGTTAATCTCATCCCAATTTCACTGCACTGAGATAGTACACGGGCCTCTAGCATTTCGCCTCCATTGAAATGCATTTGCCGCGGCAGGAATCAAACCCACGTCTTTCGGCTCAGCAGCAAAGCACCATGAGCACTGAGCCACCACGGTGGCTTTATATACTGATGAGGTATAGACAGTGTTGAAAGGCTGACATCTCCCAAAAGGAAAGTTCAACACTTCATGCTAGTGTTTGCCGCGGGGCTGAAACTTGAAAGCTAACAAATAAACTAAAGAAATAATGAAGGGCTGCACAATGAGTTAAGGAAAAAACAATAAGTTTAATGTAAAAAGGACACAAGAACAATGTGTATGAGAGAACATGAATTAATGCTATCTCAGTTCATTAAGAGCAGGAAATAGACATGGGTGAAACATGCAATATATAGCATAATGTCTTTGAGTGACTGTCAAGGCAAGGCACAAGTAAAGTTAGTAGAGAGTCTGTTGCAGTAACGAAGCAAGAAGTTTGCTGGTAACAGGGTGGGCATTCTAGTTGCAAAGGAGAGATGATTGGAGATAGAGGGCCCATGTTGTGCAGTAGGATGGGATGCCATCTTACAATCTTTGGACTGCAAGATGTGCAATTTCAGCGCTTTTGGCTATAGGAGCAGTGATATTTTTTTCTGTTTTGCAGATATCAGCGATGGTGACATCAGGACTGAGGAGGACGACGCTGATGGCCTTCAGGAACAAAGTGAACGTAAGCTTGGGCAATTTTTAAGTACTGGATGGCATTTAGTAGCTCGGCTGCAGAACAAAATTGGTTCCCTGGGCCCATGTTCACACTTAGATTTCTCGTGGTATTGATCCTTTGAGGTGCTCAACAATTGGCTGAGGCAGCGGAAGCGGATGTGCTGCTCAGCTGCACTGCAAAGTGTCGTCGGACCAGCCTTGAAAATAGTGAGGTATACGTGATTATATTTCCAGACATCGTTTGAGTGGGATGGTGTGGATTTCATTGGTGCAGAGTTTTGTTTCCAAGGTTACTGCATTTTATTTTTTATATAAACAGCTTACTGTGGCACCGTTCAGGCTTTTTACCCGCAGATGCAGATGATGCAAGTGCCGCAACTGCTTCTGCTGCTTCAACCAATCAAAGAATGCTTGCGAGTCTCTCGAGAGGTCAGAATTAGAATATTTTCCCTGCTTTATGCTTCCTGCATACTTCCTGCGTACGATTTTGATTCAGTAGTTTTGCATCTCTGTGTAGCTGAAGATGGAAAAAGACAGCCTCATTTCTTTTCTTGTTTATTCAATACTTGTTCAAATATAGCAAGAAATGACATCTTGAGTTTTTCGAGATGAAGAGAAAAACATATTTGCTTCAATTTTTTAACAGAACCAACATGCACCGAAACTTGAATCTACAGCTACTAGCCATGTAGTCAATACGAAAGCAAATTTTACTCTGCTTAGCCTGTAATTTTTCTGCTGAGCTTCCTTTTTGATCTTTTCTGCATCTCTCTCAGTGAAGTACTTTCTACTATGGTCCACCACACACAGCTATGCCACGATGTAGTGTCCCGGTGATGCACGAAATACCTTGGGATGTCACCGGGTATATGAACGGGCATAAATTTGGGCTATGCTCCCTTGACTGAATGTTAGTGCTGCGTCTAAGATGGTAGTCCGGATGTGTGGCTGGTAAGGAAGGCATTGTTTCGTGCACATTCCCAAACTGCATGGTTAAATGACTCGTAAGTATTTTTGCATCTCCTGTAGAAACACTATTCTAGAAGCTTTGGTTGTGCATTGCGCTACTTGCTAGAGAGCAGGCTTTGTGGTGTGAAGAACTGATTTGAGTGAGTACCTATGCAGGAAAGGCTTGTTCGTCATTTGGCTCTTGTCAGCACAGCAGGTGCCTCAGTATTTTGAGCACAGCATTTGACAGACATTGCTGTTGATAGCCAACATGTTGAAATACCTGTGCAAAACAGCCTTACGCATAATTTCTATGTGCCCACTAAAAAGGAAAAGAAATGTTTAAATACATCCATACAAAAGCGAGGTCTTACGCCTCACGTGAGGCAAGAATAGCGCCGAATTAAAGTTCCAGCACTGAATAAAACATGCATACTGCCTTTCTTGCATTGCTTAGAGGCTGTCAATGGATCAACTGTGTTTATAAAATTTCGAGTGTTTTTTTTTGGCATTTTTTCCATGGCAGAAATGTGAGCAAATGGAAGCTTCAAAAAAATTGGCTTTAAAAAAAAGGCTGTCCTGGCTCTATTAAAGGGTAGAAAAGCATGCGAGACGCTGAATAATATTCATGAAGGTTTTAGAATTTGATATTAGTAAAAAACCAAAAATAAAATTTTTTTTCCTGCACTTTAGTTTTTCCTGCATCCTGGAAGAACATGAAGCGGTTCATATTAATCCAGGGCTCTCCAGTATGGCACATCTAATGGCCCATTTGTTGCTTTCGAATCTTAAACCCAAATACCATACCATTCCACGCATACAATGTGCTCTCCCTGTGAGGGGCAATGCTAAGCTGCTCTAAATGACGCAAGTGCCTGCCAAATGCCCTACATTCCATTTGTATTCTTCTGGCTATTACACTGTCATGGTCCGACTCTACTGTCATTACTTGCCCAAGATAGATGTATTCTCTTACAGTATACAATGCTTTGCTGCCTATCTTTACCGGTTTGTCACTTTCCAAATTGTTGGACGTGACTTCAGTTTTCTTCTTATTAACTTTTAGCTCTACCATTCTGCTTGAATTTTGAGGCCCTGAGTCATGCACTGGGACTCCTTCTGAGTTACGTCGCTGGACAACATGAGCAAATCGGAGGCTCCTAAGATTTCCTCCATTAATTTTTATCCCAAGCTCATCCCAGTCCAATCCTTTCACTCTTGTAAACATGCAGTGTATAGCATCAAAGAGCTTGTGTCGCCTTACTCTACACCCTTTCCAATTAGCATTTTGGTACATTACTCTACACCCCAGACCTTGTTGTTCAATTTCCTCGCACCCATTCTTTGTTTTTCTGGTGGAGAATTGTGGCGGCACAAGGATTTTAGCCATGGGTCTTCTGCACACGAGGCGGATGCTCTACCTCTGCGCCAGCGCAGCATCCACTGAACTGGCCACTATAGTGGCCACTGTACTGCACCCTGAAAGCCTAGTGGCATCGCTGGTGCTCATCTGTATGCAGCAGTAATGAGAGAAAAAGAGTAGCAGACGAATTTTATCCAAGAAAAAGGCATTCAAACACAGCACAAAGCTCTTGTACCTATGCTATTAGGAAGTGTTGTCAAAGTAAAGTGATGCAACTTGCTATCTTTAAGTGTGGATGTTTGCAGAATCCTGATGTGTTGTATTGCCAGGAATATTTAGGTAGTGCAAACTTAAATACATATGTGACCAGTGTTTCGACAAAAAAAAAATCTTTTTTTTATAGTGAAAGGAGCAGTGTGCATGTGATGGGCATTGCTGAGGTGGTCAGAATTTACGCATACTATGGCATTTTCCCATTCTGGTAATTTTAATGTTTTCATCTAAACTGTGTGTAAAATTTGTACCACCAGGTCTCGTGGATTAAGTTTCACTTGCGCAAGGTTAAGGGTGAGTATGTGCCTGCAGTATTTCACTTTTTTTTACCTCTAATTGAAAATTGTCTCGCGGTTTATTGAACATGCCTAAAGCTGTTACCTCACTTTGTAAACAGTGACATTGCCATGTATCACACAGAAATGTTACTAGTGAAAGGGGGACATCACGACACAGGACGTAGTCTCAAATTCCAGGTCTAGAACCTTGCCACAGCATCTTTCCTCTCTTTCGGAGTCATAGCATTCTAGAATGCGTTTTCCAAAAAAACAAACTGCCTAGGCAAGCACTGGCAGCAGGAGTCTGAAGTTATTGCTGCATCCAAAGAGTGTTGTATACTAGAATAATAGTCATGACACATAAAATCAGAACTGTCTTCAGTTTCCAACCTGCATGGAGTCATAACACTGGTTCCTCTAGCAAAGAAAAAGTAAACAATGTGCAAAGAAGTGAGCACCCTGGTATAGTATGTGTGCTGTTCAAGAACATGAGGCAGTGTTTATCTGTTCAATAAAGGGGTAAGGTGGCAGGATGCTATAAATGTAATGGGTGCTTGTCACATTTGAGTGTGGCTACGTTTTAGGATATGCATAAACACAGACGGAAAGCTGTGAGCAGTTTTCAGAAACGTTTTAGGATTCGTGCTGCACGTAAAAAGAATGTCGGTGATGCATGGAAAAACCGCGGAAAGGACGCGTTCACAAGCAGAAGTACACAGGGCAAAGGTGCCCTGTGTACTTCTGCTTGGGAACGCGTCCTTTCCACTGGTTTTCCGCGTACCATGCAGCAACCGGCCCAACAAGCTACGCTTCTTCAATAGAATGTCCGTGACAACTGCTAGTACCTATTCTTTTTTTTTTACACCAGCAACAGTGTCCTGTGTGGAAGGTTACCTGTAACACTGTTCTATTTAAGCTCCGTGTAGTTTCATGCAAGAACTGATTGCTTCAGCCACAGCACGTATAAAAAGTTAAAAAGTTCAAACCTGTTTTTAGCAGACCTGCCTTTTCTTACTCTGCAATTCTTTATTTTTCAGCAAAGTGTGAATAGTCTACGAAGGAAAATTGTGAACATTTGCATGTGTTTTCGTTCTTTTTTTTAGCAAGCACCTCAAGCAGATCACCGCCACAGAAACGACGCCGCATGGGAGAGGCGAAATTGGAAAAGATGCTGTTAAATGTGCAGCGCAAAAACGAATAATTTTGGACGAAGCAAGCAGACATACAATTTCATCAACAAAAACAACTGTTTGCAGATGAAAACAAGCACATGCAGGAGCTCCTGAAAGGTGTTTCCACCACCTTTCTGCAAGGCACACAAGCTTTAATGGGGCAGTTTTTTTCTCAGCAGGCAGCTTCGGTGGCATCCCTACAACACATGCCCAGCATCCCACAATTTATGGGACCACCAAACATGAACTTGCAACACCAATTTCCACCACCGCCGCCAGCCACCAACACACCACCAACACCTAAACACTGAGGTGAACTACACCCGTGACCTTGCCACCTTTTTCAGTTTCCTTTAATCACTTCGAGAGTACAAAATAGCGACTGATGCCTCCTTAACGTGCAGCAGCCTCGGAAATATTAAAGGGACACTGAGGACAAATCCGTCCAATCATTGTTCTTGATGCAAATTATGGTTTATGGAGGTTTAACGTCCCAAAGCGACTCAGGCTATGAGGGATGCTGTAGTGAAGGTCTCAGGAAATTTCGACCACCTGGGGTTCTTTAACGTGCACTGACATCGCCAGTACACGGGCCTCTAGAATTTTCTCTCTATCGAAATTTGACCGCCGCGGCCGGCATCGAACCCGCGTCCTTCGGGTCAGCAGCTGGGCGCCATAACCACCGAGTGATCGCGGTGGCTGATTCTTTGCCTCTTTCTGGATTTATTGGCATTTCTTTAGCACCAAAAGATGCATTTGTAGCAGAGAAAATTGGATTTAAAAAATTTGCCCGCAGTCAATTCAAATTCGTAACATCTGTACTTTCTGCCACCGGGCTGGCATCGTGTACAAGTGAATGGTGGTGTAGCTTAGCTTCTGGGATCCGCGCCCAAAAATCTGTGTTGATACATGCATTCCACTTCCGAAATCGGCCGCTGACGGCAATGCCTGTTTTTCTTTTCCAGCTTACAAAAATCTCCAATTTTGGTGTGAATGGTCTCTTTGTGGTTTGAGCACGGTACAGTTACAATACAGGCCAGCTTCTATTTGTTCTCAGTGTCCTGCAATCTACCCTAATACCTTATAGGTAACTATAAGGATTCGCAATATTATCACAAACAGTATAAGTGCACTATTAGATTCCTGACAAGTCAAATGTGTGCAGTAAGTAAATGTACTTTTTGTTTTTAATAAGATCTTCATTATTATTATTATTATTATCTACCGAGGCCGTGGTTTTTCTTGCGTCCTTGTTCAGTTTCATTTTGTGTTTTTGTGTGATGTGATTGTCAGTTCCTAATTTGTTTACAAGATAATGGCAATGTTTTTTCAGATATATATATATATATATATATATATATATATTAAGAGTATTATTGAAGCTTGCTTTTTGTTGGTTTCTTTTAATCAACTATAATTATGCATGCTTTGTTTTAGTACTTGCCAAAGGTCATTTGTTTTCTTTCACCGGAGAGGTACAAACTGTGTGATCTGTTTCTTAGTTCCTAATTTGATTTTAAGATATTCTTGGTAATCTTGTTCCAAATGTGATAACCTTCGGTTTTAATGATGCCAGCTTTTTGTTGGTGTCTTTTAATGAACTATATTTCTGCATGTTTTCTTGTATTACTTGCCGAAGTCATTTATTTTGCTTGACTGGAGAGGTACAAACTATGTGATATGCTTCCCAGTTCCTAATTTAATTTTAAGAGTTTTGAAAATCATGTTTCAGATATGTGTTAATCTCGAATTTTAATGACATCTGCTTTTTGCTGGTGTCTTTTAATGAACTATATTAACGCGTGCTTTCTTTTAGTACTTGCCAAAGGTCATTTCTTTTCCTTCTCCAGAAAGGTACAAACTGTGTGATCTGTTTCTCGTAGTCTAACGTTCGACGGAATACCGTCTGGTCAGGATGAAGCCAACAGAATCTTTCCGAAGCTGAGTGTAAGGCGCTCAAGTCACTGCGGAAAAATAAAGACATCGCCATTCTGCCCGTGGACAAAGGAAATGTAACGGTGGTCCTTGACCGCTCCGCCTACCTCTCAAAAATGACCGAGTTGCTCGAGGACGAAAGGACCTACTGTAAGTTGACCAAGGATCCGACTTCAAAAGTGCAGTCAAGTCTCCAAAAAATCCTTTCGGACATATTCAGTGGTCTCGCCCTTCTCAAAAGAAGCTTTACTACAGGCTTCTTTGCACAAATGAATCGGCTCCCGCAATATATGGTTTGCCCAAGATCCACAAAATTGGAACTCCGCTCAGGCCAATTGTGGATTACACAAGATCCCCGCTTTTCAAGTTGTCTGGATACCTGCACAAAGTTTTTTCTCCATTGGTGGGAAAGTCAGCGACGCACATCAAGAATTCGCAAGATTTCATTGAGAAGATCAAGGACGTTACCCTGGATGAAATGACATACTTGTGTCATTCGATGTTTGCTCATTGTTCACGAGTGTTCCGGTCGAACGTGCCGTATACACCTGCAAAGAGGCCCTGAAAAACGATCCATCCTTTCCAGATCGTACGCCGTTTGAAGTTAGCGAGATCACTGAACTCCTTCGCTTCTGTCTGGCTAACACGTATTTCGTTTACAACGGTACGCTGTACAAGCAGATTTTTGGTACTGCTATGGGAGCGTCAATTTCAGTGACGGCTGCCAACCTTACAATGGAAGCTATTGAAAGCAAAGCCCTGAACTCATTCAAGCCACGTCCAAAGGTGTTCCTGAGGTACGTGGATGACTGCTTTTGCATTCTGAACAAGCAGAATCTACAAAGCTTCCTTGACCATCTCAATGACATGGAGCCATCTATAAATTTTGGAAAAGGAAATGAATGGCAGCATCCCGTTTTTGGACATCAACGTCAAGCGTGCCGCGTGCCGCTTAAGTTTCAGCGTGTTCCGAAAGCCGACGCACTCCGGACGATATCTCGACTTTGAATCGTCCCACCCCTTGGCTCACAAGCGATCAGTTATCTCGTCACTACTGAACCGTGCAAGAAATGTCTGCGCAGACCCGGAAAGCTTCAGCAACGAACTCAAGGTGATAAAAAGGGATCTCGAGCCTAACGGTTACCCCAGGAACCTTGTGAACAATATGTCTAAAAACTTGCAACGCACGAGGGGACAACGAGATGGAAGCGAAAAAACCATGAAGCGTGCTGCATTTCCTTATGTACCTGGAGTCAGTGAAACCCTTTCCCGAATGTTCAGGAAGCACGGAGTGCACATCGCCCACGTGCCAACAAGCAAGCTACGTGCCGAACTTGTGAACGTAAAGGACCCCCTGCCACGCGCCAAATTTCCTGGTGTGGTTTACAAAGTTCCCTGCAATGACTGCACATCCGTCTATATCGGCGAAACCGGGAACTTCCAGCGACGAATGAAAGACCATCAAGGCAACGTAAGGAACCATCGCGCATCAAAGAACGCTATCGCCGAGCACGTGCAGACCACTGGCCACGAGATAGCCTGGGACGAGGCGGAGATTGTAGCCACAGAAAGAAATAATTTGAATAGACTGCATCTAGAATCATTAGTCATCCAGACGACGAAAGATACTTTGAACAGGAATCAAGGCTCCCTTCATCATATCTACGCAAAAAGATTAGGAACAATCCTGAAGACTATATAATCCCGCCTTCTTCTTTGACAGTCTTATTGTGAACAAGGGTCCCGTACGGGACCCGAAACGTCATTTTCGTTTGTTTTTGACTTGGTCAGTGACCCAAACTTCACCCTATTATTGTGATCTGTTTCGCAGTTCCTAATTTGATTTTAAGATTTTTGATAACCTTGTTTCAGATGTGATAATCTCGAATATTAGTGACATCTGCTTTTTGTTGCTGTCTTTTAATTAACTGTATTTATGCATGCTTTCTTTTTATTACTTGCCAAAGGGTGACATTTATTTTGCTTCACTGGAGAGGTACGAACATTTTTGTGTTTATCTGATGTGAAAACAATAACAATCACATTAATAATCAGGGGTCCTCCTGACACTTATTGACTTCTGCACCCTTTTGTGTTGTTCGAAAACACATTTATATTTCTTGTATGTGGTTTCTGAGACAAATAAAAAAGAAGATCTACACTGCAAACACGGCTGTATAATGTATTTATTTATCACATTACCCAAAGTGTCTGTTTGGCACTACAGTGGGGGGGAGAGTTACAACATAATCATACAACATAGTGGCAGGGAAAAAATTCTCACGGAAAATACATTGAAACATAATTTCATACAAACAAACACAAGCATAAAATTACAACAATGCGGCAAACAATTCATTAGATTTTGTTTAAATGACTTCCTGGGGCAACTTATTCCATTCATTTATTGTTTTTGGAACAAATGTCATTTTTAGTAAATCAGTAGTGCATTTAACTTCTTTTACTTTGAAAGTGTGGTCCCTTTTTGCAGATATATAGTCTGGTGGAAATAATGGTCACGGTAAATACCTGTTTTAGAATGGTATATAGTTTGGAAGAATTTCTGCCTAATTAGTACATATCTGCGTCCCTGCAGCGAAATCCATCCGAAAGACTTCTGCGTTGCTGACACACTGAAATTTCTCCTGTAAGTATTTAAAACAAAGTGGACAGCCAGGATTTGGGCCTTCTGTAATTTATCAACATTTTTAGTTTCAGGGCCCCATACTGTGCACGTATAGGCCTTACGTTAGTTGTGTATAGCAGTTTTTTACTTTGTAAAAGAAAACGCTTGGAATTCCTGCATAAGAAAGTCAAAATTCGACCTCCTTTTGCAGTTATGTAATTGATGTGCCTATGCCAACGCAGATCACTACTTAAATACCCACTGAGATATTTGTACTCGTTGACGGACAACAAATTCATGGAGTAAATGCTGTAAAAAAATTACAAGGTGACCTTTTCTTAGTAAAACACATATGGAGACTTTTCCGGAGATTAATAGTGACGCCCCATTTATCATACCATTTAGAAATTCTGTCAAGGTCGCATTGCAAAGCTTCACGTTCAGCAGGAACAGAAACAGTTCGGTACAAAACACAGTCATCTGCGAACAGCCTCAATGTAGACGATATACCAGCGAAAATGTCATTTATAAAAATTACAAATAAAAGTGGTCCCAGGACTGACCCTTGTGGTACAGTCGTGAGTAAAAAATATTAGCACAAATCACTGCCGATCAAAATTTGTATATCTCGCCATGCAGACCTGCCGACCTCTCGTTTGCAGACCTGCCTATCGGGCCGTTTCCATATTTCCAGCATGGGGGGGGGGGGGGGGGGGGGGGGGGGGGGGGTTAACGGCAGGAATTAAGCTTTATGAAGCGTGCCATCGCCCGAGCGTCGAAGTGCCGACCCTACGTGACTATGCATGCGGCATTTATTTTGGCTTGGTTATCATGAGCAAAGATGGATTCTTTTTTATTACTGTTTTTTTATGTTATTGATGGTTTGTCAAAAGGAACTCGCTCGGGATGGTAGAGCTACTTTTAGCCAGTATTACACAAGCTCGAAAAACAAATAGAGTTTATTTTTCCGATGCAACTAATTCACACAAGTCACTTTGTTGGGAAAGTGTAGTAACATTATTAACAGGAGCACTATCCCATCAATTCAGGGAAAGAAGGGAGGACAGCCAGCTCGCTGTCTTGATGCGAGAGCAAACACGTCGTTGCACTAATGGCGTGCGTAGGCCCCACCGACCCTCATAACGCTTTGAAGGCACTCAGGGAACGAGCCAAACAGGCTGCTTGCAAGGTCAGAAAGAGCCTGGAGCCTGCTCCATTCCTCTTGAACTGCTGCCCAAAGGATATCTGGTGATGATTTGTGCAGCTGCCTTACAACTAGTCGCTTTTTCATTAACCCCATATATTTTCAATTATATTCAAATCTGCTCCTTTGGGAGGCCATGGCAACTCCTGGATGCAGAGCTGTTCAAGCAGTTACCAAACGCAGCACGGCTGAGGCTACATGCAAAAATAACTGCCAAACAAGCAAAAAAAAACTATCCTATTCTTCACCAATTGCCTGTGGGAGCAAGGCTGCGCTAAAGAAAAGAGAGGGCTAGACAAAAATAAATTTTGCTGGGCCGTGACAGTCCGCTGAACCCCCCTAATAATGTAGAATGGGAACGGCCCGGCACTCTCGTGATCAGCCTCTTCGTCATCCCCAGCGCCACGCATTATCATTCCGGCGCTCCTGTGTTCCGTCATGTGTGCTAATCTCTTTTACTCGTGACTGTACTCCTGAGGTTACAGCAACTTCGTCCGATGTTTCACCACTAACCACCGCCCTTAGTTTTCTTAAATGAGGGTACGCTTTGATCCATGCTACTACTTTACTGCTAATGTTATACAATGAAAATTTTTCTAGTAATGAAGTATGTGGTACAACGTCAAACGCTTTCATAAAATCGAGAAACATGCACTCAACAGAAACTGCTTTATCTAAAGAACTAGCTATATCATGGACAAGTTCAGTTAAGTGTGTGACACATGAAAACACTACGAAACCCGTGTTGGTTATTATTTATGAGGGAAAACTTAAGATGGTGTACAATGTAAAAAATACATGTTCCAAAACCTTGAAAACTGCACTCGTAAGGGATACTGGGAGATAATTTGAAGCCAGATTACATGGCCCTGATTTATGAATCGGCACAACATACGCCATTTTCCAATTATTGGGCAAATCACTGTCTTCAAGTGATTTTTAACATCCCTCGGTTAATGCATGCATAGTAGGGCTGTTCGAGATACGAGTGAAAAAAAAAAGGCTGGCAGTTATAGTATGTCTACGCTAACTGCAAAATGCAATAATACTTTGGTTTCGAGTAGGTGATGCATGGTACAAAAGCAAAACTGTTTTCAGTGCTAAAGATGACAGAGTAGCCGCCTCAGTGGCTCAGTGTTTATGGCGCTCGGCTGGTGACCCGAAAGACGCGGGTTTGATCCCGGCCGTGGCGGTCGAATTTTGATGGAGGCGAAATTCTAGAGGCCCATGCACTGTGTGATGTCAGTGCATGTTACAGAATCCCAGGTGGTCGAAATTTCCGCAGCCCATTACTACGGCGTCCCTTATAGCCTCAGTCGCTTTGGGACGGTAAACTCCAAAAGCCTAACCAAAAGATGACAGAGAACACATTAACTCAGGACAGGCGTGAACTGCGAAGTGAAGAGTTTTGCCGAGCCAAGCTCTCTGTGACAACCACACATTGCCAGATACAATCCACAACATAAGGAACTAGGCAGTACACAGGATTCCACATGATATATCAGAAGCAACATGTGGCACACACAGTCGCATATATTATGAGGACTATCATAATAGTCTGTCTGAAGCAGAGCACATTTCAAGCCCATTCAGTCCAAAGACACTGTAGTTCAGTTGTCACCAAGACCAGGAAAGCAGTCATGATTGTACAGCCAAATAAAATAATCCCAAGACTGCTGAGATACTGAAAGCATTAATGATTTTTCAGGCTACTAAAAACAAATGCCTTTTGCCTGAGTATTGCTTGTTGTGGTGCTCTTCACATAAGTGGCTGTGCAAAATGGACGTGCTTGAAATAATGTGTGGGATCTTATTTGCTGTCTACTTCCACAAGATGCAAGTTGTGTGTGGTAAATGCCGTAAAAAGTTGCTTGACAACAAAATTCTAGTGACACCTCATGCCTATCCTGTGCTACTGTGCTCATCGTTCCGGTCTTCTGTGCTAACAATTTTCTGCTAAATGCACTTTAGTGTTCGCACCCGAACGCGGCGGCTGCATTTCGATGGAGGCGAAAAGTTAAGGCACGCGTATGCTGTGCAATGTCAGTGCAGGTTAAAGATCACCAGGTGGTGAAATTATTCCGGAGCCCTCCACTCTCTTGCTTCCTTTCTTCTTTTACTCCCTCCTTTATCCCTTCCCTTATGCACAGTTCAGGTGGTCCACCGATATGTGAGACACATACTGTGCCATTTCGTTTCCCCCAAAACCAATTTTAATTTTCACTTTAGCGGAAGCTACTTGTGCGAATCGGGAAGTTATGGGCTAAATAATTGCTCAGGCATTCCCTTACATCCGACTGTTGGGTGCCTGCATAAGGCCTGCTGACGGGCTGCGGAAAGTCTTCCGATTCAGTAGCTGAAACAATGGCACCCCAGGAGTCCTCATGGGTTTCTGAATGCTGCTCACAAAAGTTGTGCAGCACGCATGCTGTGAGGGCAACAGCGGGCACAAACTTATAATTTTTGTCTGTGCGCTTAAGTAAACCGCGCCAACGCCCCTTAAACCTGCCAAATGCTTGTTCTACAACATTCCTCCCAGTGCTGTGGTACACGTTGAAGGACTCTGCTTCTTTGGATAGCCTCCTTGTGTAGCCTTTCAAGATCCAGGGCAGTGGGAGATACGCAGGGTCAGCGAGAAGCATGAAGGAAAGAAGCTTCCCCTCAACGAGCTGGCTGCCCTTTGGCAACAGTTGGTCGCTGTTCTTGTAGAATTTCGACATCTTAAATGCTGTCGAGTCATGCGCACTGCCTGGCGCAAGGCATGAAATGCTGCAAACCTGAATGCAGAAAAAATGGGATGCACGTCAAGACAAAGAAGCTTTTGAAGGCTATGATTTACACCATCTATTAGGTGCTAAAGCACTGGTGCAAAATAAAAGCAATAAGTTTGTATTTCAAATGCACCAAAGGGAAGCGAAACTAGCCAGCAAAACAATGTCAAAAAGGAAATAGAAGTAATTACAAAATATCTTGAAAAAGCAAAAACAAACTGCAGACCACCCTGAATTACATTCTAAAAAATTTGTGGCATCACTGCCACGAAATATGCCACTGGGCACATCCACAGGAGCTGTGTTGAGCTAATTTTTGCCATCTTTATATATTGTTTTGCTATAGCTATGATCCTAATTGCAAATTATTCATGTGTTGCATTCATATAGATTGTTTCTAATTAGGTGCCAAAAAAATTAGTACAGCTTTAAAAGAAATAGTTCACAAGCAAACTTTACAACACCACTAGATTGCTTAGTGGGAAGTGTGCTGAAAGTCTGCTGCGAGATTTTAAAGGCAAATAGGTTACTTATGGATGTCCCACAGTTTAAATGGAATAAGATACATGCACTACAGTACCAACAAATGGATGCCATGTTAGTCAATCATGATAAGCTTATCTTGAGAGAGGTCCTAGCGCACAAGAATGTCAAGTTTGAAAATTCGTCATGCCTGTCCTTGCACACAAGCACAGCAAAATAATTATCTAGCTTCGAATTTCAGAGTACTTAGTGTGAAACACTTCATCAGTATGCTTCATTTTTTTTCCTCTTTTTTTCTGGCCTATTCTTCTGTTATGTATCCTCATCCCCCTGCAATAATGCCTTCGGGCGCTGCAGGTATTTCCAATAAATAAATTACTGTTTTTCATATGTTTTCAGTTATTGCTGTTGCATACAAACAGCAAAGCTTAGTTCCAATAATGAATAAACAAATATACTCACAGTCCACGGTCGTCCACGACTGCCTGCATGTTGTAGGATGCCCACATTTTGCGATTAATAAAGTCTTTGTACCCTTTTCTTGGTGCAGTGATAGGAATATGAGTGCCATCAATGGCACCACATATCTGTGGGATGTGGCACTTCTCGGAGAACCTCCTGCCAATCAATGTTGCCTCTTGAGTTGATGGCAGGTAGATAAATTTGTTTGAAAGGTGCCTCTTTAGGGTACTGCAGAAAAGGTACAAAAATTTCCGCACAGTGCTTTTGTGAATTCCGAACTGATTTGCAACTACTCGGTACTCACAACAGCTAGCCAGTTTGTACAGTGCAATTGCAATTCTTTTGTCAACTGGCACTGGATCTCGAACGTAATTACATTCTGGTGACATAAATGGACCAAGGGCAGCAACCAATTCACAGAAATTTGCCCGTGACATTCTGAACTTTTCTTTCCATTCACCATCATCAAAGATTGACCAAACAATATTGGCCCACCAATCACTACTTCTGTTCTTCAACCACACGCTCCGCTTTGGTTTTTGTTCCAGGTATTCCATTCCTGCAAGATACCTGTTGTTATCAATTTAACACGCACATTTTTTTTCACTACCTTTTTATGAATATGCAGAAATTGCAGGCTAGTGCGTGGATATCACAGTCCTAAACAACGAGTGTCACAAAGGATGCCATGGTGCTACATAAGGTATTGGATAGCATGAACTCTGTTGCTTGATTTTGAGTATTTCCAATTCACTTGCTGCTGGCTTTTAGTGCAGTTATTAACCGTAATCATTGAAAATACAGCATTGCATATTTCTTTAGGTTACTCCATCGTTATGAGGTTAATGAACTTATGCAGCACTTACCAAAATCGTGCTACGTTATATAATTAGTTTTACCACATGTGCTTGCATCCTGCTACCCTATGAAAACCAAGAAGCAATTTATGAAAACCTCGCAATTGATGAAGCGTTATAAAGTAACGATGTTTAAAATTACGTAATGCGATCATTTGCAGCCGCGTCACCATGCTGTTCAGCACTACACCAAACACAGGACAACGTATTCCCGTAACAGCGCAGTGCATGTTTGGTAACGAGCTGTACCCCCTTTGTAAAAGGAACCGAGCAACGGGGCTAGCTTTTCAGCCCCGTTACGGCACTCCTACTGAGTGAAAAGTCCCGAAAGGTGAGTACAGGGGTTCTCCTGACCTTACACAGAATTAGAGCTTAAGGTCTGCCATACGTGTCATGCTACTCGGCTAGGATGCAAAACCCGTTGATCAGTTAGTTTTGGAAAAGGCGGCACTTCCGCGCTCCATTTTTCGTCTCACACTCCACCGTTAAAACTCATGCAGCCTACTGTTTTCGAGATATGTAGCTTGCGACTTTAGGAATGCCACATCATCCGCTATATTAGTTTCTGCACACCAGGATTAGCGAGGACAGACGTAGAATAGATACTAACCATACATGACGGCGAGAGAGCAGCGATGGCGTAGAGGTAGAACATCCGCCTCGCGTGCAAGAGGACCGGGGTTCAAATCCTGGTGCCGCGCAATTCTCCAACCTCGTGTCGATGGAATTGCATAACCAGGCCTGGAGTGCGGCCTGATCTTGGTGACCAGAACCGACAAAGCACTCTCTCACCAGAGCAGGATTTGGCCACCCTGGTGTAGTACTTGGCCACAACCTTCTATGATCAAACCAATTAGCCCTCGGCCCTCAGTCCCCAGCGGCTGCAGAGCAACTGACCACGGCGGCGGTCAGACCTGTGACGCAGCGGAGGGTGCTAAGAATCTCTGGCTCCGGACAGCCCGCCATTGGAGTCTGAACTTGGCAACGTTTAACGCTAGAACTTTAGCTAGTGAGGCTAGCCTAGCAGTGCTGTTTGAGGAACTAGCGGGAATTAAATGGAATGTGATAGGGCTTAGCGAAGTTAGGAGGACAGGTGAGGCGTATACAGTACTAAAGGACGGACACATACTGTGCTATCCCGGGTTAGAGGGTAGACGAGAACTAGGTGTGGGATTCCTCATTAATAAGGATATAGCTGGCAACGTAGAGGAGCTCTACAGTATTACCGAGAGGGCAGCAGCTATAGTAATTAGGCTGAATAGGAGGTACAAGCTGAAAGTGGTGCAGGCCTACGCACCCACATCCAGCCATGATGACCAGACCGTTGAAAGTTTCTATGAGGACGTAGAATCGGCAATGAATAAAGTAAAATCGCAGTACACTGTACTGATGGGCGACTTCAATGCGAAGGTGGGCAAGAAGCAGGCTGATGACCACGCGGTAGGTGACTATGGGATAGGCTCTAGAAATAGCAGGGGAGAGTTATTAGTCGAATTCGCGGATAGAAATAATTTACGGATCATGAATACCTTCTTCCGCAAACGAGAAAACAGGAAGTGGACCTGGAAGAGCCCCAATGGTGAGATTAAAAATGAAATAGACTTCATACTATGCGCTAAACCTCGCATCATTCAGGATGTGGCCGTCCTCGGAAAGGTGCGTTGTAGCGACCACAGAATGGTAAGGTCTAGAATTAGCTTAGACTTGAAGAGGGATCGGAAGAAGCTAGTGAAGAAGAAGACCGTTAACGAGTTAGCCGTAAGAGGGAAAGCACAGAAGTTTAGGATAGCGCTGCAAAACAGATATTCGGCCTTAACTGAGGAAGATGATCTTGATGTTCATTCAATGCACGATAATCTGACATCAATAATAACGGAGTGCGCAGTAGAAGTAGGCGGTAGGACAGTTCGAAAGGATACCGGGAAGCTATCTCAGGTGACGAAAGATCTGATTAAGAAGCGCCAAAACATGAGGGCCTCTAGCGCTACCGATAGAATAGAACTAACGGAGCTATCAAAGTTAATAAATAAGCGCAAGGTAGCCGACATAAGGAAGTTTAATATGGAGAAAAGCGAGCATGCTATAAAGAACGGAGGTAGCCTAAAGACAGTTAAGAGGAAACTAGGCATAGGTAAAAACCAGATGTATGCATTAAGAGACAAGCAGGGCAATGTCATTAGCAATATGGATAAGATAGCAAACGTAGCCGAAGAGTTCTACACAGAACTGTACAGTAGCCAATGTAATCAGAGCGTTAATGAGAAAGACAGCAGTGCACAGCAATGCGTCATCCCGCCAGTAACGAAAGATGAAGTAAAGAAAGCCTTAGAAGCAATGAAAAGGGGAAAAGCAGCTGGGGAGGATCAGGTAACAACAGATCTGTTGAAGGATGGAGGGGACATCGTGCTAGAAAAACTAGTCACCCTGTATACGCAATGCCTTATGACCTCGACGGTACCAGAAGCTTGGAATAATGCAAACATTACCTTAATTCATAAGAAGGGAGACGCCAAGGACTTGAAAAATTACCGGCCGATCAGCTTACTATTCGTTGCCTACAAAGTATTTACTAAGGTAATCGCTAATAGAGTGAGGGCAACGTTAGACTTTAATCAACCAAATGACCAGGCAGGCTTTCGTAAAGGATATTCCACAATCGATCATATTCACACTATCAATCAGGTGATAGCGAAATGCGCAGAATATAATCAACCTCTATATATAGTTTTCATTGATTTCGAGAAAGCATTCGACTCAGCGGAAACCTCAGCAGTCATACAGGCATTGCGTAATCAGGGGGTAGAAGAGCCTTATGTCAAAATACCGGAAGATATATATAGCAACTGCACAGCGACTATAGTCCTCCATAAAGTCAGCAATACAATTCCAATAAGGAAGGGCGTCAGGCAAGGAGACACGATCTCGCCAATGCTTTTCACCGCATGTCTACAGGAGGTATTTTGAGGCCTGAATTGGGAACAGTTGGGAATAAGAATAAATGGAGAATACCTAAATAATCTGCGATTTGCTGATGACATTGCCTTGCTGAGTCACTCAGGAGGTGAACTGCAAATCATGATCAATGAGTTAGACAGGCAGAGCAGATTGATGGGTCTAAAAATTAACATGCAGAAAACCAAGGTAATGTTCAACAGCCTAGCAAGGAAACACCAGTTCACAATCGGCAGCGAGAGCATAGAAATTGTGACGGAATACGTCTACTTAGGGCAGGTAGTGACAGCTGATCCGGATCATGAGAGGGAGATAACTCGAAGGATAAGAATGGGGTGGAGCGCATATGGCAAATTCTCGCAGATCATGAGTGGCAGTTTACCAATTTCCCTCAAGAGGAAAGTGTACAACAGCATAATCTTACCGGTACTCACCTACGGGGCAGAAACGTGGAGGCTAACGAAAAGAGTTCAGCTTAAGTTAAGGACAACGCAGCGAGCCATGGAAAGAAAAATGATAGGTGTAACGTTAAGAGATCGGAAGCGGGCAGAGTGGGTGAGGGAACAAACAGGGGCTAATGACATCCTAGTCGAAATCAAGAGAAAGAAATGAGCTTGGGCAGGGCATGTAATGCGAAGGCAAGATAACCGCTGGTCCTTAAGGGTAACGGAGTGGATTCCAAGAGAAAGTAAGCGGAGCAGGGGGCGGCAGAAGGTTAGGTGGGCGGATGAGATTAAGAAGTTTGCAGGCAAAGGGTGGATGCAGCTGGCAAAGGATAGGGTTAATTGGAGTGACATGGGAGAGGCCTTTGCCCTGCAGTGGGTGTAGTAGGGCTGATGATGATGATGATGATGATGATGATACATGACGGCGACTTCGTGGACGGACCAACCAGCGGTGAGAGGTGTTCGGCTGTTTGATATACTCCGTATACGTTGACAACGAGCCCGGTAATGAATCACCGCGGCAGAGAGAATCACATTATGAAAGCTTATCCATGACATCAAAAGGGTCATGAAATAATGCTGATTGAGAGTGAGCATCACGATCAAAACAGCAGATGACACTGCCATTGCGAACGCGCGGGAACCCGCGGGCCAAAAACAGGAACCGGAAACTTGCACGATAACTGCGAACCTCGACGCTAGGCGCCGCTGCGATACTTACGCGCCTGAACAGAGTTCATGTAGACACCAATCGGGGCCATTCAGAGACGAGTCACCTAGCCCGATGCTGACTCTACCCGGTCCTGTCGGGTTCATGTAGAGAGGGCTATAGAAGGTCCGTGCAGCATGTTTCGAAGCTACCAGCGATGTATGCACGGGTGTTGTAAAGGTATACAATGACTAACCCCACCAATTCGGAGAAGTTGGAGTGGGGGACGATGGCGACGACAACGCGATCGGTTCCGCAAACACGTGACATTCCTTTGTTTGCCTCGGGGCAATCAAAGTCGTGGCATGTCGCGACATGCTTCTGAACGCAATTTTTTTCTGATGACCGTGCATGCAGAGTCTACGCCTTGTGCAGCGCTTGCGGTTGTGTGTCCGTCGAAGTGATGTGCTAGTTAGTGCCTTCATTGGACCGGAATTTGGATTACCCTCCTTCCAGGATACGCCTAACAAGGGCTGCGTGCCCAATTGCCGGAATAATTTCATATCGGAGCCCAAAAACGACGTTTTCAAGTTTCCCCGGGTTGAAGAACAGAACGCCTGGATTAGGGCTATACCACGAGTGAATTTCATTGTGTCACCGACCTCCAAGGAAAAATGTTTGGGACGTCTTCAAATAATAGTCATTTCTGAAAAATAGGATAGACTTAGCGCTGCATTATAGAAAAGTGTCTTTAAACCTGGAAGCTTGTTACAATTGCAAGCAGGGAATGCAGCATTTCAAGAGATGGCTCTCTTGTTAAGTTACACCTGCTATTTAAAAATAATTTAACTCCCCTCTAGGTTTGCGAACTTCATTTTATTGAGGCCGACATCGTTTCGAGAGGACCCCCCTACATCGACGAGCTTACAGAGAGCACCACCACTGGAACGCTTTCGCACAGGCGCAATGCCATCGAAGTTTCCAGAACGCCCGGCCGTCTGATCTTTCTAAGCCATGCATCTCAAGGGATGTCCCAAACTCGAAGCTAGCGCGTCTAGGGTCTGCTGCTTTGAAGAAAGCGCTTGAAGAGTCTGCCGAAGTTTTCCGTAAAGAGCAAGAAGTGGATAAGATTCTCAACCTAAGACTTGACGGAATATGTACCAGAGAGAAGTCTACATACTGGTATATTATCTAAGGAATTATAGGTGTTAACCTTCAACAGGCAGCCGACATTGCAGTGACCATTTTACCGATGGAATTATACTTGGTTCTAAGCGGAGCCAGGGCGAGGCTAATATCTAGTGAGGTGCCGACGGTGTCCTCCTGGTTTACATTAGCGCCCTCAAAAGGTATGGTACCGCTTTTTCTACGGAGTGTATCATGCACAGTTTCGTACTGTATCAAATTATGCCTGAATTGACTCTTATTCGCGATTCTTGGTGCAGTTGACTTCTTACAAGTCTTGTCACGCACGCTGCAGAATTCGTCTTTCTCGTCAGTCGTTTCTCTCGCGCTGTGCAGCTGAAACGTGGCTGTGCTAGGGAGTTGAGTTAAAAGAACGCCTGGAAAGTAAATGACACTCGCGGCGGTGGCTCAGTGGTTAGGGCGCTCGACTACTGATCCGGAGTTCCCGGGTTCGAACCCGACCGCGGCGGCTGCGTTTTTATGGAGGAAAAACACTAATGCGCCCGTGTGCTGTGCGATGTCAGTGCACGTTAAAGATCCCCAGGTGGTCGAAATAATCCGGAGACCTCCATCACGGCACCTTTATGTCTCTTCCTTCTTTCACTCCCACCTTCCTCTCTTCCCTTACGGCGGGGTTCACGTGTCCGCCGAGATGTGAGACCGCCTGCCATCGATGAGAAGAGACATTGTCCGCCACCAACTCGAAACTGAAACTGCGGCAGCTGTATAATGAGTGGCTCTTCGAGTGTCAGAATTTCCGCGCCATCTCCTTTTCCTTGCTACACGAAAATTCGGCTTTAAGATGACCTAGCCTCATCGTTCCTTTACGTCTCCTAGTTACGCTCGGAAGACAAGAACCAAATAAGAACATGGCGCTTGATACATGTACCTCTTTGCCGCGGCAGGGTGGGACATCTATGTCTGTTTTCTTCGGTTTCTCAGAAATTGCAGGGTTCCTCCAACAATGCTCATATTTCTCGCGTTCAGCTTGCTCATTTCTTTGATATTACAGTAGATGTTACACGAAAACAACGCGAAAAATTGCGGACGGCACGGCAAAACACTTGACTTTTTGCGTTGAAATACACAGCAGACGCTACACTTCCAGGACATGCCGTCTAACTTCCGGCGGCTTCACTAGCGCCCACTTCAGAAAGCACGAATGCGGCATGCAGCCACCTAGTGGAGGTTAGTGTGCCATCCTTTGCTCAAATATGCAAATAAAACATTTTAGCGCATTAAACTCGCAATAAATATAAAATTGCATTATTTTATCTGCGTAATATTTTAAACTTTTTAAAGTGCTTATGACAAGCACACTTCAAGGTCTGAGAATGGAGTTTTGTACAGTCCAGCCTATCCGACCCAGTTTGGGGCTTTGCCGGTTTCACGCCATTTGAATGCTTCCTGCATGACCTACTGCCACGCCGCTCAGTGCTCACGCGACTCGGCTGCCGCTAAAACGCTTGCGCCATTTTTTTATTTTCATTTCGCCATGACGCACATTCTTGTTAAATGGCTCAATGCGTATGCCTGGGACGTGTACCCCATAAGAAATTTAGTCGACGTCGAAGCTGGCCGCAAACTAATTGAAAATCCGGCCTACGTCCACAGCATGGCAGGGAGGGTTTTGAAAGTTTCCAGCGGTCCCAGCCAAGAGGACTCCCACGACGCCTTCATTCTTGCCGTCTGTAAGTACTAAGGAATGTCGTATCCAAATAGGCAATCTTACGCCGCATTTCCTAATAGGTTCTAGTGATCATGATCCTGCTGTTCTTATAACATAAGGAACGAGAAAGCCCTGGAGAAACGGCGCAACACGGCCACCCGACGTGGAAAGCCTGGGCGGCCAACGAGAGGCTGTTCGGGAAGAGCAACCTAGGTTGCACCCCAGCCCAAGCAACAGAAGTCCCACCAATTGCAAGAACTGCCATAACAGCTGCGTTGTGCCCCTGCGCCATTGCTTGCCTACCCACTGGGTGGCTTACTTGCCAAACTATAGCCAACGGTAACCAGGTGAAAACCTGGTGCGCTAATTAGGCGGCACCGCCTCCTATGTGAACCGAGCTAAACGGAATAAGCAGCAGCGGTTAGGAGAACGTGGTTCGAATGATGCTTGCTCAGTAGCTAAACGGAAGAAGACGGGGTGGTAATTAGGTGGTAGCCTGGCACCACCTATTAGGCCATAGCTCCAGCCGAAATTGTCGTCATGCAAGTGCACATATCGGCATTGGTCCTAATTACCCAAATCGACTTGACTTTTTTTAACTACGAAATTTCTGTGAAATCGTTGCGGCTTTTTTCTGCAGCCGTATGGCTGCACGTAGGTGGATGCTAATGAGTATTAACGGCCTTATTTCATACCTGCTCCACTTTAGAGAGTTTCCTGAGAGACAGATTAATTTGATTTGAGTTTCTTCACTGTGGAGACAATGAACAAAGGCCGAAGGTGGTGATCACAGCAGATTTTCATTTATGGTTCATAAAACTGGCTCTACTGCCACTTTTTTATTCATAATTCTAGAGCAACCCCAGTAATTTTGTAATCACTTATGACTAGGACATAAAGGTGCATAAAATATATGCCCCGGTGGCACTGACTTTAGAACTAAAAATACGTGGTTTCACGTCCCATTGTTGCCGAGAAAAGTCCTGACGTCATGCACATTATTCTCGGTACATGGCTATTTTTTAATTGTGCTTCTCAACATTTCATGAAAAACAACTTCCTTGCAGTACACGTTTTTGAGTGAGCGACGAGTGTAGATAAGCGGTTTTAATGGCTCTTATATTTTTTGTCCTTTAATGTCTTCACTTCTATCCTGCAGTGAATTTTCATGGTGCAAAACTACAGTCCTTACAGTTTATTCCAAGGGTAAACCATAGCATTTCGAAGGCAGTCGGGGAGTAATGGCATCATGACTTAATTCTTAATGGAAAGGTATGCTGCTGTCGAAAGGTTATCTATGTTATCCATCCTCATCTGTGCTTCTTTGATGCACTTTGCCAGTATAATTTCCACATGAAAATGCAATCAAATCAGCTCATTGGATTCCGTCACAATGTTCATACCTGTTGCTGCATGAGCCACAAGCTTTGGCTCCTCTGCATAAGATGTACAGGCTCTTTCACACTTAAAAGAAATCTGGGAGCGTGTGGCCGCCCCGCATCGAGTAACGCTGCGGGCTAGAGGCAGCGAGAATTCATGCTGCAATGCGCAGAAAGAGCAGCCGGCCGTGCTTGTTTTGCACATGCGTCCTTGCAGCCGATTCTCCTCGGCTGTCAGCAGCAGCGAAGCGCGGCGGCCACACGCTTCCAGTTTCCCTCTAAGTGTGAAACAGCCGGTGCATGGTTGTGAAAAGACAGAATTTCACAAAAAAGGAACAGCTGCTCATTATTGTGTTGTATTTTGTCTTTTCAGATATTGAATGCTGGATGCCTTTTACGTAGCCTTCATATGTTGCAGCATGTAGGTAACGCAGTAGTCCGCAACTGCTATTTATTTCAGCCCCGTGTTCCAATTCAATAAGGTGTGAGAGGTTATACGGGTGCTTGTTGCTATAAAGTGACGACTCTCATGGTTGACACAAAGTAAACACTAATGCAGGGTACATGTTTTGTACTTTTTCCATAGTCATGCATGTTTTACTCTGTGCAGTGTGGCCATTAGCTTCCTTTCTTTTTTCAGTTTGGCTACCTGTTCTTGGTTTGCAATGTGAATTTTAGTGATAACACTTACGTTTTAGCGGTCGGCTTGAAATGTCTATGTTTGGTCATAAAGTATTTCCTTGGCTACTTGAGCATGAGCAAAATGCTTTTTGAGTAGACTTTTTCTTTGTAGCTGGCAATTTCAAACCGTCCCAATGTATCATCTGCTATATTTAGTTTTTTGCTATTGCAATTTCACTTCCTTTGTATCTCCTACTCTGCCCTCGCATGCGTCTTTGCACACTCCTCACAGCTTTCCATAACCACTGAGCAGACGTAGCTGAAAGGGCTGGTGCCGCAACTGGAGGAAAAAAATGTGAAGCTATAGAGCAAATCCTAGGTATGTACACGTCTCTGTTGTCCAATTTTTTGCTTGGAAAGTCTTCCTTCAGGAGATTTCACAAAAGTATCATAGCCACGCAGAAATTGAGCCCTAGGGTAACACACACCGTTATGAGAGTAATTGGCTAGGCCATTTGGCGCATGACACAAAAATTAGTAGTGCACTAGACAGGCCTTTGCTGTGTCTAGTGCACTGCTAGCTGTGGTATGCCTTAGTTAATAGATTAGTTGTTTTGCTGCGGCCTCAGTGACCCTGAGGTCACCTTAAAGCATATGTGCAAAAATTGTTTGGGGTGCTTAATTAAAAAGGATGTAGCATATAATTGCATATCAAAACTATGCCTAAGTGGTTTATAAGTAGGGTCTTTTGTTTTCAGATATAACCTGATTTTACCAAATTCTTGCACCCTGAACTTATCTCTCAAAAATTGAGTTAGACATTTCTCTTTGAAAATGAACCTTCTAGACTATGTCGGTTTTCCAGCATATAAAGCTGGACACACCAAGAAAAATTTGTGGACGTTTAATGCTTATTCCAGAGACGTGTCTTTGCTCAACTGACGATCTTACAATTATTTTAACGCTTGTTTTCATGAGGTGGATGATTTCAGAGATAAGTCCGAAAAGGGCGATTTAGAAGTGAGAGGCCAAAACATGGCTACAGACCAGCTGTCTTAACAGAGTCGCTGTATTAAGCGCTACCCATGCTAATAATACACTGATCTAAGGACTTTGTGCGTTTGCAATGGCTGCTCTTGGCTTGGAATGTTTTTGCACTGTACATATAAAGGCAAGCCGGTCTTGTTGAGATGCTGGAGTGCACCTTAAGAGATTGGCAAAGTATGCCAAGAAATATTTGTATTAGATTAGAAAAAAAATCATTAGCCGGCTCTGGTATAGGCAGTACCTTAGGAGCGTACCTTAAAAAAGAAATATACAGAAGTATCCAGCTTGAAAGTTTTTGTGTAAAAAAGGGACCCTGAAATGATTTAGATGGGCATATTCTAGTGCAGGAGATCTGTAGAGGCGGTCTTTAGGGGTATGAGCTGCCGATTTGTTATGCTTCCTGATATTGTGGAATGGTTTCTGTACAGCATATGATTTTCATCACCGACATGATTAGGGGTGTTTACAAACTTTCGCACATCCTTGTTTGAACAGCCGCAGTGACTCAGCTGCTGACCCGGAAAACGCGGGTTCGATCTCAGCCACGGTGGTGGCGTTCACATGGAGGCAACATGCTAGATGCCCATGTACTGTGGAATGTCAATGCCCGTTCAACAACTCCAGATTGTCGAAACTATCCCGAGCCATCCACTATGGCGTCCCTCATAGCCCGAGTTGCTTTGGTGGGACGTTAGACTTCATAAAACCATAAACCATGTCATTGTTTGCTACAGGTTGCCTATACTTTCTGAATAAACCTTAGCTGACCCTGCACACATCCCATCCTCATCTGTGTCCTGCATTTGTTAGCACAGTACCTGGCCAATGTATTCTGATATCACTTATTGGTTAATGCTTGTTTGAGAGAGATGGCCGGTACAAAGCACAAATGCCTGGTAGTGCTTTTTTGCTGAAGTTAGAAGAAGGAAACACGCATGTGTCACATGGGGTCAGTAGTCCAACTGTGCATGTTGTAGATGGAGGAATTATGCATTAAAAGGGGCTGTCATGATCATGCGCAGTACCGTGTATTTGGGACCTGACATGGGTATGTACCTTTTTGAGGGACCTAAAATTTGTTAAATATATGCAGAGTTCGAGTTAAGAGAGTCTGTTTAACTCTTGAAGGTTTACACATTGAACTCACAGCTTTGATGACCCTTGCAGTGATTTTATTGTTTCCGGTGAATTAACATCATCCTTTTCATGAATAAGATGGTGTTTTAAACCATATAGCGAATGCAGTAAATAATATTTAGCAAATAAGTGATTGAGGTAGCACATCAACCATGTTTGTGCAGACAGACTTTGCCAGCAGTGAAAACGTTTTTGTTTTCACAATGCCATGTGTAATGCGCATCTTGAAAGCAGAAATAGATTCCGCGATTTTTCAGATGCTTGTATGATAATTCCAGGCTTTTTGGTGTTTCTGTTTGCATCTGTTATGACATTGTATGAAATTTTGGGCATTCCTGTATATTGTAACGCGCAAATATTCTGCACTCGAAAATTAACAAGTTATCCTTCCTGAGGCCTCAATGTAATATTAAGGCACCAAAATATGTTTTCAAAGGAATATAGAAATGGTGCCTGAAAGGGTTAATGCTGATATCACTAAAGCATCAGTTCAAATAGACTGGCTGTTTGGCTGTTCAAGTTAAGGAAATTCATGTTCACTGTATTTTTACACCTGCAATATAAATGCAACTTGACAGGGCCTGTATTGCCTTGCTTCTTGTGCATGTGTCCTGTTAAATACTGTTGTTTACTTCAAGTCACATGCCATCTGCTTCATTCAGTGTATTCGCTCTGTGGCAAGTAGCAGTCATCTCCAAATAGCTTGTCAACCATTCAAAACGTGAAATGTTAGGGTCAGTTATGCACACAGTAGCGAGGAATGAAATATGTCTTAGTCGCATCGGAAAGCTGCTTTAAGCTGGTGCATGAGCGATAACCGAGGTGTTACAGTACTTATTTACAACTGCATGCAGAACAGTCCTGGTTAAAGGAATCCACAAAACTGTGTTGTGCTGGCTTTCTAATTAGATGCGGCAGAGATGGTGAAACATCTGAAAAAAATGGTGGACACTATGGAAGAAACGCCAGCACGGACTGCGGAATTTTCCTCTGAGGTTTGTTACTTTTTATTTTGGTTTTCACTTTGCAAGTTTGTTTTTTATATGTGTCCTGATGTACAACGATCACCTTTCAGGTGCTCAATTATTCATTGCTTTCTTATTGGATGGTACCTGTAGCATTTGATTCAAAACTTTTTGTTCCGGTTTATTCTGTGAGCAGGAAAACTTGAACCAAGAACCATCAAGATATCCCAGCAGGTCCACTGTGTTTATTCATTGAAGTTTTCCACTCAGCTGTTGCGAGAAGTTTGGCAGAATAATGGAGTTTGCCTTATGATAAATTATAACTGGAAACTATATGTGCTCTCTGGCGCTTCCTGGTCCATGCGACAGTATTATTCATTTGCGGGCATAATTAGGCTGCCTTAATTTTCTTGAAGGCAAAAACTATATCCTGTGCAAGTTTCATAAGTATTGACGAAAACCATTCCCCTCTGTAATTTATATAAGTAGTTTTGGTCATTATTCAGGAGCTGTCAAAATAGGTGGTATTGCTATGGCAGCAAGGTAGGGCTGCAAGCAGCGTTGCATAATTGTATGCTCAAAGTAGAACTGTTAAAGTGTGTTGCAAGTGACGAAAGTAGAAATCGGCTGTATGCATCGATAAGATTAGCTCTATGATATAATAAATGCTTGCATACCATATTTAGTTGCGTATAAGTTGACCTGTGCCAAACTCGGTGTGTGATCAATATACCGTAGTCAGCGACAGCTTTTCTTGGTAATGAAGAGAAAAGCACTAGGCCAGAGCCTCCATACCGCGTCACTGCGGCAATAGTTCGGCCACATTGCACTCTTCTTGCTATGACGTCACTTCGTTCAGTTGATGGAGCAGCTAGTGCCATCCATGGAAGTTTCTTGCAATCAGACATGCCTAAACAAGTGGTCTCAGTCAAAGCATCTGTTTTTTTGCGTGTGTGACCAGTGACCATCTAACACCGAAAATGCACATTTGCGCAAAAAATACGCCTTAAATAACAAGCATTACCAACTCAGAAGACAAGGAAATGGAAGGACGTGCTCGTT
The DNA here is from genome assembly GCF_052857255.1 of Amblyomma americanum. Taxonomy (NCBI): domain Eukaryota; kingdom Metazoa; phylum Arthropoda; class Arachnida; order Ixodida; family Ixodidae; genus Amblyomma; species Amblyomma americanum. The sequence goes on from NC_135500.1 coordinate 59,155,958, forward strand.
ATAACGTACATGTTGGAAGCCAACAGTCACCGAAGCCAAGTAGCATAGGGGTTGTCTCTTCTTTTTAATTTGTGGTTTTCATCAATGGTAAATTAATAAATGCTCGTTAAAGCAGGAGCACATCTCTGGTGGTGAGTTTCTAACAGCTCTGTCGCAGCTGTGGTTCGGGGAGCACTGTACCGGTTACCCTAATTGCATGTGTGTGAATCAGAGCTTCCATCTGTCAACCAGCCTGACACTACATCTTTTTGTAGAGATAGCTACATTACGCTAGCACTATGAGCCTTCAGCGTAGCACCCCTTGAGCTGCGTGGCCACCCCTGAGCTGTGTGGCTGCCCTTGAGCTCCGTGGCTGGTCATGTGGTTGGTCACGTGGTGCGGAGCAGCTGCCGGCGGCGCAGCACGAAAGCGAGTGCGGGTGAGTGGAGGGGGGGGGGGGGAGAGTGAATCCACGTCTAGAGACGAAGAAGAAGGAACGCCCAGCGAAATGAGCGGCGAAAGACTGACTATGCAATTCGACTGAGCGAGTTCCACTCGGCAAGCTGTAGCTATACCGCAGTTTACTAATACCCTTTAAGGGAAAAGTTTATAACAGCTCTATCTTAATGGCATTCACCTAAGGGGCAGAAAACGGAGAGGCTAATGAGAAGGGCTGAACATAAGTTGAGGACAGCACAGTGAACTAGGAAAAGAAAAATTATAGGTCTAATGACAGCAAGAGGGCAGAGTGGGTAAGGGAGTGGGTGTGGGTGTAACAGGAAGTGGATTTAACACGGTTTAGAGACATCATAGTAGAATTCAAGAGTAAGAAATGGGCTTGGGCACGGCATGTAATGCAAAGGCAAATAACTGATGGTCCTTAAGGGTAACAGACTGGATTCCAATGGAATAGAAGTGTAGCAGGGGGCGGCAGAAAGTTAGGTGGGCGGATGAGATTAAGAAGTTTGAGAAGATATGGCGTCCACAGCTGGCACAGGACAGGGTCATTTGGAGAGATATGGGAGAGACCTTTGTTTTGTAGTGTAGTTAGGGCGATGATTCATATGTGACAGATAAGGTTTGCATCAAAAGTGAGCTCAGTAGATCAGCTTTATGGCTGTCGGCTGCGTTCAGCTCAGATAGTAGTTGCCGCGTTGTTGATGCACTACACAGATTTCATGAATTTTGCCTTCTGCCACTTTAGAAAACTATTGGCTATTTCACTTTGTGAAACAAAGGTTTGCATTGCAGGTGAATGTGCTAACTTTGCATGAGTAATGAAGTTACATCTTAGAATTAGGGAACGTTCACTAGTACAGTCGAAAATGAATATTAAAGCTAATGCATTATGATCATCATCAGCCTGACTACACCCTCTGCAGGACAAAGGCCTCTCCTGCACTGTGTCTTAGATAAAACGAACCGCGGCCGTACCACTCGGTTATAACTAACAATTAGCTGCTAAAACTCGTCCCCGCTGTCGAAAAACGTGCGCTTCCCACAGGTGCATATATCGAAGAGTGTCTACCAGCTTTCATGATCCTTCTCCCTCCCTCAAAGAACGTGTCAACCCCACCTCCCCAAAAGCAAAAAAAAAATTAAAATGTGGTATTGACATTGCAGTTAACCGCCAGCCAAGCCTGCCCTCAAAAGACTACAAGGCAATTTGGTGCACGCATGTGCGGTGGCTGTACAAAAGCATCGAAAATGGAAGTATACGCGTGGTGAGCGTTGCACAAAGGCAGCGCTGAAAGCTGCACACTGGTGGTGATCACCCAATGACTGCGATTTGAGAGGTTTTAATACCAGTTGTCAAGAGTGAATTGCTGGCCCTCAGAGTCACGTGGCCTATTCGGATCTCCTTCTTCTGCACTGTGGCCACGTGCAGGCCGCGCTCCGGCAGCAGTCTGCGTCAGCCTTGTGTAGAGCGGTCGAGCAGTGTGCAGCAGTAAATGAAAACTGAAATCGGACTATGGCCGATGGTTCTTGGTTCAAGTGCTAGTTCCCCTCTTGTGTGGGACTGTTCAGCTCTACGGTCGCGCAAAGGCTGCTTCAAGAGCCTAGCAGTTGAGGTGAGGTGTTGCTTATTTGGAGCCCAATACGCTGCTCGCGAGCTTTACACAAGGATAAGACATACTACTTTCTGCAAGCACATGCACTGAGGTAGCTTTGCTGCTACATTCTTGTAAAGGATCGAAGACGAGGACACTGGCGTACCAGCTGTGTTTGTGAATGCCTCGTTCGCTAGTGGTATCGGGTTCCAGCAGCAGCTCATCTGCAGCAATTGTCTTGACCAGGAGCACCTGAGCCTGTTGGAGAGCTTAGAAAGTGGCTTGATAGGATCTGCTTTAGAGAAGCAGACATTTACAGAAGGCTTTTTTAAAGAAATAGGCTCACTCTTGTATAACCTTGTATTTTTTGGCGGTAATTGGGCAATTCCACTTAATATGAACTTCGAATACAACAAACGTAATCTGCATGACGGTTAGGTTTGTTATAAGTGTGCTCGACTATATGTTGAATTGCTGCTAACAAAGTTGCCTTGCGTCTTCAGGGATGAGTGATTGTCTTGGTTTTTAAAATTAAAAGCATTATTTTCTCCTAATTATAAGTACTACATTTTTGAGGGAAGTGAATAAATATATACACCTGTAATGTATATTGCATGCATAGATAAGTTTACAAAGATACAGATACGTGTTGGACTTGCCGGTATATATTTTATAAAAATTCGGCTGAATTTTTTTGTTTTTATTTCAACGCAAGATTTGTTTCTTCTTCTGCTAATATTATTTCCAACGAATAAAGTACTGGGTTCTTTTTGGTAATTTAATGTAGGAATTCTGTGAGGTCAAAAGTTCCTGAATGTTTGTGCTTTTATCCTGAACAACTTATTTGTCTGCAATTAACGTGAAAATGGTAGTACTAATTTGCAGCTGTGCTTGTATAAGAAAATGCTGTCATCATTTGTCATTAAAAAGAGGAACTCAAGCTAAATGAGATAGCCAGCAGACAAAAATGAAAGCGGAAGTTTAATTTTAAGAACTATGTTGAGCGCGAAGGTGTAGCATAACATGGCCTGCGCATTGATGGCAGTGATGGAACTACCACTCAATCATCGCGGAAGCCAGAACATACTTTCTCGTTATGCCCACGCCTGGTTTCGTGTGAGCGTCCTACTTAGCCGACTAACTGCTTAAAACATGTGATGATAATGAACAAACAGTGCTTAGCTAGAAACACTGAGGAATTGGTGGTTCTGGTCTGCAGAGGCATGTAAGGTAGCGGAGCAATAACTAAAATCACATAACTGCGATGCTTCTCTTTATCCAACAGTACCATTGTTGCAGTATCGTGCTCCTGGCTTCTTTACTCAGTTAAAACGTTGAGTGTAACTCGCATTTAACAACCAGCTGGCTGCTTTTTCATAAAAAACATACTGACTTTCTTCAGTAAAAATCGAATTTCAAAAACAGAATTTGGCGTACTTTTTTTATTGGTTTCAACCGAAATGTCAAACCCCTAGATGAAACCTTCATTCGCTGGTGTAATGACATACCTGAAGCTTTAAGAAAGAGGTTTCCACAACTGGCTGTCATTTCACTAGATTCCTGATGGCTCTCCATGCAGGGTTAGCGTGATTTTGTTCTCAGAAAGACTGATATGTTACCCTGGTAGATGTGAGGCCATGTTATAATTAAGCTGTTCAGTAATTTAGAGTATGCATACGACTTGAAATAAGTTAACAATATTATTTCTACACAGCTAACACATTTACTCCTGTAACAGCAAGATTACTGAAACATGAGTTGGAGGGTCTGTATCTTTAGATTTTGGCTGTTTGAATTTCTTGACTAGAGAACTGTCAAGGGGAGTAAAGGTAATGTAAAGCTTAAATTATTCAGTGATGAAATCGTAGATTGTTGAGGTAAATTATAAGCGCCATGAATAAAAACCTTCGTTTGCACGCTGTGCTACACTGTTATTAATACAAAGAGACAGTTGCAACTTATATACCACTGTATACTAAGTGGTATATATTTGACGTTTTACTATGAAATGTGTTTGAAGATTATGTAGACAAAAATGTGAAGGCAAGACGCAAGCTGAAAATTTCAGGTTTTCACTCTCAGCTGCACATTTTGGAATGGTTGATCAAGCAGCACATCTGTATCTGTGAATATAGTTGGCATTATAACTATGTTATCTGAACTGTTGGAAAACGTGATTTGCATGTATTGACGCAGTATCAAATGTTTTCATGCCAGTAAAAAAATAACTGGTCGTCATTGGGCTACACTAATAGCAATGGTTTGCAAATGGTGCAGAGACCATTAAAGGACTAAATTCTTGCAGATGGCTGGTATTGACAATAAAATTGCCAGGAGTTACAAGCCTTTGCTTTCTTTTTAAACGTAGGTCAACATTGGAAATGGCGTCACCGTTCCAAAAGTGATGCTTGACAAATGGAAACCAATCTGCCTCACCCCTCCGAGATTTGCGCGGGCTCTTCTCAGAAGCGTCTTCACTGCAGAGGAGCTTCAACGATGCTCCTTTTTTGGACAGCGGAACAACTTGCGGCCAGGAATTCCAGTAAAACCAGCGCTGGACAAAAACAAAGTGGATGCCATAATAGGTGTGTTGTCCTGCATGCAACAACTTAAACTGTTGGTTTGTTGCTGTTGTAAAAAGCATATAATATCAAAAGTTAGCATTGGTTTTTGTCGGGAGTTCTGAATGATCGTTGTTTTGAAAAGGTGCTTGATGCAATATTTTGATATCTGATTGCGCTTTGGAGTTGATTGGGTGTGTGTTCAATTTATTTGTGATCAATATTACTTGTAGTTGGCGCCTAAGTAAAGAGGCGGGGCACATAACAAGGTACGGAGTCGTTGCAAGTTCCTCACTTGATGCAGTCATCACTGAACTTGCATGTCCAATATGTTGTAGTTTAAGTTCAGGACTCAAATTGCGACATGTTAATTTTGAAGGAAGCAGCTGGTCGTATAGAGATCTTATCTCAGCGGTAACCTCCCTCCTAGCACCCTCAATAAGTCACCGAAACTATGCATGGGATGGAATTTTTTGTGGTCAAATAATCACCTTTGCATTCATTAGAAGTAATCAGTCTGTCGTTACATTTTAATCTCATTTGGAAAACAGTCAAGCTACTACTGAGAACATTCTTTGCTGTTGAAGGTCACCCTTCAAACATTTCCCTTTTGGAACCCGCTAAATGAGTCAGTCGTGGGAGGAACAGTTGTTTCTGAAACGCCTCTGTACGCCTTTTGGGATGAGAACCTTCTTATCGAGAATGCCACTGAATATTCAACTTCTATTTGCCGATAAGAACAGAAAAATGACCTCAGACACATTCTGCATAATTTTGCTTAGAATGTTTACTTTTGTTTTGGGTAGTCAGCATTTTCCCAAATTATTTGCGGGACCAATATTTTTAGTTGATTATGACTTGCTAAAATTGAGCAATTTATACTAATTTATGAACATGTTGAGTTTGCATGTCATGGCTGTAAAATGTAAGTACCAAATACTTGTCACACTTTTCTGAATACAGTCGAGGCTACTTACAATGACCACAGTTATAACTAGGGGTTGGACATTTTGGTTTAAGCAAAAAAAAACACAAAATTACGCCGAATTCACTGTTCTAAATCTGGTTTTAAGCAAAAAAGTTGTGTTTTTGGCTTGAAAGGCATAGCTAGCTGGCGGCTTAATGCGAGTTACATAGCATTTTTGGCTTGCAAGTCATATCTAATTAGCGGCTGATTGGGAGTTACACTCACATAAATTTTAAAATGAACCAAGTAGTCAAGCCAAGGGCATGATGTGTGTTTGAGGCATTGCTCTCCTAGCTTACACGCTTCTGCAGGCGGGGAAGCATAATTTCCTCGCTATCTTCTAGCAAAGCACTGTTTCTTCACTATCATTACCTGCTTAGAGCAGATAGTTTGTTAAATAGGTTAATGAAATATATGTAGGACGTTGACATGAAACTGAATAGGCGTCACGAAAAAGTATCTTTCGGCTACCACGACAACTGAGCGGCAGTTCCATCGCTGCCATCAACATGCAGACCACGTGATGCCCCGCCATAAAGCCCCAACTCGATGGACACATCCTATGCGTACGGAGGAGTGCCTGCGCGCCCAGCGCCGCGCCGCGACGGGCGTCGAGAAAAGGCATCCACCTCCATGCTCCCTGTGCTGCGCATTCCCCCTCTCGAGCCCACCGAAGGAATTTCAAGCGTGAAGAGAATCTGGGGGGGGGGGGGGGGGGGGGGGGGGGGCGCTGAAAGGACAACTTAAACCACGAAGAAAAGTTCCAGGAACCTGAGAGAGCTTCAAGCCATGAAGAAAAGAGTCCCCGAGAGCCCCGCGGTCCTCCTGTTGTTGTAAACCGGACCCCGCTTCCGACGCGCGCGCGCTGAGGCGCGGATATCTGACATGTACAGATATCTGCGCCCTGCTCGCGCGTCGCGCTTTGCGCATGCGCAGACAGGATCCAGCGTTCGCCCGTGCGCGTAGGCGCTCCGCCAGTAAGCGTAGGATGTGTACATCGAATTGGGGCTTAACACTCAACGCAGCACTACAACCCAACGATAACGAGTCATCCTAGTTCTTAAAAGTAAACTTCCTCTTCTTTTTTTGTCTGTTGTCTATCTTTTTTAAGTTATTCTTTTAATGAAGTTTGCAATTTCTTCTACAAGCACAGCTCCAGGTACTACCATCTGCGCATTACTGTTAAATGAATTGTTCAGAATAACAAAAATACCGAGATAGACTATTAATAACTTTACCGCACATAATTGCTATATAAAGTCGCTGAAAAAAAGCCAGTATTTCATTCGTCAAAAATAATATTCGCCGAAAAAACCGATAGTGGTGTCCTGAAATAAAAAGCGAAAAAAATTCGCCAAATTGTTGAGAAATAAAAGCCGAAAAGTCCAACCCATAGTAATACGACCACTTGCTTATATCGAAAAAAGATGGAGCTACTGTCAAAATAAGTATTTTTAATTTTGTTTTGGGAAGTCAGCATTTTGCCTAAATCATTTTTATATTAGATAAATGAACAGCCGTGGCAGCACCGCTTGGTTATAATTAACTAAGAGGTACTGTAAACCCACTCACGTAAAAAAAAAAAACGTCCGTTTCTGGTCTGCGCAGAGACTGAACAGTGCCTCCCAGCTTCCATGATTGCGCCTAAAATTGTGCCCACCCCCAAAAAACAACAAGAACGGTGACATTGAAATTGCAGTTAACCGCCAGCCAAACGCACCCCTACAGGCTAAAAGGTCGATTGGTTTATGTGCGTGTGCTGGTTGGTTAAAGCATCTAAACTGGAAGAGGAAGCCTGGAAAACGTGACCCGGGGCAGCATTGAAATTGAAACTACTGCACACAGCCAGCGGTCAACCAAAGACAGCGATTTGAAACGTTTGAGCACCAGTCAAGGAAAGCACTCCTGGCCCAACCTGTCACGTGGTGTACGTCGCCTGTGCAATTCAAGCTGTGCCTTCAGCGCTGCCGATGCATTCAGGTACCGCAAAGACAGCAGACGCACATGCGTAACGGTAGCTTCGTTTCGATATCCTTACACCTTTATGGAGGAATGCAGATGAGGATGCCGTCCTTCTGTAATCAGTTACCATGAACACTTAAGTAGCTCTCGTATGCTGCAAAGGTCTCGGCCAGCAGCACATGATAGCGCTTGAGAGCTTAAGAAAGCGTCTTGATAGAGTCTGTTTTGAAGAAACAAACTTAGTTCAATTGTACGTTTATAGAAATAAATGGCACTTTTGTTGGAGTGTTTTCTGGCCGTACTAGGGCAAGACCACTTACTACGAACTTTAGATACAACAAACGCGATCTGCGTGACTGTCAGGTTCGTTATAAGTGAGCCTGACTGTATTAAGCCGTGCTTTCACAAGTGCTTGTGGGGGAAAGATAGTAATGTACCATTTGACATGCCGAAATATCTTACCTCTGTCCAATTTTCAAGTGTTTGTAAGTTTTCTAACAAATCAAATTTCAGAAACCGAAGGGATGGACTGGACATTAATGTGGATGGTGTTTTGTGGCTCACTGCGAGTGTACTGAATTAAACTAGGGTGATTATGTATGATCCCCTGCAAATAGTAGAATGCCTGCTATAAGGTGCAAGATACAATTCTCAATGAATTCTTAGGGCCAAATATTAGAATGCTCCTGAGGTTATGAAGTTTATCTACGTCGATTGAGGAGCCTGTGCTTTTTGACTAGGGTAAGGACGCCCTCAGGGAAACGAGAACCGCTTATAGCATCTGCAGTGTCGAGACCATGTGTCTAATGATAAAGAATGTTCGTTTAAAAAAAAAGAAAGGTATGCACACATCATTAGTTTTGTATTGATTTTGAGCTAGGCACCTGTATGTACTGATTTTGCAATTTAAAGGCTAGGTGGCTTGAAAGAATGAGATGGTTTGTCTGTCACTGTGAGATTCTTAACTAGGCAGGGCAGCATTAAATGCTCATACATCACTCTGAGACAAGTATGCGTATGCGTGCACATCACGGCTGCCGCGGTGGCTGAGTGGATATACGGCGCTCGGCTGCTGACCAGAAAGACGCGCGTTCGATCCCGGCCACGGTGGTCGAATTTCGATGGAGGCGAAATTCTAGAGGCCCATGTACTCTGCGATGTCGGTGCACGCTAAAGAAGCCCAGGTGGTTGAAATTTCTACAGCCCTTCACTAAGGCGTCCCTCATAGCATGAGTTGCTTTGGGACGTTAAACCCCTATAAACCATATACCATGCCCATCATTATATGCAAACTCAGCTCCACAAAAACAAACTTGCCGAAGTTGTCGAATTTGCAGGCTGTCGATACAATCTATAGCATGGACAGAGCCACTAATTTGAACGCAGAGTTACCCTACAGCGAAATTGCAGAGCGAGTGTTTGTACCGTGAAGCCATCAGTCAGGTCAAGAAGTGAGGTAAGGAAGCGTGACGGTAGTAATGTACCTAAGTTAAGAACGCTCTAAGGGAGACCTCACTACGTGATCCTGAATGAAGGTGAACCACTCTTAAACTGAGACAAGGAGTGTTCTAAAATATGGTCCTTAGTTGCGCAGTGCCTTATAGTACAGCATCTCCTTTGTGGAAAGAAGCTGAACATTCTTTTTTTTTCAAAAAGCGTTTTTTTGTAATTTATGTTGCTGGTGTACATATATATTTCTGCACAATTCATTTAATTCCATTTTCTTTTTGCAGGTTACACATGCAGCCTATTCAATACCACTGACACCAAAATGAAGGCAAGCTTGGCCACAATGCTCGCTAAAGAGAAATAATCTGTATGTTGCTATTACTTTTCTAGTATAGCAAAAGTCTTGCTAGTCATTTTTGTTTCATATATACTGTATTTACTCGCGTAGTCCTCGCACTTTTTTTTCCTGAATGTCAACGCGAAGTTTGGGAGTGCGATAATTAAGCGGGGAAAATTTTCAAGCAAATGCTTCGGAGTGTTAAATGCAAAGTTGAATGGGTGTGAGCACAGGGTCAACATAACTTCAAGGTACTAAAGTACTTTCTTTCCCGCACGCCATCTCACCATCACTACTCGCGTTGTGTCGTATAGCATCCTGAAGCAATTGTACTCTTGATCAGAGTCGTGATCAGAGTTGATGTTGACAATGGAATCGGTGGTCGCTGCGGCATCGATTTCTTCAGCTTCCGATGCTTCGTCGTCGTTCCACACAAGGTGGTCTTCAGTTGCATCCAGGGCGTTCGAAATTACCGTTCTTTTAAAAGCTTCTGACTACCATGTCTGCGGCAATCATGTTCCATGCCTCCGATACCCAGCTGCACAGCAGCTCCACGGACGGTCTTCTGATCGTGCCGCCCGGCGTCAGAGGATGTAGACCTTCGGCCATCCATTCTGCGTGCAGCCTCCGGACGTTATCTTTAAATGGCTTGTTGAAAGATGCGTCAAGAGGCTGTAGCATTGATGTGAGGCCGCCGGGTATAACAGCCAGGTCCGTGTGCATTCCCACAACTTCGCCCAAACCAACTTTCGAAGATGGCCCCGAAAGCTATCAACCACGAGGAGCGACGGAAAAAGAAGCGCTCCCGGTCACCGCCCCCACAGTCTTAATCCAGTCTATCATAAGGCGCGCGGTCATCCACCCCGTTTCGTTTCTTGGACACACACATGTACACCAGGGGGGAGCTTTCCTTTCGGGAGGGTTTTCTGCTTGAAAATGACGTACGGTGGGAGCTTCCGGCCGCCTGCCGTCACGCCTAGCATGACCGTGCAGCTGTTTTTCGGCACCTGTAGTCCTGATGTGCACAGTCCGCGCGCCTGTCTGTTCTGCTGTCCAGCTGCTGGGCATGTCGAAATTCAGCAGAGTTTGGTCCGCGTTCGCTATCTGGGAGAGCAAGAAGTTTTTCTCATGCCAGATTCTGATGATGAATCGATGAATTTGACAATTTTTTCTTCAGAGGCTGCGGGCAGGTGCTGGCAATGCGTGGTACGCCTCCTGACCGAGAGACCATTGCGCCGCATAAATCGTGTGGCTCACCCGTTACCAGCGCCAAAGTGTTGCACCGGGATTCCCTCCTTTCTTGTGATTACGAGCGCGTGGTTCCGTATCAATTCAATCGACACAGCGCACCCATCCGCCCGTCGAGCCCTGACATATTCCAACGTATGGTTACTTCCAATCGCAGAGTTGGAGCACTCCGGGAGCAACGTTTTCTGCCCTTTTCGGAGCAACTGTATTCCAAACGCAGATCTGAGCCACGGATCGCGTATTCCAATCGCGAACAGGGAGCGGTTGCCGAACCGAGATTGCTCCGTGTAGCAGTCGGGACTGCGCCGACGAAATCGGCGGATCCGGCCGAAGTTTGCGTGGCGTTCTTTTTCAGCGGCGCTAGCGGCGCCCCTCATTTCCGGCGGCTTCTCGCGTCCGCCGCGCCGGCTCCTCTCCGCACTCCGTAGCAGACGATCAGCTTCTCCCGCCGCGGTATGGACTCGAAAGTGAATCGCGCACTGGCGCTCGCTCTGCTTGACGACAGCGAGTCGGAAAGCAGTAGCAGTGCAGAATCTTCTCTTGAAGATTCAAGCTCGGAAAGTGATACGGAAATCTTCGCCTGCAAGGCCGCTTTCCAGCACATATTTAGCATTCCTGCGAAACGCCCGAAAGTTACCGGATTCATTGAAGACGTGGTGCATAAGTATTCACCCGAAGAGGTAGGAAATATAGCGCATGAATAATTGCATGCCGCCTTTTAAGAGGAATGATGTGTAAATGTTTCGTTATTATGCAAAATTACAGTTCCGGAGGCACTTCAGATTGCCACTACCTGTTGTTTGCTGGCTGACTGCCGGTTTTGCCACTTCCGCCTTCTGGCCATCACACACCCAGGGCGGCGTCCCAGCAAAGTCAAGTGAAGTGCTCATTCTGTGCTTCATTTGGTGAGTTAATTGTTCCCGTTTGCTTTGTGAATATTTCTGCAATTCTTTTTATTGTTTATACAGATTATCAAGAGCCCGTCGCGTAGTCGAGAATACCTTCGGAATACTCTCAAACCGCTTCCGGTTTCTACACACTGTGTTGCAAGCAGAACGAAAGAGAGCATCCCTGTATGTTGCCACCGTATGTGAGCTTCACAACTTTCTGGCTACTGAGCCTGTGTAACCAGCCGAAGCCGCTCCTGAGCCAACACGGCGCCGGCTTAGGGCTATGTTCACAGCGTGATCGCCTTTCGGAGTATTTTAATGGTCGAGGAGCAGCGCCATGGCAGAGGGACACGGCATATACTGATTGATCAGCAGAAAAGACTGCATGGTAAATATCCTGCTCTGGCTGTTGCGGTGACTTGAGCTGCCTAATTGTACACTGATATGCAATGCTTTCCTTATGGTGGTTCGTGTTGTTATCTTTTACGTATTTTTTATTTTAAAAATGAATGTTTCATGCTGCGCCGTTCTGATTTCTTGATTTTCTATAAACTATGTGCGTTTCCTTCCTCATCTACCTTCATCTACCACAGCCACAAAATATGTACACATATAACGCGTACGTGTTTTAAGATTCTCGCGTTTCTAGAGTATTGATAACATCCTTTGTAAGGAAATTTTTGATGTTAATAATCTTGGATTCACTATACTGGCTCAATTTTCTTCGAAAACAGGATGAAGTTGCACATATGAAAAGTGACGTCTGTTTTATTGACATGTTGTAATCACTGTTGTGCTATAGTTGTAATGAATAAATTTCAGTGTATACTGCATGTATATTTCATTCAAGAAAGCAGCGCTCGTACTTGATTTGTAATTTTATTGCTCACAAATAAATCACGACAACAAACTTAGCATCTAATACAGCTGTGTATACCTCCACTCATCTGGAAACTCTGCTTGGCTGTTATTTTTCTGCTTCATAGAAGTGCGGCAGAATAGCGTCAATGATGTCTCTATCCTCTTCATGTCATTCAGTTTTCGAAGGTAACTTGCAACAATCTTGCCAAACGTTCCTGCAGAATATTCTCCGTCGTCATTAAGAAATGCTTCCGCTACTGTTTTTAGTGCTGCGGTATGCTGGACCATCAGGTCACCCACATTCCTTTGTTTGTTGCGAGAGCTACACTGGGCTACCAGTTGAGCATTTCGCGATGCATGGGAGACGACAGTTGTGCGCATGCGCCGTTACCGTGGCAACCGGAGAGGAGCAAAGTGCGGCGAGCGCTTCGCCATCGCCCCGCGCCCGCTCCGCTGTCGGAGCAGTGTGTGCCGGCACGCAGATGAGCAGTTGTACCATGGTAACCAGGGAGACCCCACAGCTGCGCCGCGTTTTTTATCGCCGCCTCGCCGCTCTTTCACCCGAACAGCAGCGGAGATGTGGTGGACGTCTGTATCACAACGTTTGACATGCATGCAGAGGAGAATCCAGCGCGGTATAGAAAAGGGACCAATAACTTCCGATCCTGAGTTTGTCGCCTGGCAGTTGGCTTGAACGAAATCAGAACGCTGCGTGAAACAAGGTATCACCCCCGTCAGACATCTCCCTTCGATCGCGGTGAATGGTCAGGTCTGCTGTGTTCGGCAATCTGGAGAGCGGCATTATCACCCAAGGAGTCTACGTGGCACCGAGAACATCTGTCAAGCAGATCATTGACGTGGTTACCACGTGTATACCAGCCTACGGCACGGTTTCACAGTTGCGTGTGACTTTGGGTGATTTTAACAGGAAACAGGACTGTCTTAGTGTATGAAAGAAGTTTGTGTTAAGCTCCGGACCCTCACGTCCAGAATACAAAATGGGGAACTCTGTAGAATACTGTGTAGACAAAATTAAGACTGCTCCATGCTACTTCACAGATCATTGGGCAGTCTTCGTCTCTGTCAAACAAAATAAATAAAAGATGTGTATACCCAAATGTATCTCATTACTAAACATACAGTGACCACAAAAAGCTCAGCCAAGGAAACGTACCTCTTGCTACGTATATACTGACATTGCCGACCTAAGCCACTGCCAAATGTTTTGCAATCGGAGACTGAAGCTCCATGGGACTGAGGTGGTTGGAAAGCATTGCAGTGCGGCTGAGCAGGTGAGGTACGGGAAAGTTCCTCTTGAGCAACTGCCACCTGAGGAGACGCCCCTGCTGCCACTTGGTCAGCTTGTAGCCACTGCTGCTTCGGTGATGTTTAGGAGAGCTCAACTTCAGTTGTCGTGTCGCAGCCGGTGTCTCGATTGGTTTCACCGGGCGGCTGAGTTAAAATTTTGTTAAAATTTTAACTGGGTTAAACCTGTTATAGTGTGAAAGCACTGCCTTTTTTGGCAATGGTCCGGCAAAATTTAGTAAATCGCCTAGACGAAATTTGGAGGTCACCATCGCGTTGTGCGCGGTCAGTTATGACTGAACATCGATTTTGGTCAAAATCTGCCAAGGTCAAATTTCCCGGGTGGACCAGGCCAAATTTTTGAAAGTGACCCAAGTCAAATTTGGAGGTCACCATCGTGTCGGGTGGGCCCAATTATAGTTCGACATCGATTTTGGTCCAGTGCGGCTAAGGTCTAATTTCAGGGGTCGCCTGGGCCAATTTTTTGGAAATGACCCGGAACAAATTTGGAGGTCATCATAGTGTTGGCCACAGTCAATGATGAATATCGAATTTGGTCGAAATCAGCCATGGCCAAATTTCGCGGGGTGGCCCAGGCCAAATTTAGAGGTTGTCATCGTGTCGGGCACGCCCAAATATGGTTGGACTTCGATGTTGGTCCACATCGGCGAAAGTCTAATTTCGGGGGTTCGCCGGGGCAAATTCTTGCCGCTTGGCGTCAAAGTTGCTGTGGCAACGAGGGCTGCACGAGCAAGATACGCATTCAAGATGCAATTTGCGGAAGCAAAATTTTTTCTGGGGTCGGACGACCAAATTAGTGTTTTCGCAATAAAACCTGCATATTGGAGCTCGTGGCTATCGCATTACATTTTTAAGAGTTATTAAAGAAGCGCTATAACCTTTTTCACTCATTTAGTGTTAAATAATTGGGAAAAATTACTGGCACATTCCACTTCTCCAAACTCTTCAGTGATCAACCTTGATTCGTCGTTCCTTGCGGCATCCAACAACGCCAAGCACTAGTAAAACCGCCACTTGCCAGCGTAAACTTTTTCTGTGCCCTGGCCGCTCTTCGACGCCCTCAATTTTTTGCGTTCATTTCGGAATGTCCGGTGGTTATTTGCAAACAGCGCCTTCAATAATCCTGCATAGCGAATCGTAACAAATTAAAATAGATCACAAGGGCAAGTTGGAATGCACACTTAGCTCAAAGGTTTCAGTAAATATAAAAATACAAAACGTTACTTACCAACTGTGTTGGGGGGGCCGACTCGGGATGTCGCACATCAATTTCCGTAGCGATATTTTGCCACAATCTATTTCTTAGCGCCATGTTGAGGCAGTCAGTGTGTTCAATGTTCCAGATCCGTTGTCAGCTCTGAACGAGAGCTGAAAAAGTGACGGTCGCTTCGTCACTGAAGAAAAACATGCAGGAAACACAGAGAAAACAACGCAGAGAAACACGAAGAGAACACACTAAGCTGCACTCGAGCGGCAAATACGGCGATAAGTGCGCCAAAACGAAAGGCACCAGCATGGAGCAAATCAGACTTCATTCCGGATAGCAATCCAGACGAGCGCTCGAGCCAACATTGACTGACCGAGAAGCAAAAAAAATTGGCAGTGGCTTAGCTCGGCTATTCATGGATATACGTAGCGTGAGGTACGTTTCCCTGGCTGTGCTTGTTGTGGGTACTATATGTTTAGCAATGAGAGACATTGGGCATACATATCTTTTTTTCATTTCATTTTGCTTGACAGAGACAAAGACTGCTCGATGATCTGTGAAGTAGCATGCAGCGGTCTCAATTTTGTCGATACAGAATTTTTATTTGGTAGAGCCTCTTTAGTATACAAGCTCTATAGTAGTTCACCATTGTGTAGTCTGGACGTGAGGGTCCGAAGCTAAATTGAAGAAAAACTTTTCTTTCATACACTAAGACAGTCCTGTTTCTCGTTGAAATTACCCAGTCACGCACGACTGTGAAACTGTGCCGTAGTATACGCGTGGCGACCACATCAATCGTCTGCTTGACAGATGTTGCCGCTGCCTCGTATACTAGTCCTTGGATGATAATGCCGGGTTCCAGAAGCCAACACAACAGGCTTCACGATTATTCACCGCGATTGAAGGGAGATGTTTGACAGCGGTGACACTTCGTTTCACGTACACACAAACTCCAGCGTTCTTATTTGGCTCAAGCCAACTGCTCAAGCAACCTCAGGATCAGAAGAGCTAATCTCCTCTTGTCTACACCGCCCGTTAAGCAGCCGCTGGACTCTCCTTCTCTGCATGCATATCAAATGTTGTGACACAGACGCCCACTACATACCCGCCTTTTATACGCAATCCTGCGCATACGACGCGGGGTTCGGGTGATAGAGCGGCGTGCGGCGAGGCCAAGGTAGATGTACACTGGTAGCGAAGGCTCCATAGACGCCCATTGGTCCAAAAAATGGCGGCTCGTGGGCACTACAGCGCCCCCTGGATTTTGGGGGGCAAACTACGCAAACGTGACGTAGAATGACGTCACGCATACGTATGCTTTTGGCGCGAATTATAAAGCGGTCTTTCTGTAGAATCCGCGTTTTCGAGCTTGCCCGTACCTCTCGAAGGTTGCTGCCTTTCAGCGCGCCCCAACCTTTGCCAGTCAAATGTGCTCGAGTTCCTGCTAGTTATGGCCTTGTTAATGTGCAATTGGGAACGCAATGAAAGTGACTGGTAAAGGAGGGGCAGCATAGAAAGGCAGCAACACTTCCAGACACTGGCGAAGCATGTCTGTGGCCGGGTTAGCCGGGTATCGAAACAAGGCCTGCAAAGACGCGCTGTAATGCACCGCACACTCATGAATAGGGGGCAGGTCAAGAGTGTTGCAAAAATACAAAATTTGCCAGGTTTTAATAAAATGACTTACCTCTTTCATAAAACAAGGTGCTAATATATTTTTTCTTTTCTATTGGCAGATTACATTCCAATTTTGTAGCTTTATCATTTCTTTGTATGAGTGTTTTGCCCCCCATCCTCTGGTTGTGCTGCAGTCGCGCTAAACCACTTTTCGGCCCAGCCTTCGCCACCACTTTAAATCCGCCTTGGCGAGGCGGCGACGAAGAACGCGGCGCAGCTGTGGGGTCGCCCTGGTTCCAATGCTATCGGCGCATGCGCACAACTGCTCATCCGCGTGAGGTAACGCTAGTCTTTGAGCGTGGAGCGGGCGCGGCGAAGCGCATGGCGCACTTTGCTCCTCTTTTGTTGTCATGGTAACGGTACATGCGCAAAACATTCCTCTCCCATGTCCCGCGAAATGCTCGACTGGTAGCCCAGTGTAGCCCTCACTACAAAAGAGCAATAACAATCCCGGTCTCCAGCCAAGCCCGCGGAATGAAAAAGGCGCTCGCCTTTTTCATGCGGTCCGCTGTTTGGGCCCGGCAAAGACCGCGATGCCCGCTCAGAGCAGTGCCGTTCACGTCACGTGGCACGCGGACAGTGCTGACGCGCCCGGATCATCTGCGATCCGGTCCGCTCGTCTGAACCCACCTTAAACACATTTCGTGCACGGGGAGGTAAGCACGACCGCTACCAATTTAAGTTGCTATTTCCGCATGTATCTCGGAGCGATCGGCGGGGTATAGGGCTGACCGTAGTATCTCTCTGCTGTTGGTACCTGCTTGAATTACAGCAATATATGCACGATTTTATTATATTTATCACACATGGCCAAACGGCTACGCGACGCTTTCACACGCGCCGATAGCTTCCAAAGAAAATAAACGCCACTTCGGTCCGCAGAATTCGTGAAAGCTTGCCTCTCTGCTGATATTGTTATCGCGAATAATTAAGCGAGAATACGTTTTGTGCGCCAGACAGCATAAACCATGAAAAAATTTGTTTTCTGTTTGCCTTGCGACTCAGTTGAGCTCACAACGATAATTTTTTTATGTAAGTGGCGCACCACGTAGCTGGCGACAAGAAAGCCCTATTTGTGGTGGGGGCTTTATAGCCGGCAGGAATGATTAAGAGCGCATCGGAATCGCAATTGCATGCTGGCTGCGCGGATAATGCTTGATAATGACAAAAAATGTTTTCTCTGTGATGGAACACCAAGGCAATAGCGATATAAGCGCGAGCGGCTGCTAAGCACCGGCAGAAATAACGTGAATGCTGAACTAAATATGATTAACACATCAATTTCATCCTTTTGATAACGCAACGACTTTCTGCAATAGAACCATGCTGTGAAAGTATGCAGGACAATGCTTTTTTAGCGCCCGCAAAGCAGTAATTCACGGCTATATGCAGATCAGGCGCGGGCGGCGAGCTGCCGCCGCCCAGCAGACCCCAGTGAAACGCCCGCACTGCGGCGCACCAGTCGGCGGAAAATGGCCGCGCCTGAGAGCGGCTCTGGATATGTGGCGAAGCGAGTAAAACATGCGACAACCCAGTCTTCTTTTTTTCTTCGTGCGGTTCAACCCATCCGAGTCCTCCCTAGGTCTGACTCATCCCCTGTCCCTAGGGGTAATTCCCTTCCCCTAGCTACATTTGTTTGTGTTGTTTGTCCAGCTGAAATATTTTTTAGTATCATATTTCAAAACAATGCTTATAAATTTTATAGAATTTTTTATACTTTTATTTTTGTGCTATTTCAATTGTTTTTGTTTGTACAAGGTCACGTGACTCCTTTGTTTAGCAGATTTGTTAGTTTTCTACCCGTTGCACCGTGCAAGCGTCGTCGCTGATTCCTCGGTCTGCGTTCTTGCTGTTGCGCTAATTGCTGTATACTTTGTAGTTACTGCACTGTTCTATTACCGCATTGTCTAGTCGCAGCTCCGTTGAGCTTTCTTTTTGGCCGTTGCTATATTCTGTGTTGCGCTGGGCGCGCACTGCTCTCCTATTGACAGTTTCTCCTAGTTTGCTCCGGTGCTTGTTCTTTGTTTGCCAATGTGAATTGTGTTTGTGTCTGCCGCCGATGTGCCCTTGTAAGAACGGAAGGAACAAGTGCACCACCCACAGAGCCACCTGTACGAGATAAGTATCAGTGTCCTGTGTGCCAAGACTCCTAAAGTTGTGATTAGTGTACGAATGTATTTGCCTGCCGTGGCCACTCGTTGCAGCACGACGAGCAGAATCACGGGTTCGTGTCGAGGCTCAGTATGCTTCAGTTCTCTTCCTATTCAAGCGAGGAAGATGCACGTGTTCTTGGCGTCTTTTTATTCTGGTGCATGCGCTAAAAAATATGAGCTTGTGTACAAACGCGAGTAGGCTTGAGTTAGAGCGCTCGCGTTGTGTTCTGCGGGGGAAAAGGGAGCGAAATTTTAAAGCAGGCAGTGGTTTCACAGCAGCACGTTAAAGCGCTTCCACGTACTTACATAAACAACAGAGGTATGACGGTCTAGTCACCAGCATAGCAGATTTGAGCCTTCACTTTTCCTCCCGCAGTATAGCGTTCTTGGCCAGTCGGCTCACGTCCGTACATACCAGTGCATTGGAAATTATATCGCTCGGTAAAGTAAGGAACAAGCACAACAAATGCAGGACTTCGAAGTTTATTCGAACGACTCTATTCGCAGACCGGGTTTACGTGTCAGCTCGCTGCTAGCTGACCGCGACGTATAGACATCGTCCTCCAGTGGCTGACGAGCAATGCTTGCAGGCGAAGGCGTTGGGCTGACGCGGGCAAAGCGTCATCCACGCCGAGCTTGGCCAGAACGTTGTCCCTGGCGAGTAGTGACTGCTGAGGTGCCTACGGGACGGAGTCCTGATTGTTGTTGCCGTTTACGATTTCGGCGAACACCTGAGATGCCGAGGTTCCGCCAGGAGCTGGAATCTTGCCAATAAAAGACGGGAAACCCGATGCAGGCGCGTTTTATGCAAAAAACGTTGAGGGAAAAATGACAGACTTACATTCTGGGCGCAAGCCGGCAGTGCTGAGGACGCTTCCTGCCGTGTGCGCCTCCGTTGCGGAGTTCCTCGCAGATGCCGCTGCGCGTTTCGTTCCCGTAGATGCACTTCGGCCTCCAAAGCTTACTAGGGCTTTCTTACACACTTAGATTTTGCAGCCGTTCTCTTTAGCGATTGCGAGGATTTGCTCAAGCAGCTAGTCCTGTTCCGAGTATTCCTCCTCGGTTCCGGACCTAAGAAGTGGCACCAATGAAAAGGAACATTTGTACTGGCATTTACTCTCGTCGTATTGCACTGCGCACGGAAGAGAAGTGGCAAAGTAACTCACCCGCGGAGGCTTCGTAGGTCCATATCTGCGTACTGCGCAAGCAGCAGGTCCGTGCGGTCGCGCACAGTGCGGGCGGTGAAAACTTTATTTTTCGCCTCTGACAGGCGCAGAGTGATTTCATTCCACGGCCCTGCATATTGCATGCTGTCCTCGTAGGCGTTGCATTCCCTTACATCGCGCAACAGGTAGAAATCGTCGCTTTAGCAAAACGAAGGCGCGGAGCTACCCCACTCCGCTTTGTCCACGACTGGGATGCCGATTTGTGTTTGCCGGAGTCAAGATTTTTTCCCTCTCTCTTGTCGATGTTGTTGCATCCAAAAGGTGACGTGGAGTGGTAGAGGGCGGGTCTCGTGAGTGACCCGGGGGACGTACTTCGCGACTGGCGAGTTTGAGACAGGCGTGCAGGTCTTCTGACGTTGGCACTTGGAAAGGCTTTCCTCAAAAAGTTATTTATTACAGTATTTACAAAACTGATTTACATAAGCCGAAAGATTTCGGCCTCTCCACTTCAACTAAAAAAAAGACAAAACTCCAACACTCTCGCTACTCCGGACCACCGTCGGCCACCACACGGCCTCGCCCGGCCGCCGCTAAAGGAACTCCCGTCTCCAACACCGCGACCCCGGGACCACAACCGGCCGCACACGACCGATCTGTCCGGCTGCCGCCAACCAACTCTTCTCCCCCCTCACCTTGTACTCCCGCCAAAACTACACTCTCAGCCAATAGGTGACTTTCCCGCCACCTTTCGGACGCAACTTATCACAACACAAAATAAAAGCACAAAATGTCGAACACACGGCTAGCTGCAAGCTGCCGAGGCTAACTAGAAACATGCCACAACGAGGGGAGAGAAACAATTTACAACACATGCGTCACTGTCAGCCGCTCTGGCCTAGGGTGCCCGGATCCCCGCTCGCCTCCGGCGCTGGCCCAACGAGCAAGCTGCCGTGGCTAACTAGAAACATGCCACAACGAGGGGAGAGAAACAATTTACAACACATGCGTCACTGTTAGCCGCTCTGGCCTAGGGTGCCCAGATGCCAGCTCGCCTCCGGCGCTGGCCCGCCCGACTCGTGTTTCAGACCGACCGACTTCCAAAAACAGACCATTCCTCCTCGCTTAGGCCGAGGCTCCCGAAACTCGCGCGCGACGCCGCCCTGAGGGCCTCTCCCTTTTGTAGGCGCGTTCCCCTGCTATCCTTCGGCGGCTCTCCTCACGCCTTACAACGACGTACGCCAGCTGCGTCGTGACAGGCGGTTTGGCCAGGTTTGGCTGATTTGGGGCTCTCTCAGTTAGAGATCTCGCGAGACCGTTGCTATGACGAAGACCAACGCTACTTCGTCAGGATAAAGAGCTGAAAAATCGCCCCTCTGTCTGAAAAACAAAAGCTATTATTCGCCTGAAACTTTATGCGAGGGTAGGAATGGGCAAATCGAAGGCGAATACAACAGTTTCCAAGACGATATCACGCCGAGGAATTGGCGAAGAAGCTGTTATCGCTGTGAAGCGGCGGGCAGGACGCCGCCATGTTTGTCAACGACACGTACGTGAGCAATGCAAAGACCGCAACGTAAAAATCTGAATCTCACGTACGTACGTGAGACTCGCGCATACCCTTTGCGTTCTGCGCATGCGCACTGGTCACCAGTAAGAGCTCGACGTACGTGAAACTAAAACTCTCTATTCTCTACAAAATTCCTTTCGCCGAATGCGACGCAAGCTACATCGGCGAAACCAAAAATTCAAAGAAAGAATTCGGCAACATAAAAACGACGTCCGCAACTTCGCAAGAGAGCGCAACTTAGTAGCCGAACATTTCGAGGGCGCCGACCATAGAATCAACTTCGAAGAAACCCGCATCCTCGGAACCAAAACAAATTATCACAAAAGGATCCTTCTAGAATTCTGCACTTCCAAACCACCCCTAACATCATCCGCACAAAAGGAAACCTGCCCGTAGTATATGCCCAGGGACTTCGCTCTTCAACTCAACGAAAAAAAGTCGCCATTGACCGCCTCCCCGCAGTGCTATAACGTGATTAACAGCCTTAACCTCCCCCCTACGCCGCGCCTTTCCCATCACAGCTGTCGCTCCTTTGACCCCCGCCTCCCCTTCATACTACGGTAGCTACAGCCCTCAGTCACCCCTGATGAAGGAGCCGAGTCGGCTTTGAAACTTTTGTGTAAAATTAAAATTTTTGGTTGGAGATGTGCAGTTTACTATAAGTCTTCAAACCCAACCAGACTGGCAAATCTGCCCAAATGTTCAGTTTTCGATCCTCTCGGCGCTCCAATTCTGAATCACCAGCTGGGTAGCAGTAGCCACTCTCGCTCAATACTCAACAAGTTCACGATAGCTTTCGCTGTTAACCACAGGAGTTGATAATAAAACTCCGCGTCGCTATTACTCCGGCATGCTAGTAATTGTTTACCGGATTTTTGCTAGGCTTGCGGCTAGTCATGGTCCTCGATGGATGCACACGTAACGTTGCAACGGGATAGTGCAATTTTTCTTCTTGAAAGTGATGCAAAATCGACCTTTTAACAGCACAACTTCAGGCCGATTGCAAGGTTTTTTTTTCATCTTCCCGATACGACGTGCTGGTAACTACCTTTACCTTTGAAGGGTGTGATCCTTGCGGGGCGACAGAGAAAAATAAACTATCTTCCCGTATCATTACTTAGCAATACAGCGCTGGCCAGTCACATTTACGCCAATTTTCCATATCTAAATTAGCAGCTGGCTCTTCTGCGCACCTCGAATTCTGCAAGTACTTTGGCCCTGTGACCTCAAGCTCATTTCGGTAAACCACTACCAAGAAAAGCACATTGATTTATGTAGCAAACGCCTGGCGCCGTTCATACAGCTCATTTCTAGAAAACCGCTGTTGGTTCCTATATGACACGGAGTGTCTATGCGTAAAATGCGATTAACGCGACGTGGCCGGCAAGGAGGGACGAGAAGTAGCCTGCACTATTCCACTTAGTTTATAAGGTGCAATTGTCCAACGCCAGACGAAACAAACAGCACATATTGCGGAACAATACATGTTTCAAGAAAATGCAAGAGATAGCTTTAGTTTGCAGCCATACTTTGGAAGACTGCATGCACCCCTCACCTTTTTAGGGCTAGATGATGAGAGACACGCAGTCACACACACCCTACATAGCAGTGAACATGGTGCATGCACTGCTTGGTGCAATACTGGCTTCAAGGGGGTCAAAGGGACAGCCGAGATTACATGGCAGACGCAGCTGAAATCTCATGCTTGAGGGCAGTTCGTACTATTCTGTCCTCAAAGGCATCCATAGGCAACCTCTCCAAAAGGTGTACTTCAACCAGCTATCTACATATGTTTGGTCATACCCACGATTCTCATCTTTCTTTAATGTTCACCTCTGACACCCTGTTCCCAACATACTCTTCATCCCTCATTATGTAACCAAACCAATGAAGCGGCAACCTCTGTTGCTTCACACCTGTATTCGCCACCGTAACCATGCCCATTATCATGGTCTCAATTTATCATAGTCACCCCAGAGATCTAAGCATTCGGCCGCCGCGGTGGCTGAGTGGCTATGGTGCTCGGCTGCTGGCCCGAAAGACGCGGGTTCGATCCTGGCCGCGGCAGTCGAATTTCGATGGAAGCGAAATTCTAGAGGCCCGTGTACTGTGCGATGTCAGTGCACGTTAAAGAACCCCAGGTGGTCGAAATTTCCGGAGCCCTTTACTACGACGTCCTTCGTAGCCTGAGTTACTTTGGGACGTTAACCCCCCATAAACCAAACCAAACCAACAAGATCTAAGCATTCGCACCCGACACCTCACATAATATGATGAATACATCAAATTCACTGTACATCGCAAAGCTACAATCACACATTACACCACCTTTGTTCCTTAGAGGAGCTGGAAAAAATTATGAGGAGGTACAGTGCATTAGCAATTCATTCCGAAAAAAAAAACTAGCGAAATAGGGAAAACCCAAAATATTGAATTTTCAACTCTTGACACAAAACAAAGTGACTGCAAACAAAAACCATAGTATAAAAATGGGCATCTCCATGAAGGAGCACCAACAAAGTCGGCAATTCCTGCCACATAAGAAATTTCACTTCCATAAACACAAGTTCTAAAATTTGCACACTGTCCTCCCAAGGCACACATTTCAGTTTACCTCCAATTATAACTATTTCAAAGCATGTAAAGTAATTTAAAGTTTGACTATGCTGACCAAGGCCCGGAACATTTGCTTGATTTATTTGTGTAACGCCTCCAACATCTTGCATCCTTTGAAAACAAGCGAAAACAGAAGTACTGCACCTGTCAATTTCGGTACATCACACAACACAAGTAAATCATATCATAAAAATGTGCACATATATGAGAGAAAAGCAATACGAAGTTGACAATTCATACCAAGTAATAATTCTCATTTCTATGCACATTAATTCTAAGCCATTTCACATTAGTAGCACCAGGCATACATTTCAGTTTACTACTTACACAAGCTAACACAAGTCTGGAACATCTTAACTCACTCAACATTTTTTTACACAATCAAGGAAAGGAGTAATGCAGTTAGTCCATTTTGCGGACACGTTTTCTTAATGCTATGTCCTTGTAAAAGAATGGTCACGAGCAAGCCCGAGCTCTCGTCAACCTGGCAGTGAACGGCCTCTCCTCGTTCCCAATTGAGAGGCACCGCCTCCTCACCTCTCACGACATCACAATGCAGTATAGAAACTCCCGCCAAATTTACCCCATCCTCACCCTTCTCTGACCAAACCCGAGCAGGTGGCATGGCCTCGATTACAAACCGCCACCATGCCATCGCCTTTCCTCCTCTTCCTCATACAAGGAGGGGGGAAACCTCCAGCCTGTCACTTATTTCAAGCACTAGAGCGGATTTTAAACACACATATGAAAATTTCCCGAAACAAACCGAAACCTCCCTTCCGAGGGATGCAATCACTGGAACGATGGGAGGATGCTTTGCGCAGCTTACAGGCGGAGCTACAGCTTCGCATCGTCGGATGGGCCTTGAAGGTCGCCGCGGCCCAAAAGTGCCCGGCCATCTAGAGCGGCAGGAGGGCCCGTCGCCGTCCTGCTCAAACCCCGCCCCTTCACTCATTCTCACGTGATCCCCTGAAGTGGGTCTAATGAAGTTATTACCAACCAACCTATCATGATCAATTTAGTCACAATATTACAGGCCGGCTTTAAAAACGGTTTTGAGCGTGAGCAATGAAAATATTATTACATTTAATTGTGTAGAAGCTGGCATAAATAATAGCAATGCACCTCTCCATTCTTCGGAGGTCAGCGATCTACGAAAACTAGAACTTATAACTATAATAATAAATTACTAATAATAACAAATTGGTTTTTGGGGAAAGGAAATGGCGCAATATCTTTCTGACACATCGGCGGACACCTGAACGGCGCCGTAAGGGAATGGATAAAGGAAGAAAAAGCGAAGAAATGAAGAAACAGGTGCCGTAGTGGAGGGCTGCGGAATTATTTCGACCACCTGGGGATATTTAACGTGCACTGATATCGCACAGCACACGGGCGGCTTAGCGTTTCGCCTACATAGAAACGCGGCCGCCACGGTCGGGTTCGAACCCGGGTTCTCCGGTTCAGTATCCGAGTGCTCTAACCACTTGGCCACTACGGCGGGTATAATCTACAACTCTAAAAATTAATTTGCACCTGTGTTTGCTTATGAGAGGAAACGCGAAAGCGTTTGCCTGTCCTCTCTTTCTCCCTGCACTTTTTCTCCCTGCACTTTTTTCAATATTTTTATTTTAGTTTGTTTCTTATTTTTATTTTTTTATTTATTATTTTCTTATTTTTGTTTCCACATTTTTATATATCACTTTTATTTATTTGATTTTTTTCTAATTCATTTGATTGACAGTGGAGCGGACGCTTCTTGCACACGTTTCCCAAGGACAGGTCTTGCGCACGCTCAGCCAGGAAAGGCTTTCGCCATAATACACAAACCACCCTTGACTGCGCCGTCTTGGTTAGGCGCTTTCTGGATGCCACAGTTCGGTGGTTAATTCGGCCTGCCGTTCAACGCACCTTCTGGCTTCGCAATATTGGCTCGCAATCCTTGCGAAGGCCACATACCCGCTACTTTTTCCCCCTTTTGCCCTTTCTCCCTTATGGCTATTCTACCACTCGTTTTTTTACGCTCACAACATTCGTTGGTGTTTTTTATTTTCAAATCCAGCTTCAGCAGCTAAACCTGTCCAATTAAAAAAAAACACCACCTCGGGCACAATTTCTCTCTGTTTCCTTTGATGCTGGATCTACGCAGCCTTATATCTTATTGTAGTGCTGCGGGGTAACGAAGTGGGCAGAGGTAGGGCAGGACTCAAATGACGCATTTCCCCGCTAAGGTGCGCATTTGAGCTGTTAGGGAGAAAGCATGTGGCGTAGATGAATAAGAACAGGCGGATGATCTTTGCGGAACAAGGGTTGATAAGCTTTGATGATTATGGATTTTTATGGCGCAAGGGCATCTATCGCCAAAGTGCGCCATGGAACAAGGTATTTTCGACTTCTCAAGGTGGGGCCAAAGACCCATTTCTCAAGCATTTCACCGTAAATAAGCCGAACACCGGACCAAGGAAAAGCTTGTACCCATTGTATCACCGGTGGGTGCAACCAGCGGCCCTGGGGATCAGTCCCCGCACCTCCCGCAAGCGAGGTGGATGAGCAACCACTCGGCCACCGCTGCGGTTAAGGAGTGAGTGTTAATGAAGGTAAAATTTTTAGCTGTGAAATGCTATGTTCAAGATAACAGATACATGCATTACAAATAAGGAGAAAAGTGTGACGCGAAGAAAACCTTACAATGCACAAGAGAGCTGGGCTAAAACCCCACCTTGCTCGGTAAAGGGGCTCTCTTGACTAATTGTATAGGTCCTGTATGCAGTTTTTAAAATCAGGTTTGTTGTTCATTGAGGTCAGAGCGGTCAGAACACACAGGCGAAATCGATGTGAATCAATATTAGCCACTAATTTCAGGCTTCGTTTTAAAACCGTTGTTAGAGTAAACCGTACGTGTTTTTACTGCCAGCGCGGTCACGTTGACTTGTAGGATAGGTAGGGTCTGTAAGCTTTGCGAAGCAACAGAACACAAACCCTTTTCAGGGTGAAAAACTACAAGCCACTTTTGTTTATACCCAAGTCGCCAGATTGTTTACTATCAGCAGCGGGAACATATTACGAGTGCGCCCCAGTCGTCTAAGTTTTTCTGGAAGGGGGTATGGTGTCGGAGGGAAATAACCCGAGCAGGGCCCAGCTAAAGTCCTAGCGCTTGCCTCGCGTCACGCATAAATTCACCCCTGGTGCGTTAAGGCTATAGTTCTGGCCCCTGGGATGGGCTCGGCAGGATGCGTGTGGTATTTTTCACGGTAATAAGTAAATTATACTATGTAACATACGCATGAAGTTACAGATAGAAAATATCTGTCAACGTGTATGTGGCTTCAAGAGCTCTGAAGTTATCTGCATAACGAACTTGTTTCAATCTTAGTCCGTGCGAGCAACCTTTTGCATTAACACTTTCAGGCAATGGATCCAAAGAAGCGCAGTTTGTGCTGCACTCCAGACTGCTCGGCCAGCTACAAAGTCTTCCGTAGAGCACAAGCGCTCGTTATTTGTGGTCTACAAGAGCCTTTCCGAGAAGCGACAATGGGAACAAAACTAGGAAATCGCTACAGGAACGTTAACGGATCCGAGCGTAGTTTGCGGAGCGCATTTCGAGCGAGATCACGTTCTGCGGGACTAAGCCCATTTCATTGACGGCAGAGAAGTTAAAAAGCCTCGAGGCAAGCCTAGACTCGCGGTTCGAGCTGTACCTGTCAAGGCCAGTTCGAGGTTTCGCGATGCGGAGCAGTGCGGTGATACACATCCTGAACTTGCTCCGCCGTCTTTCAGCGAGGGCATCCACGAGCAAGAGCCGGCAGGGCATACAAGATTTGAGTATGAACAGGATGAAAAGAAGTGCAGTGCCACGGGGCTTGGGGAACGAAGCTATCCATCAAAAAAGCCCAGAACAGAACAACACGACGTGAACGACGATGATTTACAGGCACCTCCCGACATTCCCCTTCAACTAGGCATGCAGTATCTCCTTCTAAATAGGACTCCGCCTCAAAGCAAATGAATAAATTTGGTTTACCCTAAAGTCGACAGCGTTTTTCCCTACCTCAAGACTCGAAGGACAGAACATTGAGATATACCACGACAAACTGATATCATTTCAGCAGAAAGAAGGCGGAATATTAAGCCCCACATATATAAAGGGCAATTTTCATGCTACAAGAAAAGGCCTCTCGCTGGAAGAGCCGGAAGCCGAACTCAGGGCCCTAGATTGGTTTCCCCTCTGCTGCAGGGCGATGTCGAAAAGCCAGCTGAAATCCACAGGGCTCACTGTTACGGCAAGACTGGGCATGAGGCTAAGGCGCCATGGAGCAGCAGATGGCAAGGCAATGTGTCTGAAAAAAGCGAGCAAATTATCATCTTTAGCGTGTAAACAGGAGCGAGATGGAAATGGAAGGCCAGCAGATTTAAACAAAGATGCCACTCTCAATATTAATTTCAAAAACATATCAAGATAACCCACTAGCCAAAGTGTAACTATATTGGAGATGATGGTTTTGTTTACCGGGCTTAACGTCCCAAACCAACTCAGACTGTGAGGGACGCAGTAGTGAAGAGCGCCGGATATTTTTGGCCACGTGAGGTTCTTCATAAGAGTACAAACATCAAGCTTTATTCGTTTTTTTAGAATGATGCCCAACCCCTTATAAGAGAAAGACAAACACGTGAAATGCGCCTACAAGCGTTCAGTAAAATATAATACATACTTTCTCACACAGTGTTTTGGGTACAGTTTCAAGAACCGAAGAGGGTCTGTGACGTCAAAGACGAGTTCAGATCATGTGAACATGCAAAAACCTGCACTATTACTCTACCGTCTTCGTTTTCATTTACAGAAACACGTACGTACGCAAGCCTATCCAATAGCTAGACTGACAACAAAAGGAACAAACAGCGATTGCCTTTTTTACACGTCCCACTTAACCAGAACGCGTTTCTGACTTCAAAGGCGCCGTAGACTGCTAAAACCGAAAAGACGCGTGGAAAAAAATCTAATTGTGTATTATTCAGCTTGCGTAGGTGAACTCGACATCGTGACTGAAGTAGACCATTGCGTGCGCGCCATTAAAAAAAACTGATCCAAATATTTTTGCCTCTATCCTTTTAACGCGCACTGACATTGCACAGTAAAAGGGCCTCTTATTTTATCTATATCGAACTGGCGCTGCCTCGGCCGGAATGAACCCCCGTCTTTCGGGTCAGCAGCCGAGCGCCCTAACCAGTTAATCACTGCCGTGTCTGTATTAGAGACAAGCTTGAGAAGTTTTTTGAACTGGCAGTATCTCGACCGCCATAATAAAATAAAGCAACCCGTTTCCTTAAGCATTCAGTGATTAATTTTTCCTTGTAGAGGAACATGCGTATTTGAACACATCTCACCGTGAGCGCAAGGAAAGGGAGCACAATGTGGCTAAAAATCTAAAGAACTTCACTGTTGCATAAAATCAGAGAAACATTTGGTTA
Organism: Amblyomma americanum; assembly: GCF_052857255.1. Lineage (NCBI taxonomy): Eukaryota > Metazoa > Arthropoda > Arachnida > Ixodida > Ixodidae > Amblyomma > Amblyomma americanum. Next base: position 59,185,441 of record NC_135500.1, read on the forward strand.
TATCGAGCGAATAAAAAAAATTGCATGAGTTACGGACGTCCACAAAACCGTCATGGATGCTGACTTGCCTGCGCTACAAGCTTTCAAGCTCAAAAACCCGTTTTTTTCGTTTCTTGCGACATTTTACACGATGATAGTTCGACCCATAATCAAATCGATAAAAATTATTGCTAGTCGATCAGCAGGAACGTGACCAGAAATGAACCATTTACCCCCCCCCCCCACCCCCCCCCCCCCCACCCCAATAAAATTAAGTTCTGCCTCATGCCTCAACAAGTCTTTGCAGTGCTGTCGTAGGGCATCAGCCGCTCCTTCTCTCATCCCCACCGAGAGCTATCCTGGTGAAAGACGGTGATACGGGTTCCATTTGCAATGAACCTTATTCAAATGACCTGCTACGTGTCGCCTTATTTTAAACGGTTTCTATGAAACCCACTACCGGGTATTGTTATACATGCGACTCGCCGAATATGTTAGCGTGTTTATTGTTTAGTCTGCGCCCTTTTTATGCTTCATGTGCGTGGCTTCTCTGAAGACCGGTCAACCCATTCGCCACAGAGCTGCAAACCCTTCACGATTCTCAACACACTATACCTTTTCTGTGCGGCACTGTGTGTGCGCTACGATTGATTATATGGCACGTATCATGCACGTGACCGGGATTTCGTTCTTTTTTTAGACGGTTACAATGTATGCTGTTGCATTAGGTTGTGGTGGTAGTGGTAAACTTTAGGTGACTATGTACAGAACGGGTTTTGGATCAGACATTAAAGGCCTGGTCCTTACAAATTCATTGGGGGGGGGGGAGGGGTGTTACCTAGTCCGGCACCCCCGTGGCTTCCGCGGCGGCCCGATTTGAGTGACCACGGCTAGTTGGGACGGGAGGACGGAGCAACCCAGCAGGCCCAAAACCAATCATAACTGCCACAAGAGTTGGGAGAGGGCCGCTTGATTTCAGGAGGTGCCATTCCTCGCACACATTATATACGTGACCGCCGCATTTGAAAGAGTACCCATGAAGAGTCTATCGATAGCTACTGGAGAGGCGTGTTACTGTCGACGCAACAACTGGGTTCTCAGCACGCAAGCTCGTGTAGCTTCCCATGCCTGCTTACACTGAGGTACCAAATCGTTTACCAAGATTTCCTTTATTCACGCATACAATTCCCATATTCACGGCTCTTACGTCGCAAATTGTGTATCTCGCTAGTATTAGATTTCAGGCTCCTGTAGACTACTGTAACATTTCAATAACGAACTTAAGTGGAACTGCATCGCATGTCTTCCCTGGTATTTGTTAAGTATCTAGTGCAGCTTGTACTCTAGTCTTGAAACCGGTCGCAACCATTGTGATTTTTGCACGTTCCAAGTGTCCTTCACGAAAAGAGACGAGGATCCTAATTATAAGGAAAAATACAAGCTGAAGGTAGCTGCAGCGGCATCGAAACGTCGTAGCCGCCGTAAAAAGCGCAAACAACCTACGACACCAACGACGAGGGCTCATTGCTAACGTGGCGACCTTGAAGAGGAAGGTGAAAAAAATTGGCTGAAAAAAAAACTGAGTCCTAACGAAGAGGTCTTCCAAGACAAGGTCATGGACCTTCCCGCGAAGCAACGAGAAGCCGCTCAGCATTTCTCCCCGGCATCAAAAAGGAAAAGCACACGTCGAATGGAGTTTAGTAAAGATTGGACGCTAGAGTGCGTGCTAATGAAAATCAAGAGTCCAAAACTGTAAATATTTGAGAAAAAATGAAATCCTTGTGTTGCCTTGTGACATCACGCTGAGAAAATACCTAAGCTGTTAGAAATCCAGTTTTGGAATTTCGAACAACGTCCTCAGCGCCCTGAAGGAGGAGGTAACCAATGGGATGGACACCTTTCAAATACATGGAAGGCTCCTCGTAGATGAGCTCAAGCTCAGTGAGCGCACGTCGGTCACTACATCGAGTCGCGTCATAAGGAATGGTCTATTTAGGCCCCTTTACACCGGTGAATAAAAGGAACCTTCCATATGACCACGGCATGGTGGTAATGTTTGTGCCTTTTTGCGGGAAAGTGGACTCAAGTCATTGCTGCGTTCGGCGCACATGGGGACGTGAAAGAAGAACTGCTCATGTAAATTCTTGTCAAAGCTGTCATACTTGCGGATGGGACAGGCCCCCACCTAGACTTCGCCACAACCGACGGGGCAACGTGGAATAGAAAAATGTGAAAGATTTTGGAAATTGGAGCAACGGCCACTTCAAAAAACTACAAGATCAGACATCCAAGAGAAAGAAGCCGCTTACAGTACTTCGTGTCCGATTTCCCGCATCGGATGAAGTGACTGCGCAACAACCTCCTCTCACACGTCTTCGACACACTGGGTGGCTTGGTGAGCTTTTCATTTCTGTAATTCTTTCCTTGTCAGCATTACGTTTCACCACTGGAAAGAAAAAAACAAATACAGGGCCTCGAGCTGGAGACAAGCTCTAGGGCTAACATATTTTCTCTGCTGTTAAATGGGAGTTTTTGCGGCGTTCACATTTGGGAACACAGGTGTCTACTAGGCAAAGAATTGGTCTCATGAGGGGAGAGTTCTGTAAGCTACAGTTCTCTCACAATCACCATGGTTGAGACATACTTGAGCGATCAGCCAGATTTACTGCGTTGTAGAAAAATCCCACTCGTCGGGGATCTTCCGCGTTATACATTAATCAGGCCGCTGTCGATACGAATGCCCGCAACTAGGATTTACATTGCTTCTTTATACATTTTTTTTTGTGCATTTCAGCAGAATACCACAGCACGGACTAAATGAAAAGACCATCTGTGCTGGGCATAAATGTACGGAAATACTGTGCGGAAAGACTATAGCTATGTATACCTTAACTTGCTTTCAGGTTTTACTGGACGCCATCAAGAAGTTGCATGAGGTGGACGGCAGCGCGGTCAGACTCAGAGTCATGCACAGCATAACCGAGGCCCACCTGAACCCACACAATTTTAAATGCGCGTGGCGTTAGCCTACCAGCTGTTCGGTCCACAAGTCCTCGGCGGCCTGTAGTTATTCAAAGAAGACCTGCAGGCTTCAATGGGCAGCATTAGTCCTAACCTGCGGTTTTTCGAGTAATTGAACGGAAAAACGCCATACAACCCGTAAAAATAAGCTTGACAGCATGTTTTCGAAACAGTATTGCGTGCGACAAAATTTTAATCACGCTATTCAGTGTATCCCGCCATAGTTAATCTTGTGACAGGCAGTTTGCAACTTCTTTATCGCAGTGAAAAGTAATGAAAGCTGTCTTGGTTTTGCGACCGTCGCTAGTGATAGCACTTTGTGACAGCCAAATAGTCGCCCGGTATTTACATCAAGCGTGCAAGAGGAACTAACCTGTGAAGATGTCAAACACTGCTCAGTTTTCGATGCTTAACGCACAAGAGGAGTTTGATCATCGAATAATGCTCCATATTGTTGTGGTCGCGAGTGCCAATTGCTTGCTTAAGATGCCCTTGATAACAAAATGCTTTCTAAAAATGATATGAGCGGATTTTATGCTATTTTTTCTGCATGCAGTACGACCAGCACCGTGATCGCGGTGTCATGTTCGCGCGCCACTAAAAGGACACGCTGCGGAGCAACCCAGCGGCTGTTGACTGCCTCTCTGCATTCCTGGCTTACCTAGGAGAATGGGAAGCGCACACTAACGGTGCAATAGGATTCCTAAGCGAATCTACTGCGCTGGTACTTAGCGTTACCATCAAAAGCACCACTCTTTGACTAGACTACCTCACAACAAAATTAGGCTACAGGTAGCTAATAAACGCGCGGCTAAGCCAGGAACCCCTCGAGAGAATCATCAGGATAGTGAACCAGTGCAGCGGCTGCAATGACCATCCCATATCCCAGCAGTTCCTGGCAACCATGAGCTGTATAAGCTTCTCCAACTTAGTCCGCTCGCCAGATGAGGGGAATGCAGGCGAAGCCACCCTGTATTTCCTCTTGAATCCATGGGCAGCCACTGGAGCTGTTGATAATACGCAGGCTCTCAGCGAGTTAATGTCAGAAGCACGGGCTCACTGCTAAGATGAGGACACCAAGCATCTCGCTGAAAGCGACCACGAGCCGTACGTGTCAGCGAGGAGCGACCGCTGGCTGATATACTATATCAGTGGCTACGCCACCATCATGCCACTGAAGTGCACCGTGTGCGGAACCCTCCTACTTACATCACGGCACTAAGCACAAAGCGATTGCACTGAGTTCACCATGGAGAATGATTTCGGCGGACTTTTATGTCAAACAGTCGCTGTTTCACTTCCTTCAGGATGTTTTCAAGGAATGCTTCAGCGTAAGCCGCCTTCATCACGACAGCGTCATGGATGTGACTAGGCTCTTGCGAACGAAGGGGAGCATGGTTGGCTGCGAGGAGCATCGCCCTGCTCTCACAACACACATCATGTGTTTTACATACTTCCAAGGCTTCACTTCTTCGTGAAGTCCTTGAACCGGCAACAAGGGTGTAGGCGCGAATGGGCGCAGCATAGAAAAAAGACGAGATGCTCATAAAGAGCAGCCTTTTTCATAACTGGGAGAAATGCGCTGCCATGCCGTGGTCTCTCCGGAAAAGGCGACTCGGAAGCCTGTGTTTTCTTGCTTGGCTGTTACCAAAAACTTATTGTTCGGAGATCCCGGGGCCAGACGCGCATGTCCAGATCGTTGGGAGGATCGTGTACACGCAGATGCCTGCCTGTACACATGCTCGTTGGACTCTTGTAAAAGGGTGCAGGAGGTTTGCGTTACCATCACTACTGTGTTTGCGCATGGGTAAACGTACGAGTCCAACGAGGAACACGGCGACGCAAAAGGACCGTTTTTTGGGACTAGTCTGCGTATATAAAAAAGGATTTGTTGACGTGGCTCTTTGACGCAAGAGCAACGGTGCCAAAAGCGGCAATCACACGGTTACATCGATCACTAGATGAAAGTAGAATTTCAGGTCGTTCGTTTCTTCGAGGAAGGTTTACGCCCAGTTTCCTCTAGTGTCGTTCGGCGTGCAAGATGGACAGAAGGCATGCTTGCAGATGATGCCAGCAGAGCATATATTTACAGCATAAATATACAAAGGGTAATACCGGAAGAAGCAGAAATGAAATTAAAAATGAACAAATTTTGCGCTACTTTATTCATCGACCCGACAAGTTAGAGCCTAAGGAGCACCACGTTACATGGTAAGCATGGAGCACCAGCTCGGACTGGACTCCCCTTCATCCATTAGCTTGCACTTTTCAACACTTATTAAACAAAGAATTAAGGGCGGTCATTTTCAGTGGCCCGCCCTAAGCATCAATTCTCCAATCAAAAATAACATGCGAGATGGCGACTAACCAGTGGGTCGAGCTTTGACTCGAACCCAGTGTCTCGTTAACAGCACAAAGCAAATCAAAAACAAATACGCTAGCCACTCTCTCTCAAGTAAGAGTTTTCGTTTCCCACTGGTCACTCCGTCGACTGTCCTTTTCACACACTCACACACCGGAACGCTTTCTCCCCTTGCTCTGTCCGGCACTCTCCGCGTCTGGACCACCACAAGTGTATCGTGGCAGGCACCTCCGGGCTCAGAGAGATCCGCTCACTGGCTTGAGCTTGTAGAATAGGTCGTGGTGTTGGCCCAGCGGCTACCCTTGGTTCCGCGGCCAATTAAGAGCCCCGTGGTTTTCGCCGGCGTTTCTTCGAGGTTCCCTCGGATGCAGCCGTTTTCTCGCAAGAGACCCCTGGCTTCTGTTTTCTCATCTTCGTTGGGATATTTCATTTTTTTCGAAGTCAAGCCCCGACGTTTGGTATTGCCGCTTCGTTTTGCTGTCGATGTTTCTAATGTACTGTCTTTATAGAAGGCACGGCTCGGTTCCTACCGGCGATGCACCACTTGTTCCGTCACTTGTTGCCGCGTATACCGCACGGCCATAGTTACCATCGTTAACGTATCTACTACATGACAGCGTTAGTTTTCTCTGCAATAATGTGAATACACGACCAAAGCAGAGAAGAAATTACTCGACAGTCGTGAGGTTATACAACAAAACTTTACACGAAGGAAGGCAAAATGAATTTTCGTCGGCCAGTAATCCTTGAGATGTACTATAATTCTTGCAGGATGTTAGGACACGCATGCGTTTAGTTTCTTCTTTAATGTGTGTGGAGGACTGTGTATATATGCCCACAATTTATTATTACTGTTCAGGTCTAATTTACGTCTCTGTTTGTTAAGTCAGTTTTCTCGCCCTGCAATAGCACGGCGATTGCTCAAGCCGATTCAAATGGCCGCCTCCTTGCCTCCTATTCACTGTACAATGAAAGGTAATAAATATTATTAGCGCACAACACAACCTTTACTGTGGACAAAAACAGTGAAGAATAATATTGATTTAAACCACATTTTTGCACTTCTACAGCGCACATGGTCACGCTCGTATCGAACAGGAAAGAGCAGCGAAGGGACCTTCTTTCGCGGTGCGCGATCGTAGTGAACAAGACAAGTAGACGCAAACACTCTGCCTTTGGAGGCAGGCCATATAAGCATTCTTATCAAACAGAAAGACTTAAATGCTCCACTAGTACTTTAATTGTAGTGCTTCACATGCTGAAAGAGAGAAAAAAAACGAAGCACCTCGCAGACAACCACTTTGTTCAGTGACAGCGCACGTCTGCGCGGTGGGTTCTGTGCAATTGGCACACGCCAAGCTGAATGAAACAATTCCTACCTCCTTTGTAGACCGTTTTTACCTTACCGATCTGCAACACCTAGATTGGAGCTTGGAGTGTCCTCGGTTTTGCTCTAATAACATTCAAAATTGGCGGCACGATGCACGGCGCTCGGATCCCGGAGGCTATGGTGGGATCGTGAAGTTTGCGGCATCTGCAAGGTGGCCCTGCAGAGACTGCGGTTCTGGTTAACCACTGCTGTTGTTCGCCAGATATTTAGCGCTCGTTTTACAGCAGACTAGAAGCGCAAGATGAATGGCTTATCTAAAATGTGTACCACGCAATTTAAGCTGAAAGAAAAATGTGGGCTCGGCGGCACTACTAGCATGCGGTGCGCTAATCCTTTCGTCTTCATTGTGCAGCTCGCCCTTGGACTGATTCTTCACGGTACTGCCAGCGGCATCGAACCTACCGAGATAGCCTCGGTGACCTCGCCGGTGAACGGAACTCGTTTCCATGCGTGCGATTCCCTGACGTCAGCGGAATTTCTTCGACCACATTATCCGGGAGCAGCAACGTGCGAGCACCTTTCTACGCATGATCTGCTGGGAGCGCCACCACATGAATGGGCTACATATACCCTTCCCAGGAATTGCATTGGCAGTGGGCTCGGCGGCACTACTAGCATGCGGTGCGCTAATCCTTTCGTCTTCATTGTGCAGCTCGCCCTTGGACTGATTCTTCACGGTACTGCCAGCGGCATCGAACCTACCGAGATAGCCTGGGTGACCTCGCCGGTGAACGGAACTCGTTTCCATGCGTGCGATTCCCTGACGTCAGCGGAATTTCTTCGACCACATTATCCGGGAGCAGCAACGTGCGAGCACCTTTCTACGCATGATCTGCTGGGAGCGCCACCACATGAATGGGCTACATATACCCTTCCCAGGAATTGCATCGGCAGTGGGCTCGGCGGCACTACTAGCATGCGGTGCGCTAATCCTTTCGTCTTCATTGTGCAGGTGAGCAGGCGTTTTGGCAAATGCTTCCGCTCTAGCGACCGTTTCTTGGTAGTGCTGCCCTGCCCGCAGCTGTGTCTTGAAGTGTTTGATGTTGCTGTATTCCTGTGCAAACTCCTCCTGTTATCAGGGGACGTCGAAACAAATCCCGGCCCTGAAATGGCACAAATCGCTAAGCAACTGAAGGATATTGAGGAAGATATTAAAGAAATAAAGAAAAAACGGCTGACAGACATCAAAAACAAGTTAGATGCCATAAAACTTCTAGAAACTAAAGTGCAGTCTTGTCAAACTGAGATTTCTCGCATGAATCACGTAATAGAATCACTGGAAAAAAAGATAGATGATCTTGAGAACAGAAGCAGGAGATCAAACTTAATTGTTTATGGACTACCAGAAGATGAAGAAGAATCAACCGAAACTCTGGAGCAGGCTGTCAACAAAAGTATCATTCAAGATACCCTAAAGCTCGATCCAGTTGTCTTTGAACGTATTCACCGGTTAGGCAGGCCGCAGGCTAATAAGAATAGACCGGTAATTTTTAAACTCCTGGATGCCCGTAACAAGTCAGCAATACTGAAGCAAGGTTTTAAACTTAAAGACACGAAATATGCCATTGGGGAAGATTTCTCTCCGAGAATTCGAGAAATCAGAAAAAAACTGTGGAACAGTGCCAAAGAAAATCGACAAAAAGGGGACAAAGTTTCGCTTGCCTTCGACAAATTATTCATAAACAGCTGCGCCTTTGTTTGGGATCATGAAACGAACGACAAAGTTCCGCTGAAAAAAAACGAAGAGCAGGAGGAGACAGTCGAAAAAAGGAGCCCACCAACGACACGGGGAAGAGCACGATTAAAGCACTGACCATCATAAATGTAAACGCAAGGAGCATAGTAAACAAAGTAGAATCTTTAGAAAACTTATTAATTGATCGGGAACCTGATATTGTCGCCGTCACGGAGACTTGGCTTTCACCAGAAATTTCGAGTCATGAAATCGCACCACCCAACTACTCAGTCATTCGGAAAGACCGAGACTCCCGTGGCGGTGGTGTGGCTCTCTTGATAAAGAAAACCCTGCCGTTTGTTATGCTCCCAGATGTGTCGGGTGCTGAAAGTGTATTCTTCATACTTCTCTGCAACAATACTACTGTCTGTGTAGGCTGTTTGTATAGGAGTCCCTCTTCAGGAGATGAGTGCATTTCTGTCATTCATGACTTCCTTCAACAATATGCTTGCAGCACTAGAATCATTCTCATGGGTGACTTTAACCTTCCGGACGTGGACTGGATAACTATGCAACACACATCATCATCTTCAGAAGCTCTTTTTGACTTAATGCTCTCCTTTAATCTCCACCAAATTATCCTAGAACCAACGCGCAAGCAAGGATCAGCAAACAATATACTCGATCTTATACTAATCAGTGATCACTTTCCAGTACACCAAGCGCAGACAGAAATCATCGAAGGCATCTCTGATCACAACATACCATTATGTTTGTTACCTCTAGACTGCTCAATACAAAAACGATCCGATGTAAAGACAACACTGAACTTCGATAAGGCTGATAATGCCAGCATATTAACCTACCTCGCACATGAATTTGAAGCATTCAGTGAAATGGTCTCCGACCCCTCAATCAATATTAACAGGGTTTGGCTTCATTTTAAACTATGGTTTCACACTGCATAACTAATCATGTTCCACTAAAAACTAAGCGTCCACAAAGAAACCGTCCATGGGTAACAAGGGATGTTATCCACGCTAAACGTCATGTTAAAAGGTTGCGTATTTCTATCAAAAATCATGGTTCATGTCCTTCTAAAGCTACAAAACTAGCGTGCGCAATCGCGAAGTTCCGAGAGATAGGCAAACGGGCCAAGAAACACTACTTTATTGTAACACTGCCTAACTTTCTGACAAACAACCCGCATAGATTTTGGAACCATTTCCGTCCAACTAAGAACCCGTTATCCGACTTGTCTCCAGAAGATAGAGCTAACAATGCTAATGCGTACAACATGTTTTTTCACTCAAGTTTCACAAAAGATGACGGTAATCTCCCGGACTTTTACGGCAATCAAACATCACGCATTGACCCTTTAATCATATCAGATGCCGGCATTTTTAATCTATTACTCACGCTTGAACCTAAAAAATCACCCGGACCAGACAATATCCCAAACGATTTCTTGAAACTATACGCAGAATGGTGCAGCAGATACTTGGGTCTAATATTTCGTAAATCTCTCGAGTCATCAACTTTACCGGACGACTGGAAGAAGGCAAAGATTATACCAATACACAAAACAGGAGACACCACATTACCATCGAACTATAGACCAATATCTCTCACCAGCACGGCTTGCAAGATGCTCGAGCATATCATCCCTCAACACCTAACAAACTTCCTTGATACACACAATCTGTTATCTCCAAACCAACATGGATTCCGTCATGGGCTATCAACCGTCACACAGCTTACAGAGGTTGTGCATGACCTTGCATTCGCCATCAATAACTGTAGCCAGACTGACATTATATTATTGGACTTTTCTAAAGCATTCGATCGCGTCTGCCACAACAAATTAATAGCAAAGTTACGGGGTGCCATCGGGGATGGGGAAATTTTAGATTGGATTTCAGATTACTTATCAAACCGGACACAATTCGTACTGTTTCAGAACATGTAATCTGCGACAGTACCCGTCATATCAGGTGTACCTCAAGGATCCGTGTTGGGGCCACTGTTATTTTTAATTTTCATCAACGACATAACCAACAATATCGATTCTAACATCAAACTCTTTGCCGATGACTGCATTATCTATAAAACAATTAACAGCTACGACGACCACACTTCACTCAGCGATTCATTGAACAAAATAACCGAATGGTGCAAAACATGGCAAATGACGGTAAACACGACTAAACCTGTTTGCATGACGGTAACAAGAAAAAGGCAACCTTATGATTTTCCGTACTTTGTTAATGGCAGAATACTGACGAAAGTTCACCAGCATAAGTACTTAGGCATGACACTAACTTCTGACCTCAGATGGGACGCGCACATTGCTAGCATAACCTCGAAAGCATTACGCAAACTATTTTTTCTTCGAAGATGTCTGCGCCTTGCACCCACATCGACAAAGCTTCTCGCATATACTACTTTCGTTCGACCAGTTTTAGAATACGCTAACACAGTTTGGTTCCCCCATTCAGTGACTAATGTAACAAAACTAGAAAAAGTACAGCGTAAAGCATTGCGGTTTATACACAACAAATATAAGCGCACAGATTCACCAACTAACCTCGCGGCTATTTCGGGTTTAGAGACGCTATCATCAAGAGCGCAACAAGCACGACTAAAATTTTTATTTCACCTGATGCACAACTACTACAAGATAGACGTATCAAAATACATATCTTTCTCGCAATCACGCCCGTCGAGGCAAAAACACGCAGCCGCGATAACAGAATACTCATGCCATAACGACACGTTCATGTATTCGTACTTTCCCCTCGTGATCAGAGAATGGAATCGCCTTGATCCCTCAATCATAACTGCAACCACATTATCTCAGTTCCCGTCACGGATAGAATCATTATCAATTAACGAAAAAAGCAGTTTCACTGACATACTCAACCGCCTCTCATCACTTCATTAGATTGTTAATTAATTGTGAAGAAAGTCTTATTTTTTCCGCTGCTGTGTTCCCATGTGCTCTAATTGAATTCCTTATGGCAATGCTCTACCCGACTCCTAGACATGTATTTTTCTTTTTACTTGCTAATGGCTACCTTTTCTTGTATTTTTCTTGTTCCCTTCTGTTTACTTGTGTTTGATTTGTATTCCAAATTGCACGGCTCAAACTTTTATCATGTTTGTCATTTTTGTTCGCCCACCTGCTATGGTCCCTGATGGGACTGGCAGTATTGTAAATAAATAAATAAATAAAGAAAGAAAGAAAGAAGAAATCACTGCAGGCTAGGATCGAACCCGGGCCTTCCGCATGTTAAGCAAGTTCACCACACACTATACTACATATATTTTTCTTTTTTATTGCATGGAAATAGTGCGGAAAAGAAAAATCTAAACAGGCTTACGACATAAAACACCAGGTCACCATACCCTTGCACGACCCCACCTCCCAGAACATCAAAAGTTTGCGAGGCACACATACGCATCCAGATAGGGGAGCCAGCTAGGCGACTCTTCCAGGGCAGCATATACTCCCAGCGCTAAAGCGCATTGCTCACGAAACAAAGATTTCGACGACCGTGGTAATTCAGAGTGGCGATACATCTTGTGGTTTTTCCAGAGGCTAAATAGTCCCTCCAAGAAAAAAGAGATCATAAGGCACAACAGTTTAGTACACAGAAAAGAAACGGATACTGTAGGGTGTGATGTCAATGTCCTTCGTAAATGTTCATTGTAATATGTCCGAGAAGAACATAACATCAATGACCAGAATAAAACAATGGTCCTTCAGGAATATTAGTAAAGAAATCGGCACATGAGAGCATATACACCTTTAAGCTTGATGTACATGAGTTGCTTCAAGTGTAGTTTGAGTCAAGTTCACGCAAGACTTCCAGATGACATTTTTATATGAAGTAGGCATTGCTGAAGTGTAAGGCTTTTCAGGCTAGAACATTAGCTAGTAATATACATAACCGTAGTAGTAGTACATACCTCTGCTATTAGCAAATCTGCTAGCTAGTCCATATCTTTAGCCAGACGGCTGAGAGCGGCTGAATGGGGTTTTCAGAGTAGTTGCAGAGAAAGCCACTTAGTATCACTGGATGCAATACGGCCAATGGAAAGCTGCGTCGATCGGAAACCTTTTGCTATAAAGCAAAATCGTTCAAAAAGAAACGGGCCTTACTGAGTCAGTTGCGCATTCGCACTGCCTATGGCTACTTTCTTGCACAGAAAGCGGCCTTGCGACTTTTTTTTTCACGTGTCAGAAGGTTCCTCATGCGTTCCAGACATCAGATCGTAAGTAATCATTGAAATCTGAGCAAGCAAACAAAAGACGGCACCTTGCACACCCGCAGTGGAAGCCTGTATGCAATTTCCTAGCTGGGAGAAGTACTATCAGTTGTGATTTATTATTAAAAAAAATTCAAAAATGAAGGAAAAAATGTGGCCAGCCGGGCAAGTTGCGATATAATATTTAGGGCCCGGAAATTAAAGCACTAAATAATCCCGAAATAGGCAGGCATCTAGGCTCTAACAATATTGAAATAGGCGCTGTAAAGCAAAAAGAGGCGCTTTGATCTATACTCTATATTTATTAGTTGAACATTTCTCAGTCAGCCACGAAGCGTACGCAGTCCTCAATTCAAGCACGCCACAATAAAGCACATTCGCAGGTTTTCGAGCATGAAGCTCCTTCGTTTTCGATAAACATAGCTTTGTTCTTTAAAAAGCTTCTTTCGACATCTCATGAAGTTAGTGGCGCAAACCTAAAACATGAGAGTTGATAGGGGCTCAGGCCTTCAGGTGATGTGGCCGTATCGTCTCCGCATAGAATGTCTCTGATTTGGGAAATTGTTTCTAGGCCTCTATTTCATTCTACAAATTGCTGCATCTTCGTAGAAGCAGTAGCACCCTTCCCTACCAGTTCCCGAAGTTCTGCCTGTACTTTCATAGTCAAGCCTTTTACAACTTTGTCATCCTTTCGGTCATTGTTGAGAAGTTTGCACTGATGTATGTCGAGTCTCTTTCCAAACTTGTCTGTTCGAACGTTTCTCTTGTGATCGCGCACGCAGCGTCAAATTTGATCAAATACAGATTTGGCGACTTCAAAGTGCCGTACATAATATACTGCTGCGTTTATCCATGTTGCCCATCGAGTCAAAACAGGCTTTGGCGGCAGAGGAATGTCAGGTGATATGGCGCGGAAAACAGCCATTCTTGGCGGAGATTAAAGAAACACCTGTTTTGTGTTACATACAAGCGCGTCCACTTTGGGAAAAAAGAGCCGGACACATTCTGCAACACGATGCATTGCATGAACAACGCGGGTCAGTTGAACCATCTTGTATAAAAGCCTCAATACCTTTCCTGCCTTGCACATGTAGGATGTCCCATCCGTGATGAACAAATGTAGCTTCTCATACTGAAAATTTCCTGGCCACAGAAGCTCCAGAGATGAAGCGAAAAAACGCGCTATCGTCGAATGGCTGACCTTTTCAAGAACATCTGCGTTGAGCAGGATTGCCCCTCCGGCTTTCTCTGGGCTCAATAATCCGACGATGAAGTTGGCCACATACCGCCCGCTAGCGTCCATGGTTTCGTCGACTGACACCCAAATGTAGTTGTCCCCAATTTCATATCTGATTCTGGCGAGAGTATTCTCGTAGCACTATTTCACGTATCTCTTACGAAGCGTTGATTCATCTGGAACATGCTGCTTGGTGTACTTTTCCAGAACACTCCGAAGGTCACTGTTGGTTAGTTTCCACAACGGGATATCTGCCGCCAAAAATGCTTGGCAGAACTCTTTGGCAAATGACGACTCCTTCACTTCGCTTCTCGCCTGATACTGAAGTTTCTCACGCTTTGCAGAAAAGCACAGTTCCATCAGCTGAAAAAAAAAAGATCTCAAAGTGCGAAACCCACTGCCAGCAACGTGCGCCTCTCGACGTCTATTGTTTCGGCATGTCAATACGAATTGAAATCGACAGCGCTGACGGAGCAAAGGTTGTGAGTCCGCTCAAGTCAGTGTCGGTTGTTCTGGAAACGGCAGGCAAAGAAGAGGTTGTTCTTTGCGGAGGGCTAGGCGGCCGAGAGTCGACCGAGCGATCAACTAGCAGAGAGCGCGCGAGTGTACGAGTCTCGCGCGCATTGAGGCGACGGTCCCTGGCTGGGCGGAGCGTGCTGCGGCGATGGCCCCGGCTGGGCGGCGCCAGTTCGGGTGTCGGATTACACTCATGGAGGCAATGTAAACTCTGTGGTTGCGCCAGCTACACTTCAAAAAAAACTTTTGGCGAATCCCGCGCCTTTTGTGCGTGCATTGGCGCGCGCCTTTCTCGATACCTGATGTCTCAAAATTTAAAAACGGCACCGAGGACCGAAACCCTTGATTTAGGCATTTATCGACAAGTGCGGCGAATTAGGTAGTTTTTGTAGAAAACGACAAAAAGGCCGGCAAGTGCAAAAATCCCACATTTAAGCATTTATATACATGTTTAGGCAAATGCCTTAAGTTCTGGGCCTTAATAATATCTTAAAGGGACATTGAGGAGAACCCTATCAAAATTTTTTGTTAGCAATATCTGATAGTTCGGCATATCATGGCTTTGTTGACGCTTGTCCGGGAGCGAAAGATGCATTCATTTCAAAGAAATTTGGATTCGAAGTTGAAAAATTTTTTCCCGCCGCTCCGATTCAAACTCGAGAACTCTTATGACGACACAGAACGGAGTGACGTAAACGTGACGTAAACGAAGACTCCGTGATTTCTGGCGGGTAGCGGTGTGGTGCGCTACCTTCCTTTGCAAGCCTCAGAGATTCGTCGCGTCCATGAAGTAAGGAAAATTCCTCTATGGTGGCGCCTCTTGTCCTAGGAAGTCATTACGCTTGTACTTGCGCGATTGGCCTGTGGCTGCGATACCTGTATTTTGGTTCTTGCTATTTTCTACATTACAAGAGCTTTCTTTTCAGGAAGAGTGGCGTTTTTGTGATCAGGAGCTGGTATTCTATGGATACAAGCCAACTTCAAATTCTCCTCAGTGTCCCTTGTTACGTTTCGCCGACGACGCGCGGTATAGCCGGCGCGGATGCAACGGACGCCGGGGCTTCGTTCAAAGTGGCGGTAATTTTGGGCCCGTTCAGTGCTGCCGCAACGCCTCCCGCCAAACGCGTCCAGGCAGGTTTCAATGCCACGTGTCTTCGTGTGTGCGTGTGTGTGTGTGCATGTTGGTGCCCACGCTTGTCAAAGCGCGGCAGTCGGGGAGAGGAGCTCCCCAACTGGGAGGCGAGGAGGTCTGACTGGCGCCGGCCCGGCGGACGCGCCACGTCACGTCTCAACATGTCCGTGCGTCGCCGTCTCGTGCGCCTCATCCCGAGCCGTCCCTTCTTGCCCTCGACTCCGAGGGTATAAAGGCAGCTGCCCCGGACGCCAAAGAGAGGCTTCTATTTCTTCCGTCGAGTAACGTGGTCGCCCTGACCGGCTGCTCTTTTGCGATGCTAGAATAAACAAGTTGTTCTGTTGGCAGTCGACTCATCCTTTTCCAGGACCTTTGGATGTTTCCAGCTGTGCCCCAGGCCGCCAGGCCAACGCTACCCTTGGGGCTTGCGACCCATTTGCAACAACTGGTGGCCAGCGGTGAGATCGCGACAACGGAGGCCAGCAGCGAAGATATGCGGTCAACTGTATGCTGAGGAGCACAACGACCATCCGGGAGCAGTGCAACGAGCCCTGTGTGATGACTGGTTGCCTGCAGCGGAACGACTGCGCTGAATTCTTGGCTGCGAGGTTTGGTGAGTGCGGGACTTTCTTCTTCTGAGTTTTGCCAGGCTTTTGTTAGTGTCAGAAACAGAGCTGGTAATTGTGGTTGTCGTTGCTGCCGGGTTAGTTTGCGGCAAGACAATAGTAGGCAGTAGAGAAAGCAGCATTCGGAGCAGCCATGGATTTGAAGTCGTTGCGCAAACCGAAATTGCTGGAGCTTGCAAGAGAGTTGGGTCTGGATGTCTCAGACAAACTCAGAAAACCAGAACTGCTAAGGGCTATTCTTAAGTTGGAGGCTGAGGATGACGAGCTGTCGGAATGCCTTGAGACCATTGAGGAGAGGAAGCAAAAAGAGAAAGACGAGCGCGAACGTAAAGAGCAAAAAGAGAAAGACGAGCGCGAACGTAAAGAAGAAAAAGATAAAGAGAAAGAAGAGCGCGACCGTCAACACGCTTTGGAAATGAAGCGTCATATTACTTGAGGAGAAGAAGAAGAAGAAGAAGCGTCTCGAGGTAGAGATGGAACGCGCTCGTAATGGAAGTCAGGCACACGGTGCAGGAGAACGAGTATCGTTCAAAATGACTGACCTGATGCGGCCGTTTAAGCTTGGAGAGGACATTGGTTTGTTCCTGGTTAACTTTGAGCGAACGTGCGAAAAGCAGGGGTTCTCTCGGGAAACGTGGCCACAGCGCTTGCTCACTTTGTTACCCGGCGAGGCGGCCGACGTAGTCGCTCGCTTGAAGAGAGAGGAGGCAGAGGATTTCGACCAAGTGAAATCGAGTCTGCTAAAAAAGTACAGGCTGTCAGCGGAGGCGTTCCGTCGGAAGTTTCGGGAAGATGAAAAAGGCAGAAGTGAGTCATATACTGAGTTTGCCTACAGGCTTATGTCAAACATGCAGGAGTGGCTCAAAGAAGAGAAAGCGTTTGGTGACCACGAGAAAATTGTGCAGTGTTTCGGGCTGGAACAGTTTTATAGTCGGTTACCGGAGAACGTGCGGTACTGGGTCTTGGATAGGCCAGACGTTAGTACAGTGGCTAAAGCCGCCGAGCTAGCCGAGGAGTTTGTGACGCGTCGGGCTCGCGGAGCTTAGGACGGTCAAAAGGGTGAATTTGGCTCCAAGTCTGAGAGGCCGAAGTTCACACCCATGAGAGCAAGGGGGGACACACGTAGTGCGAATGCGAGTGAAAGCAGTCCGACCGAACGTAAGGAGACGGCGGCAGCCGAAGCCGAACGCAGAAAGCGGTTCGAGACGAGGCAAGCGCGCGTGTGTTATACGTGCCAGAAGCCCGGTCACTTTTCGGCGCAGTGTCCAGAAACAAAAACAAAAGTCGTGTTTTTGTCATTATGCAGCACTGACGAGAACATGAAGCTTCTCGAGCCTTACATGCGAGACTTCCTCGTGAACGGGAAAGAGTGCCGAGTGCTTCGTGATTCCGCAGCTACAATGGATGTAGTTCACCCCTCTTACGTAGAACCCATATGTTCACGGGCGAGTGCGCATGGATTAAGCAAGCCGTGGAAGCTCATAGCGTGTGTCTGCCCGTAGCAAAAGTGCTTATTGAAGGACCTTTCGGAACAATTGAGACGGAGGCCGCAGTGTCATCTATGCTGCTCCCCCAGTACCCGTACCTATTTTCGAACAGGTCCGATCACCTCCTGCGCGAGAAGGGGCTTTTGATTGGTGAGGCTAGCGTTCAGGCCTTAACCAGATCGAGAGTTCGGGAGCTCGCTGCGAAGGCGGTAGTTGCGGGGCTGACGTTGTCGAACAGTGAAAAAGGGTCAGAGGAGCAGCAAGCTGATATTCAAAGCACGTCCGAACTGAATAAAATTGAGCCTGTAGCGTTGAAGGCACCAGGTACTGGAGAGGAAACGCCGGACATGGGAAAGTTAGAAGGGCTATCTGCAGACTTGCTCATCGCGCCTACGTCAGATGGACTTAATAGGTTGCTAAAGGTCAGCCGATCGGCTTTGATAGCCGAGCAAAAAAAGGATGGCAGCCTAGAAAACATACGCTGCAATGTCAAGGAAGGTATCGCCAAGAAAAATGCTCGTTTTGTGGAAAGAGGTGGGGTCCTGTACCGGAAGTGTCTAGACCGCAGGGGAGTGGAGTTCGATCAGCTGATCGTGCCTCAGTGCTACCGTCAGGATCTGTTGCGCTTGTCGCATGGCGGTTCGTGGTCCGGACAACTAGGAGTTAAGAAGACTAATGACCGTCTCTTGCAAGAGTACTATTGGCCAGGGTGTTTTCGTGACGCAGAACACTTTGTGAGGACATGTGACACCTGTCAGCGGGTTGGCAAACCAGGGGACAAATCGAGGGCGCCGTTAAAGTTGGTACCTATCATTACGGAGCCATTTAGACGGCTCGTTATGGATACAGTGGGACCTCTGCCGGTAACAGCCACGGGGTACAGACACATTTTGACTGTGATCTGCCCAGCGACAAAGTTCCCTGAAGCAGTGCCGCTTGAAGAACTCAGCTCAGTTGAGATAGTCAATGCACTACTGTCCATATTTGCGCGAGTTGGTTTTCCTGCGGAAATCCAGTCAGATCAGGGCACAGTGTTTACTAGCGCTTTGACGACGGCCTTTCTCGAAAGGTGTGGGGTAAAGCTGTTACACAGCTCAGTATACCACCCACAGTCGAATTCCGTTGAGAAGCTCCACTCCGTCATGAAGCGCGTGTTAAGAGCATTGTGTTTTGAACAACAAAATGATTGGGAGCTGTGTCTGCCTGGGGTGATGTTTGCATTAAGGACCGCGCCGCATGCGGCTACGGGGTTTTCGCCAGCTGAGCTGGTGTACGGTCGCTCGCTGCGGTCTCCGCTTCGCATGCTTCGAGATTCGTGGGAAGGCAGCGGCGACGACCCAGTCGTGGTCGAGTACGTGCTTAGGCTACTCGAACGCTTAAGAAGGGCACAGGAGTTGTCAGGTGAAACAATGGCAAAGGCCCAGCCGAGGGCCAAGGTTTATTATGATCGGACAGCCAGGGCCCGTCGTTTTGAGGTGGGCGATGACGTAATGATATTGCGCACATCGCTAAAAAACAAACTCGACGTGCAGTGGGAGGGCCCAGCACGGATTGTTCAAAAACTGTCGGACGTTAACTACGTGGTGAGTCTGCCAGGAAAACGGAAAGCACAGCAAGTTTACCACTGTAATCTGCTCAAACCCTATAGACAACGGGAAGCAGTGGTGTGTATGATGGTAAACGTTCCCGAAGAGCTTCCGGTCGAGCTTCCGGGACTAAGCCCAGTGACGAACAGGGAAGACACCGATCAGGTCATTAGTGACTTAATCAGTAAAGCACCGCTGTCGCATGAGCAGAAAACCGAACTACACCAACTCTTACAAGAGTTTCAAGGTCAGTTCTCTGAGAGGCCTGGTAGGACTACTGTCCTTACTCATGAAATAGAACTTACCTCCCCAGAGCCAGTACGATCCAAGGCGTACCGGGTGTCACCCCGCCAGCGCGATATTATGGAGCCTGAGGTAAAGAAAATGCTACAGCTCGGTGTTATTGAGGCGGGTGAGAGTGATTATACCTCCCCTTTGATTTTAGTTGAGGTACCGGGCAAGGAACCTCGTCCTTGCGTCGACTACCGCAGGCTTAATTCCATCACTAAGGATCAAATTTATCCGATCCCTAACATCGAGGAGCGCCTTGAGAAAGTAGCGCTCAGTTTATTTCCACCCTAAATCTTGTCAGGGGTTATCGGCAGGTTCCACTTACAGAAGAGGCTAGTAGGTATGCGGCGTTCATTTCACCAATGGGAACATTCCGTCCTAAGGTTTTGAGTTTTGGTTTGATGAACGCGCCATACTGCTTTTCAAGCCTCATGGACAAAGTGTTGCGGGGAGAGGAAGAATTCGCTTTACCGTATTTAGACGACGTAGCGATATTCTCCGCATCCTGGTCTGAGCATATGGCACACTTGCGGGCAGTGCTAACCCGCCTGCGTGAAGCGGGCTTGACAGTCAAGGCTCCCAAGTGCCAATTAGCACAGGCCGAGGTTGTCTACCTCGGTCACGTGATTGGACAGGGTCGTCGCCGCCCTTCTGAAATAAAGGTGGCCGCTGTGCGAGACTTCCCGCAACCGCGCACGAAGACCGATATTCGGTCGTTCTTAGGTGTCGCCGGCTGCTATCAGAGGTACATCCGCAGGTACTCCGATATCGCGGCTCCCCTGACGGATGCCCTAAGAAAAACAGAGCCCCAAACAGTCGTCTGGGGCGAGACAAAGGAAAGAGCTTTTAGCGCCCTGAAGAGCGCCCTAACAAGTGTGACGATTCGTGCACATGCACCGGTGCCACGGCGAGCCGGTCAGTGACATTTCCTGGAGACGGTTGGCCGCGCCGTCCTGGCGTCGGGTCGCAGCGGAGAGACATGACCATATTTGGTTGTGGCGGAGAAACATGACCATATATGGTAACCGTCGACGGCCCTGTCGAACGACGCTTGAGTGTCCCCGTCATTATGCACCCCTCGAGAGCCACGGGGGAGTGGACAAAGGCGCGGCCACGGCTGAAGAAAGAAGCAAAGACTTTAAAAGCGGAAGCCGACGGGAGGAAGGGGGAGAGCGATCGGGGCGAGTGGACGAGAGGGCCGGAGACGGAGCGAGGCAGAAGACTGGGGCTGCGCATTGACCTGAGCCCGGGGTCTAGCCGTCGCTAACGTTCGACCTTCGCCAACGCGCCTCCACGCCTGGCAGCTCATCCAACGACCAGCCGAGAACGAGGGCAGCACAGCCACGAGGAACTCCCAGCCCGGCCGCTGCAGACAACCAGCCATTCATCGAGCCCGTGCCACACCACGCTTACTCAGCCCCGGCGACGACGAGCCCAGCTTCTGTCCCGTAAGCGGCATCGAGCCAGATGCTTTAATTAAATCACTTCAAAATCATTTTGGAGTCTGTGCATCAATCTCCTCATGCCCAGTGTGGACCCAGGGCCATTTTAAGAAACTGGTTCATCACACAAGCCAGCCTGTGCTACGATCGCCAGACTACACAAAAGGGTTCGTTGTTCAGTGCGATGCTAGTGAGCGAGGCATGGGCGTTGTACTGTGCCAACGGGAAAATGGAGAAGTGGAACACCCCGTCCTGTATGCTAGTCGTAAGCTGACCTGTCGTGAGCAGGCGTACAGCGCCACCGAGAAAGAGTGTGCGTGTCTCGTGTGGGCCGTTCAGAAATTGTCATGCTACCTAGCCGGCTCGAGGTTCATCATTGAGACGGATCACTGCCCTCTCCAATGGCTGCAGACCATCTCTCCCAAAAATGGCCGCCTCCTGCGCTGGAGCCTCGCTTTGGAACAATATTCCTTTGAGGTGCGTTACAAAAAGGGGAGTCTCAACGGTAACGCCGATGGCTTAAGTCGAGGCCCCTAACGCAGGAATCCGCCTCAAAGTTGTTTGTTACTGATGTTTTCTTCCTGAGGCAGGATTTTTAACATATTGCTTTTGTTTAGTGTTTCAAAGTGATGACGTGCTTTATAGTGCAATTTTCCCATTTGTGGACGCGTTCTGAGTGCTGCTTGACTACTGTAAGTAACTAGGCAGTAGTATAAAAGGGGAAAGAGCCTGGCAGAGCTTAGTGAGGGTTGTGTCGTGCTTGCTGACTGAGCGGTTGCGTTTCGGCGTAGTTCTAACGCTTGCTGGGAACGAGAACAAAAATGGCAACTCTCCCGAAGTCACTTTGCAGTGTCCTGTGTGAACCTGAACCTGAGAACGAGACCTTCTCTGTGCGCTGCGCTCAAGCAACGCCGAGGGACGACCGATTTCGATTACGAGCATCATCGAGCGACATCCCTCCGGACAGCGGATGCAGTCCCCTGACCATCGGGATCTCCTTCGGGCGGTCTGTTACGTTTCGCCTACGACGCGCGGTATAGCCGGCGCGGATGCAACGGACGCCGGGGCTTCGTTCAAAGTGGCGGTCATTTTGGGCCCGTTCAGTGCTGCCGCAACGCCTCCCGCCAAGCGCGTCCAGGCAGGTTGCAATGCCACGTGTCTTCGTGTGTGCGTGTGTGTGTGTGTGTGCATGTTGGTTCCCACGCTTGTCAAAGCGCGGCAGTCGGGGAGAGGAGCTCCCCAACTGGGAGGCGAGGAGGTCTGACCGGCGCCGGCCCGGCGGACGCGCCACGTCACGTCTCAACATGTCCGTGCGTCGCCGTCTCGTGCGCCTCATCCCGAGCCGTTCCTTCTTGCCCTCGACTCCGAGGGTATAAAGGCAGCTGCCCCGCACGCCAAAGAGAGGCTTCGATTTCTTCCGTCGAGTAACGTGGTCGCCCTGACCGGCTAATCTTTTGCGATGCTAGAATAAACAAGTTGTTCTGTTGGCAGTCGACTCATCCTTTGCCAGGACCTTCGGATGTTTCCAGCTGTGCCCCAGGCCGCCAGGCCAACGCTACCCTTGGGGCTTGCGACCCATTTGCAACACCCTTTAAAGGGACCGTGAGAACTCAATTTTTCTTTTGTTAGAAAAATCTGATAGTTCGCCATTTCATGGCTTTGTTGCCGCTTGTCCGGGAGCGAAAGATGCACTTATTTCAAAGAAATGTGGATTCGAAGCTGAAAAGTTTTTCCCGTCGCTTCGATTCAAACTCGGCGCCCTCTTATGATGTAACAGGACGGAGTGACGTAAATGCAGACTCCGTGATTTCTGGCGTAAGCGGTGAGGTCTAGCGGCTGCTGAAATGAAAGCTACCGCCGCCGTACGTTAAAAAGCATCTACTGGGGGTCGCTACCGTCGCTTCGTTTACGTTTGCACAGGCGTCTTGCCAGCGTTATGATGGATATCGTTCCCGAAACCGACAACGAAGTTCGCGCAAAAACTCCGGCCTGCATTTCGGCGACCTCCGCCCCACAGAGCGTGCGATGATTTCGAGGAGCAAGGTTAGGTTAGGCTCCAGCGGGTCGTTTCCCCCTTCCGCCGTGAGCAGCCTTCGCTAATTTAATGTAACCCCAGTGCGGGGAGTCGCGAGGGGCGAGGACAAGGTGGGCACGTCGCGCCCATTGGAGGCTGGCCGAGGCTTTGGGGCCAATGGATTGTGATTCCTTGAACGGCGTTGTTGCACGGTGCAGATGGCGGCGTCGAAGAGGTCTCTCACGGTTAGAAGGGCCAGGTTATTTAATGTTATTTGCCACAAAAATCGGATGGGTGCTCAAGGGCGCTCGCGTTAAGTTGGCGGCTTGAAAGTAAAGCGGGCGCACGACGCTTCAACTAGTTCCGCACATTTCCGGAGGGATGGGGTTCACTGGATCGGGTTCTCTCGCCCACTTGTATGCACCTTAGGATGTGTGCTGTGAATGCATTAAAATAGCGGCGAGCTAGAATAGAATAGTTCTGCCCAACTGCCGAAGCTATTGAATGGAGCCGCAAGCAAACAAGTTGGAGGAGAGCGGAGACACGGTCTCTGCAGGTTCCAAATCCTTTTTTTAACTTCCTTGTATCTTCTCTCCCATCCCTATGAAACGATTTCCGTTAGGTAGTTCGAAGTTGATTGGCACAAGTGGGAACGTTTTACCGGGCGAGCGCACGAAGACACAAATATTTTTTATACTGCTAACTGCATTGTAAGAACATCGACTGTGGCGATCATCTGACAAGCTTTAACAGGCTTCTTCAAAGGTTAACTAGCGCTTGAAGCGGCACTTGGAGTTCCTCTAGTGTTCGGCGCTCGTAAATCGAGGCTCGTCAAAAACAAAACCACGGGACACGCAAAGCTCATAGACGCGAAGCGCCATAACACATCGGAACTCTCCTGGCCGCCTGCAGCGCCGCCGAGCATCGGTTTTCTTTGCTTCAAACATTCATTTTGTCTTTTGTCTGCGTTCCTTTCGTGATAAAGGTGCACTATCAGTTTGAACACAAAACTTACTTCAATATTGAACCGCGCAACCTTCCTTTGTCAGCCTCAGAGATTCGTGGCGTTGCCGCTATACTGTGCCTCACGTTCACAGCAAACCAGAAAATTTTAGCAATGAAACGCGGTAGATTTTCAGAATGCTGCTAGGCTTAGTCACTGCGCGACGGTTGACGTAAGGAAGCGTGGGAGGTTCAAACAGGTTAACTATTTTGGTTCAGAACGGGGCCACAAAGAATAAATTCGTCCTGTTAGTCGTCATGGGATCAATAATAGCTTAATTGTAAATGCAAAGCTGTTCTTTTCATCATTTTACTAAGCATATGGAATCACGCCGTTTCTAGCAATACTCAAATCCTGGAGGCAGCGGTCTAGCGGCTGCCGCCAGTTTTCCGCCGCTTGCGGCGCTGCACGTCGGCGTTACGCCGCGCCGCTCAAAATGCGCAGCCCAAGTTCGCTCCATGTGGGTCGCCCTTAACGATATCGACGTCCCACCGGATTCACAGGGCCAAGCGGTGGGAAGCGAAATCGCACAACAATTTCTGTTGGCCTTCAATCTCGCCTACGCCTGCCCTAGAAGATGTGTCCATTATTAAAATATTGGGCACGCTTGCTTGTGAAAGAAAACGGCTGCTTACGATGTAATCGCCGCCTGTCGCCCTCCTTTTACAGGGGCCTCTGTCGGCTTCAACCACTTAAATAACCTGAGCAATATATTGAAAACAGGTCCCACACTGTCCTCGATGATATTATTCCTCTGAAATTGATTTGCTAAGCGCTGAAGCCCATGCAGGGCGCGAAAGAAACGGGCGCTTTGGTAAGGCAGACTTATTCCGTTAGTCTAGGTACATTCGGTAGCGTAGAAGGTGCTTGGTACGCGTAAAGGCTGTCGCAGCGAACATTGGCGGGGGACTGAACGCCAGCATGTAAGCGTGATGGCATGTGGCAGTTACAATGTAGGTCGCGTATCGATATAAAGAAGGAGTGGCAATAGCGAAGAAATGGCGGGCCTCTTCGAACTTCCTTGTAACGTGGGTCAAGTACTGCCCTTATTAAGCGTTTTTCGTTTATATGGGTGTCTATGCTTACCCGTACACATTGACAGAAACACACACGGAAATCACATCTGCAACTGTCCTGTTGCACAGAAAAATACCGCTTACTGGCTGCTTATTGAAGAAAATATTTCTGCTGACGAGTACCGCGCTGTTTTGTTTTTCCAACTTCTAATTCCCATTTTACATCATAATTATTACCGTGATACACGTGTTATACAGACTCAGGTTATTTAGGAAGCTGTGCTATCATGAAGGTAGGACGCAGGAAGCATCGAAACAGATAAAGAAATGCTGCTAAAATTTGACATTCGTGAAAAAACCACACGAAGGGAAACGTATTTTTCCAAGTTGAATTGGCGGCCTGGCCGGAAATTTAAATAGGCGTAAACCTATAAATAATAAAGCCCAAACAATTAATTCTATAAATATAAACAAAAACCTGTTATGCCGTTTTATGATGAATATATGACAAAATTAAAACAAACTCCCTGGGCAGTTAGTAGGGAGTAAGGTCAGATTTATTCACAGAGGTTAATGTATTTTCATTTGACGATAATGGGGTTGTAGGGTGCCGTCGGGAAAAAGGACGCTAACCAGTCGGCTGCAGACTCCAGAACAGGTTTATTTAATTCCTCGTCACCGTCGAGCGCCATCTGGAAGCCCGAGCGTTCAAGCACGCGGCTCGCGTAAGTTACGTCTTTTTCGGCCACTCCACTCGCCCAGAGAAGGCGCTGCTATTTGTAGCATAAGGAATTTCAGAGCACGATGCATTTCCGCATACAGAGGACTCATTTGAGTTTTTGCCACGTATTCTTTGACTAGCGGTCCCCTACTATGCGCCGTTCGGCACCACCGCCACTGATCCTCTGATGAGGCGGCGCATTTAACTCCAGCCGCCAGAAACTGTGCTACATTTCTCAACTCTAGTCATGCTCTCCCTGCTCCTACTAACCACTCTCCAGTAGTTCCTCTGGCAGCCATAGAACAGCTGCGCATTTCTCGCTCTCCACATACACTCCTCCCACCAGGGTAGCGAGTTCGAACCTGAAGGGAATGAAGATCTGGAGTCGCACCTGGAACTAGCTCGAACGGCCTGAAGCCTAATCCGAAAATATTTTAGTTCGATGCCTGCAGGCTCAAAAACAGAGCTAAAATCAGGGTGAAAATTCAGCGACATCGAAACGCATTTGAATTCTTTGGGTCATCGTTTCGTCATAGGTTTTGCGCATAAAGCAATGGGTAATTAAAGTGTAAGTCGTACGTCAGCTGTCAAGGCACCGTTAATAACTGCTTTTGAGCCGCTGCAAGTTATAGCAGTTGTTTTATTGTTAGATATGCGATCTAAATATACGGGATACAAATCAGTGATTCCCTAGATTGCGTTCTTCAGTAACCTCAACTATAGCACCGCTACTTTGCAGCACTGCAATATAAACAAAAGACCCCTCCGCACAAAAAGAAATGAGCATCTGTTGTAGCTCACGCACAGTCCGAAGGGGAGGCATCGAGAAAAGCTGCACATCAAGGTTCGGCATGAAGGTCAATGCAAATACGCCGCAGAAAGAAATACGCGCCGCGTATCTATTCTATACTTATCGCAACAATTTTACGTGCAATATTATAAGGAGTGGTACTGATACCGCTGCTGCAGTTCGAAGCAGCAGTGCTTACTTTAGATTGCTGAATGCCAGAAGCACTGGTCTTCAAAAGAAGACCAGATTATAAATTTCTTTAATTGTTTCGAGAGCACTTATGCTCTTCAGCAATACACCCTCAAATTTACACTCTCACAACTACCTACTTCGTAACGACGCAGTAAACAAATTACCTTGGCCTGTGATGGTTATTCTGAGCTGCGAGTCCGGTGTCTATGAACGTAAGCTCGCGAGCGGAAAAAAAAAACGGCCGTGGCTTAGCTTGGTTAAGCCTGGTGATTGCGAAGCAATCTTCGAACGCTCTTGCCTCTGCTGGGGTGTTTCTTCTGCACGCTGTTTTCTTCGCTTTTCGTTTTCCTTCTCTCGAAACGCACGTTCCTTCTCGAGCCGCTGCTGCCGCTGTTCCGGGGTTTCTTGGACACGCCTCTGCCGTTTAGTGGCGTTCCAGCGTTCTGAACTAGTAGAAGGAGACTCACTGTCGGGCAAACTCAGAATTTCTTCCTTTGCTTCTGCTGTTTCCACAGAGGAGGTTGCACGTTGTCGCCGAGCTGCATACTGGGCACGCCGCTTAAAAAGTCGTTCTTCTCGTTCTTCTTCCGTCTCCGTAGCTCGCTGATGCTTCATCTTTGCATTCCGCCGAGCTGCCTTGTTCGTACGCACCATCGTAACATCTGGCTGCATGATTGCCTTGGCGAGAGGAGCGGAGCTGTTTTATACAGCTGGTGTGACGTCACTCTGACCATAGCGCCCCTGGTGAGAGGAGCGGGAGTTAGGCCGCCGTTGGTGGCTACCGCCTCGCCTCGCGACGGCGTGAGATGGGGCCCCGTTTTTACACAGCTGGTGTGACGTCACACCGACCGTAGCGCCCCTGGTGAGAGGAGAGGGAGTTAGGCCGCCGTTGGTGGCTACCGCCTCGCCTCGCGACGGCGTGAGATGGGGCCCCGTTTTTACACAGCTGGTGTGACGTCACTCTAGGTCACGTGGTGTGACGTCGCGCAGCGAGGTCACGCTAAAGGTCAATGGTGCCTACCACCGCCTCGCCACGAAACGGGCTGAAGTGCGACCTAAAGTAGTATTGCTTCGCAATAAAAATACATCTGGAGCGATCCGCGACTCTCAGTGCATACAGAACTCACAAAAGGAAACAATACCTCAAGCCCGGAGTTGCGGTTATTGTGCTGTCAGGTCTGCACGTAGCAAGCACACAAAGTGCGGTGCAGCAAGAATTACCCCCGAATGCAGAAATGTAACTTGGCTCGCGCTTGGACTCAACTTCGGCAAGTCGAGTCGAAGCACCAAGGCGGCTTCAGAACGGCCAAGTTGGGTTTCGTGTTTCATAGATGCTCAACCTGACTTGCTTCGTCAAGTTAAGCGCGTGCTTGAAAGCGAGGGCGCATTGCTCGTCTGGGGATGAGAGTATTGAACAATCTATTATAATAATGCCCATTTTTCTCCTATAAAACAACGCATCTCGTTCAGCAGTCATAAACAGGCACTAGGTGTGAGTGACCCGCTGAAAATTGCTAACAATAAAAACTACATTTCAGTGCTACCCGCTGCTTCCACTTGATTGACGTTTTTGGCTGGCAACGTGCTCCACATTGAGCCAATCCTAGTTGAGCCATAGCCAGTTTTTCCCATGCTTTTCCTGCTCCCAGCGGAGACCAGCGCCTCAGTTCACGTTCGAGGAAAAGGAATTGTTATTGTGTTTGGTTAACGCACGTCGGAATATATTAGAGTGCAAAAAAACGATGTGTCGTCGCTGGCAAAAAAAAAACGCCACTTGGAAGGAAATTGCCAGGCTGTTTAACAGCAATCACGGGGCGACCCGACGTGACCCCAATCAGCTCAAGAAATGCTGGGCCAACCAAAACAAAAGTCGAAGGAAGAGGACGCGAGGAAAAAGAGAGATCGCCACAAGACAGGTGAGCGCGGCTTGCCGGCCGTTTACAAATGTTTGTTCCTGCATGCTTTGTATGCCATGGATAAGGGCATGATTATTCTACTTCGGTCGGCGTAAGCAACGTGTACTGGAATGCATAGTTTTTTAGGAACAGTGTGATAACACGTAAATGGGCACGTAATAACGTTTCGGTGCAGTGTACTCTGCTTTATTTACAAATGCAGATGAATGCAGCCTGCGTTAATCGTGTAAATAATGCCCAAGCAGTATCCTGTACAGCCTCCGTAATTTTTAAAAACTAGAGAGAATGTTTGCTACATTCAAGTCAGTACGAAGGCATGCGATTTCTGCTGCATAGAAGACTATGATGAGCGGGCAGTGCAGTGGGACGGAGGGCTCGCGCCTGGCCAGCAGCGAACTGACAACGGACGATTTTGCTCGGAGTTGGTACCATTCGCATACTATCGCGCCGCGAAGCCAAATTGGGTGCACCGTAGACCAGACGGTGTCTACACTGGCGACCTTCATGTTCATGAGGAAACTTGCCGCGCTATTGACAGTTGCTTGGTACTATTGAATAACCGGAAGGCTGTACATACAGCTACCTACCTTTACTCATTCCTGGCACTGCTGGGACGGGTGGCACAAAAACGTAGCGAAAACAACACACAGTTGCATGCATTGGTGTGCCTTTGGTTGCTTTTGTGTGGCACTTCATGAACAAAATATTTTAATGGCGCATTGTCTATAAATTAGGAGTAGCTTCACTGTGTGCGGTGTCTTTTTTCTTTTCAGGAGGAGGGTCAGCTCAATGCACTGTGAGCGCTCAAAGTGAGCAAGTCATTGCTGTTGCCAGCCACATAATGACCAGGGTAGGCAACCAGACTGACTCTGATGGAGGCATCGACCTACCACCAGTGGCAAGTTTGCCTGTTATAAGATTAATACAGCCAATGGTGGATGGAGCAGGCAATGAAGAATTCCATTATGCAGGTAAAGAAAGCACTTTGCATGTTGTAGAAAAACAGCACTCCTCTCTTTATATTCCTTTGATGACAACGGCAGCGTGTACTGTCAATTGACGCTGTTTCAATGTTTTTTATTGCCTTGAACCTGCTATGAGGACTGTACAGTTCATGTACAACAAATTATAAAAATCTCATTTAATACAACACTGTGGAAAGCTGCTCTACATGTGGTTGGCTGAATGTTTGTGAGGCTGCATTGGTTGACAGTGCGAAATGATGACCTGCTCCAAGCTGCATGTTGTTGGACAGCACTCTGAAGGCATTTTGTCTTGACGGCTTATATTCATGTGAGTGGTATGCTGTGTTCCTGTAGCGGAAGGCGAGGAGTTGGTTAACCGTCGGACACCGAGGGAGCAAGCATTCAGTGCTGCAACCTGAACTGCATTCATTATGACATTCTCTCCTGATGATGTTTTTGAGTCTTGTTTGCCATTCCTGCCTCACTTTAAACGAATGCCAACTTTAATGCAGTTTCATTATGCATGCACTCCTTCACATAAATTTTCCTATTTTTGTGTACTTATACATGATGGTGCTCCAGGGATAAGGTAACAACATTCTTGTTGTGAATAATGGTGCAGCTTGCCTATGTGTAATGCTCAAAACCTTTTCGAATTTGGCTGCTAGTTTCAAGGAAATTGTTAGTTTTGCAATGCAGAGGTTTCACTCGAAGCGCATGTTTTCTGTAGCCCTCAGGCTCAGGCTGCAGTATTTGTCACCTTTCTTGTATGCCTCACCTTGGCATTGGTGTCGCATATATGCGGCGAAGCAAGCAGGCAGGCATTACAAGGAAACCTTTGCAAAAAAAAATGAAAGTGGATTAGCTCAGCTACTCCAGGATATACAAAGTGAAAGCTGTCGGCGTTCATTGGCATTGACAAAGTTCTAGACGCTGATGATTTTGAAGAAAGGAAGGGCGTATAACTGGCTCCCTGGGCCAGAGGACACGCATGAGTACAAACTAGCAAATATACTAAAATTGAAAAGAAACCCATTGAATGAGCAAAAAAGCTGCAGGTGCAGAGTTAGAGGATAACCACATTTGTAAAACTCGGGGCCTGCGTGACTATCACTACTGTATCAGCAGAAAAAAATAAAGTGAGGTCATCAGGCATAATTCAGAGTGAAAGGTGATGAATATGGCAGAACAAAACAGAATGACTAAACTGGGGCCCCCAGAAACAACGGCAGCTATTTGGCGCTGAGAAGGGCAAGTGGTGCCTTATATAAGAACATTATAAAGCTTTCGTTATAATGTCTCTTCACCAATTGACCCAACAATCTGTGCTGTTGAGGCAGACAGCTAATGTGTTGTAAGCTTAGATTTGTCCAACTAATTTTTACCTTTTCTTTATTACAGAAGACGACTGGGAACCTCCGCTCGTGGATGAGCCGCAGTCACCAGCGGCTGCTGTTGGTAAGAGTGGGGCAACTCCAGAAGCAATTGAGCAGGAGAGCAATCTCTTTTTTCCTACTGTGCAACCTGCTGATGCTTCCAGCACAGCTGCAGCAGGCTGCAGCAGTGCTACAGTTGCTTCTGGAGCTGCCGCTGGTCCCACTACTGCTGAAGCAGTGGCCACCGGTGACGCTGGCAGGGCTCCAAGAGGGCGGATGGCCCTTTTAGAAAGGTCTCTGGCAGATGAGGACGACTATAGAGCGGCCTTACTGCGCGAAGAGCATGGACTGCGTCTGCAGCTGATGCTAGAGGACCACAACAGTATTCTGCAAGAGCGGCAGGAGAAAAAACTCCTTGATATCCAGAAAAAAAAAATTGGAAATCTTAGAAATTGAAAAACAAATCAAACTTGAACAGCTTCGTAGGCTGCGAGAGGCACCAGAATAAACGGTGCCTATGACTGAATGAAACTGGAATGCTGTGTGAATGCTTGCACAAATATTATGTGGCAAATCCACATAACTACACTTCATTTGCACATGTACCGTTTTAAGCACATGACTCGGTGGGAACAGACATACAGCCCCGTCACCACCTTGCATGCAAGTCTGACAAGCTATCGCATAGCAGGAGGCAGGTAGGATGGTTGCGTGGTACTTCTGCTGCTATGGCTATATGGATCTTTGGATGCAAACAGCAATTTATTCATAGAAATACGCATTGCTGTATGCTACAAATATGGCTGCTCTAGGAAGGAAAAACCTCCCCTGGCATTGCTTGCAAAACCAACCAGTAGGGAAAATTGCAGGCCACATTGTTAAAGTTTCCATGTATAAAAAGTCAACAATATTGGCTCACGCAAGTCAACACCGCTCTCTACTCCTTCCATTATCTTTGCTGTCTCATCTAACCTAAACCCTCGCAGCTAGTGCCTCCTACTCAAGAACCGAAACCCTTAAAGAATGCGATTCCTCCTATGCCGTCTACAAGGTGGGCCCATAGCTTGAGTCAATACAATGCCACATCCTCCCGCTTTGCTGAAGTAATCTATTGCTTCAAATATATGGCCACCACATTCCTGTGACAAGCCGCACTAGGCATGGCAAAAAAAAGACTATAAAG
This sequence comes from Amblyomma americanum, assembly GCF_052857255.1. NCBI lineage: Eukaryota > Metazoa > Arthropoda > Arachnida > Ixodida > Ixodidae > Amblyomma > Amblyomma americanum. The sequence continues at coordinate 59,217,633 of NC_135500.1, forward strand.
AAGCATGCATCAAAGAAACACTTGCTGATGGCACCCACGTTCTGCTATTTCGAACCCCGCCAAACCATGTAACAATTTCAAAACATGCCAGTTCTCAATGAGTGGAATCAGCACAGTTCCAAGAAGGCCGGCTCAAATGCAAAGCCAGATTTAAGCTGTGACAGCCAACCAGTAACTGCATGTACAAATCAAAAGAACCGCTAGTCCAAGTGTTTGCATGTAAAAGATTTCACTACAACACTTGCGAGCTGGAAGTAGCTACCTAGTCATATCACAAACCATTCATTGAACCCTCAAAACAAAATGTTGCAAACACTACTGGGGTCATAAATTATCTTTCAGTGGTCCACCATGACTGCGGCAGCAAGGCGTTCCCAAACATCAGTAGTGCCCGCACACAATGAACTCGACTAACTGTTGGTGTTGGCTCATGACGACTCACTTTATGATCTAGGGTTTGTATTCAGCCATGCAAAGCAAGGCACCTAACAAACACCAGGTGCATTTGGCTCGAGAACAATGAATATTGAGTGCAACTGCTCGCAGACAGATTGTGTAGCCTTAGCAACAGTTACAGGAGTTCTATGTACGACCATGACCTTTACACTTGGAAATTAAAAATGCTCACAGGTCACACACTGTAGGTTGGTATGTTTCACCATGACACAACAATGCCTGGAATCCTCTCCGCACATGTGCTACTTCTTTCGCTTCTTCCTCTGTGCCAGTTACTGCCCGTTATGCAACTTTGTTGTAAGAGATTGAGCTGGACGAGGCATGTGGATCATGTCAGGAAGCCCATTTCAGACCTAAAGAATCGACCTTTTGCACGATACTATGACAACAACCAACTCCCACTTTGAACAGAGACGAGAGAGAGCGACAATGCACAACAAACGACTCGAGCATCGTTCCTTGAAAAGAAGGCTCCAGTGTGACAGCTGAAGGTTCGACCGTTCTACACCATCTTGAAAGCAAACCAAATGAAAAGAATACACTCAAGTTTTTTTTTACCTCAATACAGCCAAAAAAAAGTGAGAAATTTAATAACTGATTCATAACACACCTCTGTTGGCAAGCCAGAAAACAAAACTTCGCAGTGATCTGGAATTTCATCATTGTAGGCAATTGGGAACGTCTCGTTTTGTTGTAAAAGGGATATTTGAAATTAATGATTGTGCAATGGGTTTTCCGGGCAGAAAGTACAAAGCGCAGAACAGCGTTCACAGACAGTCAACGGTTCCACCAGCACCAACCCGAAGCACGCGCTCGCCGAGAGCAGTCCCGCTGCCACATGGGCACTTCTTTGTCATTACAATTGTGACATAAAAACAAATTTATACTCAACACATGGAAGATATGCAAGAGCCCAAGCTTGAAGTGCAAGCAGGGTGAAAGTAGAAAAGACGAAGTAGCAGAACTACTTGCTGTGAGGAACCTGAATTCCATGCCGCTACCAAAGCAGCCACACAAATGTTTGCTCTGTGGAAAGGTGCACAAGCCCTGCGACTGCTCCACCTAAGGCCTAACTGTTGTACTTTACCAAATCTGGTAATTTTTCACATGCGTGTAAGCAAAGCCGCCAAGACAGCAGCTCTAAAACAAATGAACTGAGCGCCATTAAGACCCTCAGCAGCAGGGTCAACAAGAGCTTTTCTGGTATTCGCCTCCTGCAAGATCAATACAGTGTTCTTGAAAAATAGCATTTGAAATAGAACACTATAGCAAGAAATGCAGAACCTAGAAGTGGAAGAGTAGCAGTCTGTTAATGCAACAAGCTCGAAACTTAAAAGCTTCCGAAGCTGAGAAAAAATTCTAGTGTAAAGGGGTGTATTCGCAGTGAAGGTCTGCGGTCGTAGATCAGAGAGCGTCATGATGAGCACACTCTCAGGAGTCACTCAGGATCCCCAGCTGCACTTCGTCGACCTCTTCGTCCCGCCGCTTGAACTGCTGCTAGTCGTTCCCATTGCTCTAACATTTCTTTAGTTCCTGCACAAAAGTTGGGATACGGGTAGCATGAGCAAGTGCGCATTATAAACATGCTTTATTCAAAATGCATGGGACAGTGTTGAGAACTGTGCATTTCTTACCTATGTGAAGCTCTTCTGGATGAGCACCCGTGGTGCCTGCATTCCCGACAAGCTGTCGCTGACAGCATCAACAAGTGGCAGGTGCTCTGGCCGCCTCGCTGCTGTCGTGCTGGTGCGAGCCGGTGGAGCGTCCTGGATGGGAGCGCTTTCAATAGGAGGCTGTGGCTCCTTCATCAAACATGCAAAGTTCTGCAGGGCTGCACACGCTGTGATGATCACTGCAGCTTGTTTCGGCTTGTGCTGGAGCCCCATATCCAGACAAGGGAAGCGGCGCTTCCAGACACCGAATGTCCTTTCGACCACATTCCGTGTCTTTATGTGGGCTTTTTGGTACCTGCACGTATAAAGGAATACTGCGTTGATTTAATGCCACAGCTCGAAAGTGTGGTCAAGCTTTGTCAACTTTGTCATGCACTGTCATTGGAAACATTAACTAACCTTCCTTGCGGTGGATTTGCACAGTTATTGCGTGGTAATATAGCGCCTAGAATGTAGTGCTACTCTTCATGGAGCATGGAGAACGAAGCTACACTCTTCATGGAGTACAAAGCTACGACATAAAGCAGTACTAAAACAAAATGCTGGGCCTCGATCGCATATTCCGAAGAGAAACATTTCGCTATGTGGGACGCCGTAGTGAAAGGCTCCGGAAATTTCTACCACCTGGCGTTCTTCAGCGTGCAACGACGTCGCACAGTACACAGGCCTCCAGCATTTCGCCTCCATCGGAATGTGAACGCCGCGGCCGGGATCGAACCCGCGTCTTTCGGGCAAGTAATCTTGTGACTGTACGTTCGTAGCACCGCGGGGAAATAAATAAAATGACAGCACGTACACGACGCGAACGAATACGAATGAGCTGAACAGTGGTAACGGTTCAGAGAATTTCAATTTTCATTGCTCACCTGCACATTGATGGAGAAATAGCCTTTGCGGTTTCGGTAGACTTCCGCATCTGCACCACCCAGGCTGTTGATGCGGACATGCGTGCAATCTATGCAGCCGGTCACACCAGGGAATTCACCGATCTCATAAAAGTCCCGCATCAGCTTTTCAAACTGCGAGACGGCTGAAAACTGCACCAGCATCGGGCGCAGGAGCTTGGCAATCAGCAAGGTGACCTTGCCAACTGCGCGGCACACCGTGGGCTGCGAAATCCGCACCAGATCCCCGGTGACGGTTTGGAAAGTACCGGCCCCATAAAACCTCAAAGCCAGGAGTAGCTGCAGCATCGGAGGAACAGGCTGTCCCCTGTTGTCGGGACTTTCACGCAGGGGCAACACGGTGAGCAGCTCCCGCACGGCGTTCTTGGAGAACCGATAGCGGGCGAGGAACTGCTCGTCGTCGTAGGGCTCCATGGGGTTCCCCCGATCTCGTAACGCTGGCCGTGGAATCTTCGGCAACGAATGGGCCTCAGAAAATACTACGTCCATGGCGTGGCAAGCGAACTCGAACGCAGCTACCCTCCGCGCGACGTCCGATCGGTAGGTGGCCATGTTGGAAAATACGACGAAGTCAGCTTCAAGCAAGCTCCTCAGCCGACTTGAAGTTGGACCGAACTAGGATCGAGCCAAGCCGGTTGCAAGTCGCACTTCAAGCCGAGTTTGGTTTATGAAACACGATGGAGCTCACTTGGGACCGATGGAAGTTAAGTTCGAGCCAAGTTACATTTCTGCATTCGGGGGTTAGAACTCCTTACACAGTGAAACTAGCACTCCACGATTGCAAACGGAAGCGTCCGATCCGACCATCCGTCTGAAAGTGTCGCACTTCACTTTTGATATATTTAACACGGTTTGTGGTCACGCGAGCAACCGCCAGTGGAGATTTTCGTTGTAAACACTGTAAGCCTCCCAGGCCAAATCAAAATGAGTAAGGCAACGCAGAAGATTGGACATCTGGGCAACTTCGTACGATGTCATTTTAAACTGACCTGCGCGAAAGACCAGGTTATGAAACAGACACAACAGGCGCTGTAGCACAGCAGGAAATTCAGGAACTGTGGTTACTGGAAATGACCAACTGTTCAGTGCAGTGATGGCGGAATAAACACATTTTAAACGAACAGAACAAACACTGGCGAGGTGCACGACATAAGCCCTTGATTTGAAAGCGACGCTGTTGGAGAATTTCAAGCCAGCACATTTCCAAATACGCGTTAAAAAATCTTTTACGAGCCAGATGGCAACAAAAAACAAAATGAACGCTTGCCTGAACCCCGTCGGTTCAGGAGTTTGGTGACACGGCTGCATTGCATAGTCACTTTGTGTCGCTACCCGAGACTGTGGCTCTGCAGAGTTGCAGCGCGGCCGATAAACACTGCATCGCCAGCACCACAAGTAGCAACGTCAGTAGCCAGGGGCGCAGCATGGACTGCAGGGCAGCGGAGGCTGTCAGCAGGCGGCCGCCACGTGAATAGTCCACGCGGAAGCAAGAGAGGACCGCAGGAGGCTGCCACAGGGTAGCAGCGCGGCGTCGAACGCTGAATACCGCCATCTCCGGTGGCGCGCAGGGTTCTGTATGCACAAGTGACGTCAGGCAGCTGGCGCCACGAGGTCCGGCGGTCGTTTGCACGATTGCAGGATGCAAGCATGGGAGGACCGTTGGAGGCTGCAGCAAGGGAGCAGGATTGCGGTATCGCTGAAGACCGCCGTGGAAAGCGGCGCGAAGATGTGCGTGGGGTGGGCGAAGGGCAGCAGGAAGGCCACTCTCGATTTTGGGTTCAGCATAGCAGGCGCCGGGCCGCCGGCGACGATATTCACTGCGCGGGCTGCTGGAGGTTCGCAGGAACGGGCCGTCGCCGCTGCAGCTAACTACGGCGCACCGGAGAAGCTGTGCCGGTAGGCGTAGACTATGCGGCCGCCGAAGCGGTCGACGGGTTGAGAGGCCTGCTTCAAGGGCAGTAGGAACACGGCCGCCTAAGCGGCCGACTGCCGGTGGAGAAGCCCTAGCAGGGCGCCGGTCGGCGCGCGTCTCCTCGAGCTCGTCAGAAGAGCAGGCAGGAGGATTGGCCGGTCGCGGCGAGGGCTGGAGGGTGACGGTGAAATCGGAAGGCGCGAGTAATTCGCCGGAGAAGCTTCGCACACGCGCCCCCCTCGGAGGTCCACACAGGGATGCGAACGCTGCTGCGCCGGCCTCCCGAGCCGAGAGAGGTCATGTGACACGTTTGACGTAACACCATGGCCCGCTTTCGCCACTGCTGCTACTCCTGCGCCGAATGCTCTCTCACTTTCTCTTTTTTCGTGCCACTCGTTCTTTTTTTGAGTTCCTTTTCTCCTTCTGCAGTATCTTTTACCGACCAGCCCGAAAAGTATTTGCTGACTTTCTCCAACTGTGGCAGAATTGTCGATATTAAACGGCGTATAGGAAGGGCGAGTCAAGCATCGCCCCTAGTGGCCGTATTGAACGACAATGCAGCGGAAGACCTACAACGGCTAAACCCACTCCTCGCTATCACCAGCTACTGCGGAATTCAAATGCGTGCAAAAGAGGCCCACACCAACGCCTCTTGAGGGCTCCTCTTGGGAGCTGACAACAGCGCACGACGGTTGAAATCGAAGCTTCCCTCGAGTTCGGCACCCGTCCAGGGCTGCTCGCGGAATGGGAACGCCATCGCGATTCGCTTCGCCGGCAAACAAAAGACGGAAGAGGTTGCGCTCTTTTAACTCTCTCCTTAACCATGCCTATTCAAATTGTTCAATTTGATCGATGGTGCGAAATGGCCAGTTCTGTGTAATCGAGGCCTCTTCTGGAGAAGTAACGCCGTTCACCACGTTGCAGAAGAACCGAACCTTAGTATGGGATTCCATTTTTTTTTCACCAGCCATATGCAGAAGTACATATTACAAAATTTTCGCGAAACAATTCAACACGCAGCGATCACTAGTATGGCGCCTAAAGTGGCATCCTCGACTCGCACCCACATTGCTCTGCAAAGACAGTGTTTTCTCTATTCCGCAGCACTGACACTTTACTTTGCAAATTCAATCGTCGGCTTTGTGCGAAAAGGTGACGTCCATTCATCTGATTTAGTTCGGATTGAGACGACTGCTGCGCTCTTGACTGTCTAAAGGTGCCAGCCTTTAAATTTCGTTCTGGTCGTTGACGATTAGATTCGCTGATTTTCAAGCCTCTCTGAAGGTAGCACGAATCTTCTCAACGATTCCGCGCCATTATCAGTGAAACGGATCGAACTTTCTTCAAGGCGGCCCGAGGTCGACCGTGGCATTGCACTCCATAATAGCCCAACGCGCCTCGCGCGAGTAATTCTTTCTGTACTGACCAGAAAGTTTAGCATCTGTTCTGCGTATTTACATGCTTGTTTCTGAAAGCGTAGCGCATAAAACGTTATATTTTAGAATATATTTGACATTTATCTGCCAGCCTCAACTTTTCCCGAGGAAATTTTTTTTCCCGCGTGAGCGCTACATGTCTCGTTTTTTCTCTGTGTCATTAAAAAAGAGGTCTATTAGCTGCCCTATGATTAGCGGAAATATAGAAAACATCTTAATTTTCAGGTGAATAAGTGCTTTAAGCTCACCACCCAAAAGTTGCCTGTTTTCACATTGCATGGAAAGAGGTGTGCTGTGAAAGCCAATTCCTGCCTCGGACTCCTTACCTGCCACTACAGCTAATTCGGGGCAACACGCCGGCCAGCCAGAAAGTGAACAATGCCGCCTCCTTACCCGCAACAACGAGGCGCAAGGCCTGGCGAGTGTTAAGGAATTCAACGTGGGACCAGTTGGTTGGAATTGGACCATTTGCCTCCCACTTGATCTCCAACTGGGACCAGTTGGTTTCCAACTGGGATCCAAAGTGGAAGCAGTTTGTGTCCAACTGGTACCACTTGGTTTCCAACTGGGACCAGTTGCTGCCAGTTGAAACCAGTTGCTCCCAATTGAGTTTCCAGTTGAAGATTTTCACCTGGGACTGGTGCCTCACGGACATGTCTATCGCCACGACACGACAGACTGAAATTCCCGTCGCGGTGTAGCGCACCCTTAGTTGGCTGGAAGGCTCATATACCACCGTGGCCAGAGATGCATTCCTGCCGCGTACAGTAGCTTGGCTGGCGCCCACGGCGTCGCCGCGGCAGATTTATCACCAAAGTTCTCATCCTCGCCAAAGTGTTCTGTGGTGGCCGAGGAAAGACACGAACGAAGCAAACCAAGGGCAGGAACGAAAAGTGGCTTCATTAAAAGATGCCTCTGCTTTTACAGCATTTATCAGGACGGCTTACGTCATGAGCATAGGCTTGCACTGATAACCGATATCACATTCTTCCCGTCTTTGTGAAACCAAAGTCATTTTCTATTTGCTGCTCTTCTGAAGTCTTCTGTTGTGTATCTGTCGGGAGGGTTTCGAACACTGGTGCTTCGTCGCAGTAATGCTGCTGACTGGTTGCCTGTAGGTTCCACCTCACCTATGGAGTTGGACCCGGTCTTGTTAAGCTCTGGATTCCCTCCTCCTGCAACAGTTAATGGGTTAATGGGTGGTAGGGCTTGAGGGGTCTGCTCGTCCTCGGCCTCCCTTGGCTCTGATGAGGTAACCTCCGTTGGGCCTCTTGTAGAAGGTTGGCTTTGCACTTCGCTTCCCCACCCCGGCCATCTGGAAAAAACCTCTTGAGAAGATAATTCTTGAAAAAGACCTCTTGGAACTTCTGAGCCTCCTAGACCGATCCCTTCATTCCCTTGATAGGTTAGAGACTAGCCGTTGTTTGTGGCTTGAGTCCACACGGTGGTTTGTCTTGGCCGCAGGTGATCAACATGAGTGAACTGGAGGCGACCTTCCACCCTAATCATGTATGTGACTGGGCTGACTACTTGTTCAACAGTACCTTCCTTGCATGATACACGCTCACCACGTGTGGTCTTCACGTAGACTCCATCCCCCACGGAAAAGGATTCTGCTGACCCTCTTTGTTCGTTACGTTGTTGCGTGTCTTGTCTCAGACGCTCCGTCATGTCCCCTGCAAAACTTGGTTTCAGAAGAGACAATGTAATTCGGGGCAAACGCTTGAGAAAATCTTCAGGAGGTGTTCGCGAAGTCATCGAGTGCGGGGTGCTTCTGTAGAAAAATTTTTGTTCAGGCATTCTTGCATTGTACTCTTTTCTCCAGCATTTTCATCGCTCAGAACCTGTTTTAGGAGAGCTTCCTTTGTCGTCCTCACCAGTCCCTCTGCGGCTCCATTCGAAGCGGCATGATACGGAGGTGTCCTTTAGCAAAATGGTGGTTTGAGCTAGTTGGTACATATTCACAATTTCACCAGCGCTGCGACTAGGAACTTAGTAATATCCGGTACTTAGTAATATCTTTCTTTCCTATGCAGATAGGAGCATTAAAGTTAACTTAGACAACCGTGTAAAACAAATCTTCCGGTATGTAGACGATTATCTTGTTTTTGTTGAATCCCATGACTTCAAGGCACATGTGGATGACATTTTAAAGACTTTTGAAAACTGCGGGTTTGGTCTGAAATTTACCTTTGAATTACCGGAAGATAATCAACTGCAATTCTTGGATATTAGATTGGAGAAAAAGGTGAATCATGTTTGTTGGTCCTTCCTACAGCGGTCGGAAAAGCCCTTGCTAAATTATCAGTCTGGGCACTCGAAAATAGTTAAATGTGGCATAGCAGTGTCTTGTTTAGGATCTGCACTTACTAAGTCATGTATTCATACTTTGGGCAGCAGTTTCGATAAGCAAGTTCAAAGGCTAAGGTCAGCGGGCTTCCCCAAAGATGTGATAGCGCTTGCTAGCAACAAGATCCTGAAGAAGATGAAGTCGTGTGGTAGACATGTAGCACAGGAAAATTCCGGCAATGACAGAACGAAGTATGCGGTAATACCCTACATTCATCAGTTATCCCATAGGCTTAAGCAGGTTGGCACTAGATATGGGGTAAAAGTGCTCTTTTCGGTCCCTAATAAACTAGGCAAGGTTTGTGCTATTGTTGACAAAAGAGCCCGGGAACAGAAGCAAATAAGAGGCAAAAGAAAAAATGCATGCCAGGTGGATCATGAGTCAACCTTTGTGCCATGTGCAGAGGGAGTGGTTTATGACATACCTTTTAAATGCGGCAAGAGTTACATTGGGCAAACCGGTAAATGCATAAATACACGCTTACGTCAGCATAGAACCTCTTTGAATGGTGCTCCTTCATCAAATCTGTCCCTTCATTACAGAGATTGTCTTCTAAACAAACCCGGTGTGTCTAACAAAAAAGCATGCTTTCCTCTGCTTAACAGGGCTAAGATTAAATTCAGACATCCAGATCAGTTAACTAGGGAGTTGTGTGAAGCCTATCACATTCACAAGAACTTCGACACGTGCGTTAGCACACCATCTGTAAACTTACATGAGTGTGAAATTTTGTATCTAGATTTTTAACTCTCCTTTGCGTGCCTGGTGGGGGAAGAGCAGGCGCTTTGGGTTGTCAGTTGTGTGCATATAATCTGTGTTTTTTTCAAATAAACTTTCAGTTGTTAGTAGCGCTTGTCCTTGTCTTCCTTCTCTGTTCTTGTTCCTAGTCGCAGCGCTGGTGAAATTGTGGAGGTGTCCTTGTGTGTTTTATACCTTTGTGCCTCATGAACTCTCCAAATTCATCCGAAGTGAATTGTGGGCCGTTGTCGGTAACAATTTCTTCGGGGTAGCCGTAGGCTGCGAACAGTGTGTCCAGTTTTCCCTGGGCTGTAGCGCTTGTCGTAGATATCATGACGAACGCTTCAATCCACAGAGTACGCGTCGACCAGAACTTGTAGATTTAAACCGACCTTTACAGCGTAGTCTGCGTGAACCCTTTCCCAAACCATTGTGGGATACCTCCAGGCTTTCAAAGGCACTGACGGCTTTGCTGGACGAGTGCTTTGACAAATTTGGCAATTTCGAACAGTTTCTTCCACGTGTTTGTCGAGAGAAGGCCACCAGACGTAAGCCCGTGCAAGCATCTTCATACGAGTCATTCCTAGGTGTGCTTCGTGTAGCAACGAGGGTACATGTGCCTGCAAGGTTTCCGGCACGATTACCCTGTTGTCCCAAGTCAAACATCCTTGTTCTGCAGACAGTTCATCTTTGCGTACGAAAAATGGTCGCAGTTCTTCAGGGTAACGCTATGGCCATCCCAAAAGAACGTAGTTTAAAATGTGCGTTAGGAGCGAGTCTCGTGTTGTTTCCCGAGCGACTTCTTTAGCTGTTAGCGGAGTTGCGTCGACAAGAGCCAAGAACTCCGGCTCGTCGCTGTCCGAAGCTGTCGCCAGCGGCAGGCGTGACTGTGCGTCAGCGACTTCCATTTTCTTCCCGTTTCGAAACTTGAGATCATAGTGATAGGCTGTTAACGTTAGTGCCCATCTCTGCATCCGTGCTGCTGCTAAATTTGGCAACGGCTTATCACGCCCGAGAAGTCCGATAAGCGGCTCGTGGTCGGTGTATAGGCTGAACTTGCGTCCATACAGGTAGCGATGGAACCGCCGCAATCTGAATATCAGCGCGAGCGCTTCTTTTTCCCCTTGAGCATAATTCCGCTCGCTGCTTGTTAAAGTACGTGAAACGAATGCGATGGGTCGTTCAATTCCGTCCGGCATTTCATGGAAAATCACAGCTCCCAAGGCGTAAGCGGAAGAATCGCCACTCAGTCCAATTGCTTTGTGACGTCATAGAACGCTAGTACTTCACTGTTCAAAATCATTTCTTTAGTTGCTTCAAATGCCTTCTTGCATTGCTGCGTTCATTCACACTTGTGATCTCTTTGAAGAAGCTGATGGATAGTTGACTGCCACAGTTGCTAAATTCCGAAAGAACTTGCCACAGAAGTTTAGAAGGCCCAAGTAGGCCCTCAGTTCTGTGATGTTGCTGGGCTCTGGTGCGTCTCGTACCGTTTTGATCTTTTTAGCGGTGGGATAGATCCCTTCGGCCGAAACATTGTGCCCTAGGTAGAAAACTGAACCACGAAAAAACTTGCATTTTTCCTCTTTCAGCGTTATGTTGTGATCGCTGAGTCTTTTGGGTTTTGTGGCAGTTCTGTAGCAATCTTCCGTACTGCTGCCTGCGATGATGACGTCGCCTATATAGCACCCGACGTTAGGAATGCCTTCCGGTACTTGGTCCATCATGGCCTGAAATAATCCCGGTGCGCTCGCAATTCCAAAAGGAAGCCTCTAGAATTCGTACAATCCCTTATGTGTATTTATCGTGAGCAGAGGCTTGGATTGTTCGCTGAGAGGCACTTGCTGGTACGCCGAGGATATTTCCAGAGCACAAAATACCTTACCACCGGCTAGCATTGAGTATAGATCCTCAGGAAGTGGCAGTGGGTAGCAATGAGTCTTGAGTACTTAATTGTTACCTTGTAGTCTACACAAATTCTTATTCCGCCACCACGCTTCGGAACAGGTACAATGGGAGTAGCCCACTTGCTCGTAGCTACTCTTCTTATGGTGCCATGGGTTTCCAGCTTTCGAAGTTGTTTGCTGACTTGCTCTTCAGTAGCGAAAGGCATCAACCTGGTTTCGAAATTGCGAACCACTCCCGGTGCTGTACGGAAGACTTCCGGTAATTTTTTCCGCAGGGAATTCACATAAGTGTTTTCTGTGATGGCACTAACGCTTTTCGAGTCAAGCTGCAACTTTTCAAGCCAATCTCGGCCTAGAAGTGTAGGCATAGCCTTGCCCTGGTCCTCTACTACATGCATTCGAAGCTCAGTTTTGCGGCCGTTACACTCAACGGTTACGGTTGCCTTTTTTTTCAGGTTTATAGGCTCTCCTGTACATGTTTTCAAAACTGCACTTGTTGGCTTGCATTTAGCCTTCGCAAAACGCTGCATGAACACACTTTCAGGCATCATTGTGACAGCTGCGCCCGTATTCAAAATCATAGAAATGCGCTTTCTTCAATCTCCATCAAAACTTTGTAGCCTTGCTTTCCATCTCCCGCGGATAGCACGACGTAATGCGTCTATGAATCATCCGATTCATCGTCTGTCGCTTCCGCGTAGTTCACTTGTCGGGTTTTCTTTTCTCGGCACATCGACTGTAGTTCGTTAGTGACGGCGACATTGCAACTAGCGTGGAAAGCACAAGGGCAGAGGCAAAAGGAACAGACGAGACAGCACGCTAGTGATCGACTGTAGATGCCCCGTCTTCCGTGCATGCGCGACACTTTGCGTTTCGATACCAGCACTTGTCTGAATCATGCCCTTTTCCGCAGAGATAACAGGCGGCGTTATTTTGTGCCATTGCTTTTTTTACTTCCCGACTGTCTGGCTTTCGTTTCCGCCTTTTCTCGGACCATATTCATGTTGGTCAAGCGTTCTTCTTGGGAATGTAACTCGTTAGTTTGCCTCGCAGCAAGTTCTTTTTCGAGCGCAATCTTAGACGCTTTCTCAAAGTTTAAGTCGTTCGTTGCGAAAAATATGCCTTGCGTATCCTGGTCGCGCAATCCTGCTACAAGCCGATCCCTCAAGGCATCGTGCAGAAGCGCCTTGAACTCGATATTTAAGTTCCGTCATGAAGTCCTTGACGCATTCCCCTTCCTGCTGCTTGCGCTTGTTGAATTTGCAACGCTCGGCGATTACGGAATACTCGGGACTCAAGTGGTGTTCTACATTGTTTCCCGCTCAATTTAATCCAAATGCCAGAATATTTAATCTCAGTCCCACACATTTTATTCCAGGTGCCGCAGAAATTAATCCAAGCGCCAAAGCATTTAATCCAAACTCCAGCGAACTTAATACTCATGCATTCTCACACTAGGCCGCTCAAACTTAAAACGCGGTCTACAGATTCCAGACGCATTATCGATTGAGTTGTTACTGACGAAGCATTAGACACCCAATGAGCAAGTAATAATAACAACTTTTTTAATCATAAATAAGGGCCAACATAACAAATAAATGCTTCGCGCTCACCCTGTATTTCGGTTGATGTGGTGGGTGGTATATATACCCGGCCCTTGTATGTTATGATTAAAAAAGCTGTTATTACTTTATCATTGGGTGTCTAATGCTTCGTCAGTAACAACTCATCGAAAACGCGTCTGGGACTTGTAGACCGCGTTTTAAGATTGAGCAGACTAGTGTGAGAATGCATGAGGATTAAACTCGCTGGCGTTTGGATTAAATGCTTTGTCGCTTCGATTAATTTCTGTGGCACCTGGATTTAATTGAATGGCACTCAGATTAAATATTCTGGCGTTTGGATTAAAATGAGCGGGAAATAATGTAGTGCCTTCTCTATTTCTGCGAAAGTCTTGTCAGCAGGACTGTCGGGAACTAAAATTTTCTGCAGCTCCTCAAACACAGTACTGCCTACTACGTTCAAGAACAACCTCAACTTCTTCGCCTCCGAAACTTCGTTAAGGGTTACAATATTTTCAAACCTCTCGAAATGCGACTTGACGTTGACGCTTCTTGGGTTAAACTCTGGCATACTTCCGAAACGTTGCGAAACTCCTGGTATTGCCATATTGAAATGCTTGCCTTCTGATAGTGGCCACGGTCGTCCGTTCCGTTGCAGCCGCCGTGCCGGTGCTTGCTTCAGAATCGTCCCATCCCATCCTCGTCGCCAGTTGTTCTGTCGTGTCCGAGGAAAGACACGAACGCAGCAAAGCCAGGGCAGGAACAAAAAGTGGCTTTATTCAAAGATGCCTCTGCTTTTAGAGCACTTATCAGGACGGCCTACGTCATGAACATGGGCTTGCACTAATAACCGATATCACACAAAGCAAGGAATAACCGAGTCTGTTGCCTTAATCCAATCTGTCCCTGCGCGGGCGACTGTCTGTCGTGTGTCGGCGTAACGCTGAAGCGCAGCAGAAGCTGTATGAAGCAACGTTTCAGCATTCAGGCGTGGTCTATATTTATGGTGGTGTGCACCGCACACTCCAAACTGTTTTAAATTGGACAGCGCTGTTCCGTTCTCGATGCGCTCGGAAACTGATGATCATTGTCAGACACAGCCTCGGAATCTCGCGAAAATGCCACACAGCACTTCAACAGTTGCTTTCGAAGTCGAAGAATTCGGAGGCAGCTCGCCTTGATCCATTTGCTTCAGCGCTCACACGAAAAAAAACGACGCGCCTCTCAACACGTCCAGAAAGGACCATTTCTATAAGAAGCAGCAATAGAGATTTCGCTATGGAAAATCCTGCGATAGAGGCAGCGGCAAACACTACAACTGCAGCATATGTTGCGGCCACGGTCTCAAGATTATCAGTGTCGTGGTCGAAGCACGTGTACCAGAAGCTGACTGATCTAAATTCTTCATTGCAGGCATACCAGGATGCACGTCGTGCAGTCTTTGCAAAATGAATGACAGAGCAACTCCTGAAAAAATCGCACCGTGGCCCCAGCCCCTGCTCGTGTTGAGTCGGTGACAGATGTGCGCCGTGCTTGACGAACACGGAGGAGACGCATGGAAGAATGGCACAGATACAACACTTCGATCAAATTTTCTGTTTCTGTAGCCCGCATTTGTTATAATGCCAATGGCGTCAGGTTTCCAGAATTCTTGGAGCGTTGTTCCCATTGGTCTCTAGCCGGAGACCAATCCTGAGATGCACAGGGATTTGTGGTAAAAGCCAGCTGTGTACTGATGACGCTGAGAGGAATCTGCAACATCTACCCAGTGTCGATGTACACAACAGCCAATCCCTCGCGTATTTGCAAGGGCGATAAAACTTCTGTCATAAATTTCCGCACGTGGCACGTCCTGTCCAAGAAGTATCCTGATCGCGACCCTGCAGGCTTGCCTGTAGCACAACTCTATCAGCAGTTGCTGCAGCACTCTGCTTTTGTTAAAAGAAACCAGACTCCATAGCAATCTGCAGAATATATTTGCGCATTACCTTAACGGAGTCTATATAGTCGTTTTTACCAGGCCGTTCTTACCCCGCAGGCGGAGCTCGAAAGTTTTAATTCCACATGAACCAGTGTTGGCGAATGGGATTTTGGACGGAAATCCGACTGTCCCACGTCTGCGCGGAATAGTTTGCTTACATCCCTTGTCCTTCACTTCACTGTGACGTCCCGAAAATTACGGTTCCGTTACTCTTCTTCTGTGAAGGGTCCACTCACGTTAAACGGAACAGGGACACCCACCTTCCTGATTCACCATTTGTTGAGCATTTTCAAGTGCGACTGGTGCTGATGCGCTCATCAGACAAGATGCTGTCAGCAAGCGATGTCCGAGATCTCGTGACGGCGCTATGTCACACGAACGCCGGAACAATAGGCGAAGGCTTCGAGCGCCAAACTTCAGTCTTCTGGAAAATCGGAAAAATGCATCGGTAACTTTGAAATTATTTTTTAAGAAAAGTGCAGCATATGTATGCAGAAAACACGGATAAGTGTCCCAATTTCTCCAAGAAAACTACGCCTTTCTCTGAAAGATTAAGAAAGTAGCGTTCTTCTACACCTTTAATATGCTACTTTGCTTAAGCTTCATGTACAGAGAAACATACGGTGACCTGTACGCACACTGATACGACTGTGGCTGTACTGCCAATAGAGAGCTTCAACATAGCCGTACCATCAAATGGCGAATACGGCAACGCGTTGCCGTTGTTTTCGTTGCCGCATAAGCCTAGCCGCATAAACCGCACGGCCATAGTTACCGTCGTTAACGTGTCTACCATATGACAGCGTTAGTTTTAACCGCAAAAATGTGAATACACAAAAGAAGCAGAGCAAAAATAACGCGACAGTCCTGAAAGTACACACCCAAACTAGACACGAAGGAAGGAAGAATGTATTGCAGGGTGTTTATCATGTTGACGTTTCCAATTTCTCTAGTTTCCCAGGTTTTCCTTGAGTGCATTTGCAAAATTCTCTGAGTAACACAGTGTTTTGTTGTATGCGAAAACAAGCTGAGTGACACAAAGCCGCCCGATATTATCACTCTCCAGTAAGCATGTTATGTTAAAAATAAAATAAACGATTTAATCTTATTTGGATAGTAAGGAGTAGTGTTTATTTCATTTAAAAAAAGGGAAGAGATTAGCAAAATGCAAAACATACCGAATATTTTCGAAAAAAATGCTAAAACAAACAACGAATCGAATTGAACATTTTCAAATACGAACTAAATGAAGATGCATGCGGAAACAAATATTTTTTGAAATGTGAGATATTTCCATCTACTGATAGTAGTAACCGCAATGGTGCGGGACCTGAACTTTAGCATCACAAGTGCGATTCTCTCTCCTCAAGTCTATTCAGAGGAACTGCAGATTATAGAAACCGTACTTTGAAGAAGTGAAAGAGCTATGAAGTGAGAAACTTCATAAGGTAAATGTTGCTCCCGGTTATGCGTACGTATTCAGCGTGTCGGGCAGGTACACATTTGAATAATTTGTACAAAGGACGAAGAAATTCCACGAGTTGCCAACCTGTCGCCGCGTGCCGGGTTTTGAAAGCACCGTTCAGAACATGAAAGCCAAAGCTACCAACTTCGAGAATATGACTGGCGTCGCTGGATTCACATACTTCTTGTTAGATCCCACGGAGAAAGTTTATTTACATTCGGCCCATACATCGAGATCTGAATAATTTTTGATCGGGAGAGTCCATCTGTGGAGGCTTTAAAACCGGACACCGATTCTTCGGTCCGCGTGCGCCCCAGAACATGACGTCAAGTAGCGGGTTTTCACGCTCTGCTCTGCATCCGACCAAAAGCGAACCAACACGTCAATTTGCTCTTTTTGCGCAACATTGTTTAACGGGTCGTCAAATACCACGACGAGGTACGAGGCTTGGCTTACTTCCGAGATAAGGTTCTCCTTGAAGAAAGGTGCGAGGCCATAGACAATAGTATATCCTACATTGTCTTTGCCAAGCTGCATTTTCTTGGCGGCAGTTGATGATGGGAACATCAAAGGAAACAGAGAAGCCGATGCCGCGGCAGCACGGAGTGATGTGTGCGTCATAACAGCATTGAGGCACCACATCACTTTAGCATTTATGACCTATTAGTCAAGCTGAAAGATATCCTTTGCTGTACAATCGCGTTGGACGTCCATCGCAGTAGTTGAAGCACTTGAAGGATGCGCAGAAACTGACGGCACTGGCTCGGCATTGGTCACAACGGTGGTCGGCGGTGCCAAAAATGAGGCTACAGAGGGTGTCCCGACTCCGGTAATGGCCAGTCGGCGCTTCTTACCTTCAGCGTGACTTGTCACCGCTCTTCTTATGTTGCTGAGCGAAAACTGCTTTCTGCACAGCGCACAGCACGCTGCGTTCGGGTTACTTTCGACGGGCCTAATCCAGGCTGCAAATTCGCAATGTTTCGCATTTGTCTAGTCCTGGACAAAAGAGCACTTGAAGGCCGTCCTGCGTGACACGTCGCACACAGCTTGCCTGCGGTACCACAGCCGTCAATAAAACTAAGTTGGTTTAAAACGGCGCAGCTAAGTACGGACAGAATTCGTTGCTTTGCTAGCGTCAGCAGATCGCGAAAAGGCGCGAAGCTATTTTCCTTTTCCCCAAAGCTTCGACGCCTGCATCGCGTGCGTGCATCCCTTGGACGCTTCCATCAAGGAAATGCACAGGCAGGAAGAATTCATTTGAGACCATCGCAAGTTCTCCACAACGTTTTGTGCCGCCTTGTTGGAACTGTCCACTCGGAAACACAGAAAAACAACGGGAGGCCGCTGGCCGTCGAAAAGCGCACGTGCGTACCGTAGGAAGCGCGCGCTCTGACGTCGGTCACAGCACCGGGGAAGCGTGGGAAACTGTCCGCTTTCGACGTAATACGCTTAGAAATTGGAAGCGCCGCCGGCACCGCAAAGCTTTTTTCCGCCTTGCTGGGATGCTCCACTTGACAGCACAACGTCGGAGGCCAGCGGCCGCCGAGGCGAGGACGCGTAAAGTCCGGGATACATGGTGCGTTGTTTGGGCATTTTCGCCCGACGGCGCGCATTTGACGCCCGGCCTCGAAAACACGCCCGCCGCCGCCGATCTGGCCCCACCAGATATTGACGCGCGGCGTCCGACGCGACCGGAAGCGGCAGCCGAAGCAAGCGAATAGCAGCGCAGAAAGCCCGCTCTTCCGATTTGGACGCCTTCGCCGCCGCCGCCGCCAACATGGCCGCCATGGCCGACGAGCACTGCTGTGTTTATTGCACGGAAATGTTATTATCGTGGAAACAAACGCTTCACGAGACATGAAATGTCACTTTTTTTGGAGAACACGACCGAATCTTGGATGGAAATGCCCGCTTTTCCTCCCTGAAGCGAAGGTGCCGATGAAAACCGCAGCTGATGGTAGCCACGGCTGAGCGGGCATCGAAAGGTGCGCGACCGCATGCATTCGAGCACGCAAAACCTTGTAGATATCTATGCACGTGTGCTGCAGTCAGTTTAGTGGTGTCTAAATGAATAATTTCGTTATTCTGAATAAGGCGCCAGCGTCGCTGATCTCAAAGAGCTCCTCGCTGTATGGTATTTGCCACTTGTTGATCCCATTGCTTTCGCGCTGAGAGATACGCGGTGGCGGGCTGCCGCTTGTTCGCTCCATGTATCTCCGGCCGGGCGTCGCGACGCCGCGACGTTTTCTGCCGCGCGAACATCGTCAGAAAAAACGGCGCATGTATCCCGGGCTTAACGCCGTGCTGGGCAATCCGTGCAATGCCAGCCCCCATTGTTTACTCGAGGCAGCATTATGGCGATTTAGTTTCTTATATGTAGAACTGCAGCTAATTTTCTCTTATATAAGCAGAAATCCCCCGAGTTTTCCCTGAGTTTTTCCAGATTATTCAAATTCACTGGGAATTTCAGGTTGTCGCGGTTTTGCCCGTTGGTAGACAACCTAGTATTCGTGTCGTCCAGTAATCCTCAAGATTTACTGTAACTTTTGTAGGACGTTAGGACACGCATGCGTTTAGTTTGTTCTTAAACGTGCCGAGAGGACCGTGTATATATGCCCACATTTGATCATTAATATTGAGTTATAATTTACAGCTCTGTTTGAAAAGTCAGTTTTTTGCCCTGCTGTACCACGGCGATTGCACAAACCGATTCAAAATAGCCTTTTCCTTGCCTCCTATTGACTGTACAGTGAAAGGCGATAAATATTATTTATGTACAACACAACCTTTATTGTCGACAAAAAAAGTGAAGAACAATATTGATTTAAATCACATGTTTTTGCACTTCTACTGCGCACATGTTCACGCTGGTATTGAACAGGAAAGAGCGGCGAAAGGACCTTTTTTCGTGGTCCGCGATTGTAGTGAAACAGAGGACAAGACGACGCAAACGCCCTGCCTTTGGCAGCCAGGCCATATAAGCATTCATGTCAAATAAAAAGTCTTAATTGATCCACTTCTGATTTAATTATAGTGCTTCACAAGATGAAAGAGAAAAAAAAATTGAAAGCAGCTCGCAGCCAACAACTTCGTTAAGTGACAGCTCACGTCTGCGTGGCGGGTTCTGTGCAATTGGCACACGCCAAGCTGAAAGAAACAATTCCAATCTCCTTTGTAGGCAATGTTTACCTTAACGATCTGCAGCATGCAGATCGGAGCTTGGTGTGCCCTCGGGTTTGCTCTAAATAACAATAAAAATTTTCGGAGCGTCGCACGTTGCTCGGATCACAGAGGCGATGCTGGGATCGTGAAGTTCGCAGCAACTTCAAGGTTGCGCTGTAGAGATTTTGGTTCTGGTTTATCATTGCGGTTGTTCGCCAGATATCCAGTCCTCGTTTCACAGCAGGATAGAAGCGGAAAATGAATTGCTTATCTGCAATAAGCACCATGCGATTTAAGCTAAAAGAGAAATAAAAAATAAAAATGAAAAAATCTGCCGGCGGTGATCAAACCCGGGCCTTCAGCATGTTAAGCGAGTTCACTACTCGCTACACTACATATCTGCGGAAATAGAGCGGAAAAGAAAAATATAAGGATGCTTACGCCGCAAAACAGCAAGCCACCATACCCCTGCATGACTCCACCTTCCAAAACATCGAAAGTTTGGGAGGCACGCACATGCATCCAGATAGGGGAGCCAGCTAGGCGGCTCTGCCAGGGCAGCATATACTCGGCGCACCAAAGCGCATTGCTCACGAAACAAATATTTCGACGACCGTGGTAATTCGGCGTGGTGGTACATCATGCCGCTTTCCCAGAGACTAAATAGTCCCAGCAGCATAAACAGATCACAACAGTTTTCCGTCACAGGAAAGAAACGGATACTGTAGTGTGTGATATCAAAATCCTTCGTAATTGTTCCATGTAATATGTCCCAGAAGAACATAACATCAATGCACGGAAGAAAACAATGGTCTTTATGAAATATTAGTAAAGAAATCGGCACATGGCAGCATATACACCTTAAAGCTTGAAGTATATTAGTTGCGTCAAGTGTAGCTTGAGTCAAGTTCACGCAAGACTTGCAGATGGCAATTTCATATAAAATAGGCATTGCTGAAGTTTAAATCTTTTCAGGCTGAAACATTAGCTAGTAGTATATCTGTAGTAGTAGTACATACCTCTATTAGCAAATCTGCTAGCTAGTGCATATCTTTAGCCAGACGGCTGATAGCAGCAGAATGGGGTTTTCAGGGTAGTTGCAGAGAAAGCCATTTAGTATCACTTGATGCAATACGACGAATGGAAAGCTGCATCGATCGGAAACATTTTCTCAAAAAGCAAAGAAATTCAAAAAGAAACGGGCTTTCCTGAGCCAGTTGCGCTTTCGCACTGCCTTTGGCTACTTTCTTGCCCTGAAAGAGGCTTTTCGACTTTTTTTTCACTGGTCAGAAGGTTTCTCATGCGTTCCAGACACCAGATTGTAATTAATCATTGAAATCCGAGCTAGCAAACAAGAGACGGCGCTTTGCACACCCGCAGTAGAGGACTGTATACAGTTTACTTGCCGGGAGAAGTACTATTAGTAGTAGCTTATTAAAAAATACAAAAATGAAGGAAATTATATAACCAGCCCGGGCAATTGCTACATAATATCAAGGGTTCGGAAATTTAGGAACTAAAAAAACCTCGAAATAGGCAAGCATCTAGGTTATCAAAATTATGTATATAAGCGCTATGAAGCAAAAGTAGGCGCATTGAATAATACTCTTTATTTATTAGTATAAGATTTGTCAGTCAAGCCCAGAGCGTACGCAGTCCTCATTTGAAGCACGCTACAACAAAGCACATTCGCAGGTTTTTGAACTTGAAGCTCCTTCGGTTTTCGCTAAGCATAGATTTGTACTTTGAAATGCTTCTTTCGACATCACATGAAGTTAGTGGCGCGAACTTAAAACATGACAGGGCTCAGGCCTTCAGTTGATGTGTCCGTATCGTCTCCTCGTAGGTCTCTCTTTTGGGAAAAATTTGTAGGTCTCTATTATTTTCTACCACTTGTTGCATCTTCGTAGAAGCAGTAGCGCCCTTTCCTTCCAGTCCCCGAAGTGCTGCTTGTACTTCTTCGACTGCCTTCAATGATATATGTATTGAGAGTCCACCCTTTTCCAACTTTGTCATCCCTTCTGTCAATGTTGAGAAGTTTGCACTGATGTATGTCGGGTCTGTTTCCAAACTCCTCTCTTCGGACGTAGCTCTTGCTTTGATCGCGCACGGAGCGTCAACCTTGATTTCCTCAAAGACAGGTTTGACGACTTCAATGTGCCGTACATAATATACTGCTGCGTTTGTCCATGTTCCCATCGAGTCAAAACAGGCTTTATCGGCAGAGAAATGTCAGGTGCTGTGGCTCGGAAAACAGCAATTCTTGGCGCAGATTAAAGAAACACCTGTTTAGTGTTACATACAAGCGCGTCCATTTGGGGAAAAAAGAGCCGGACACATTCGGCAACACGATGCATTGCATGAGCAACGCGGGTCAGGTGAACCATCTTGCATAAAAGCCTCAATACCTTTCCTGCCTTGCACATGTAGGATGCCCGATCCGTGACGAACAAATGTAGTTTATCATACTGAAAATTTCCTGGCCACAGAAGCTCCAGAGATGAAGCGAAAAAACGCGCTATCATCTAATGGCTCACCTTTTCAAGGACATCTTCGTTGAGCAGGATTGCCCGTCCGGCTTTCTCTGGGCTCAATGTTCCGACGATGAAGTTGGCCACATACCGCCAGCTAGCATCCGTGGTTTCGTCTAATGAGTCGTTCGGAATTTCGTCTCTGATTTTAGTGAGAGCATCGTCGTAGCACCCTTCCACGTATCTCTTACGAAGCGTTGATTCATCTGGAACATGCTGCTTGGTGTACTTTTCGAGGAAGCTCCAAACATTACTGTTGTAGTTTCCACAACGGGATATCTGCCGCCAAAAATGCTTGACACGACTCTTTGGCATATGACGATTCCTTCGCTGTAAAACTGCCACTGAAAGCCTCTGCCAGTAGCAGCTGAGGTGTCCCTCTTTCGTTCGCTTCAGGCTGGCTCTACGCTTTTTAATAGCGACGTGTTGCGCTACATGGCATCGCTTCTCACTTGATACCGAAGTTTCGCACGCTTTGCAGAAAAGCACAGTTCCATCAGTTGGTAAAAACATCTCCAAACTGCGAAATCTGCTGCCTGCAACCAGCGCCTGTAGGGGTCTTTTCTTTGGGCATGTCAATAGGAAATGAAATGGACAACGCTGACGAAGCAAATGTTGTGAGCCCGCTAAAGTCAGTGTCGCGTGTTTTGGAAGCGGCAGGCATAGAAGTGGTTATTCTCTGCGGAGGGCTAGGCGGCCGAGAGTTGACCGAGGGATCAGCGAACAGTGAGCGCGCCAGTGTACGAGTCTGGAGCGCGTTGACGCGACGATCCCCGGCTAGACTGAGCGTGTTGAGGTGATGGTCCTCGGCTGGACGGCGCCGGTTCGGGTGTCGGTTTAAAGCGGCCGAGAGTCACGTTGGCGTTAAGGGGCCAAGAGTCAGCAGCGGCGTAGCCTTGGACAAGCGTTTCCTCAACCATTCGTTCTCCTCTTCTTGATAGGCGCGTTGGTATGCACGAGCACTGGCGTCATTAGCCCCCTCCTCCGAAAGCATCGACCCGATGCTGAAAAGAAAGCAGGGGTTCCGAGAAGAGCTAGGGTGTCCTCACGTAGTAGGGCTTCAGGCGATCCACGTGGACACCTCGGTCCATTGGTGGCGTCGTTATTGTTGAGCCTCATGAGGTACGACTTCATAATTCAGGGCTCCAAGGCGTCGAACAATTCGGTAAAGACCGAAGTAGCGCCGGAAGAGTTTTTCACTAAGTCCGCGTCGTCGGATAGGAGACCAAACTCAGACAAGGTCACCTGGGTGGTATTCCACATGCCGCCTCCGTAGGTTGTAACGTTGCGCATCCTGGACCTATTGGTCCTGAATTCGAACCCGTGCGAGTTGACGGGCAGCTTCGGCGCGTTGTAAGAAAGACGCACCGTCACCATATGTATAATCGTCGACATAAGACAGCATGGCATCGAGTGTTGTCTTCCCCTGGCGTCCATAAACTAGGCTAAATGGTGTCATGTTGGTTGTTTCCTGCACGGCTGTATTGTATGCGAAGTGACGTAGGGTGGGACGTATTCGCAGGTTTTATGTTCCACGTCCACGTACATTGAAAGCATGTCCGCAAGCGTCTTGTTTAGACTTTCGGTCAGTCCGTTAGTTTGTGGATGATAAGAAATCGCCCTACGGCGGCTGGTGTGACTGAAAATTAGAATATGGTGCAGGAGCTCAGAGGTAAAGGCAGCCCCTCTGTCCGTAATAAAAACTTGTGGAGCACCATAACGTACGACGATTTCATGAACCAAGAGCTGGGCTACTTCAATGGCGGTGCTACTTTGAAGAGATGCTGTCTCCGCAGAACGTGTGAAATAATCAGTGGCTACTATCCACCTTTTTCCGGAGTCTGATGTAGGAAAGGGCCCGAGCAAGTCCATGCCGACTTGTTGAAACGCTTGTGAAGGCGGCTCAATGGGCTTGAGGAATCTGGCTGGCTTCACGGGCGGAACTTCGCAGCGCGGGCAATCGCGGCAAGTGCGGACGTAATGCAAAACGTCAGGACTCAGGCGAAGCCAGTAGTACTTGTCTTGAATCCTAGCTTGTGTTCTGGTAGCACCAAGGTGGCCGGAAGCTGGCTCGTCATGGCAGGTGTGAAAAATTTCGTCGCGTAAGTTCACAGGGACTTCCAGCAAGTATTCTCTATGGTTGGCAGCGAAATTCTTCTTGAAGAGAACACCGTTTCGTGTGCAGAGAGATGACAAAGCTCGCCAGAAGGCTTTAGGAACTCTCCTGCTGGCACCTTCAAGATAACGAATGATGCCGCGGAGGTCAGGGTCGGTGCGTTGGTGCTCGGCGAAATCATGGCATGTATTGCATTCAAGAAGACTTCATCGTCGTCAGCAGCGTCATCCGGAGCTGTTTGCACGAGATAAGCAGTCGGCGTGTCTGCGTGTGTGTGACCAAATTTTTAAATGACTGTGATATCGAACTCTTGGAGTCGAAGGCTCTATCGTGCGAGGCGCCCGGAGGGATCCTTGAGGTTGGTCAGCCAGCATAGTGCGTGAGGATCGATGACTGCTTGGAAAGAGTGGCCGGAAAGGTATGGTCCGAACTTTCCAACTGCCCACATGATGGCGAGGCATTCTTTTTCAGGGGCAGAGTAGTTGGCTTCTGTCTTTGATAGCGCGCGGCTCGCGTAGGCAATGACACGTGGTTGGTCCCGCCGAACTTGAACTAGGACAGCGGCCAAACCAACGCAGCTTGCATCGCTGTGGACGCTTGTGTTCATCAAAGTTTATCGAAGTGCGCCAGCACAGGGGGTGGCTGCAGGCGGCGCTGAAGCTCCTGAAACGCCATCTGCTATGGTGGTTCCTACTTGTACTGTACATGCGCCTTTGTCAGATCAGAAAGGGGTGAGGCAAATTTAGAGAAATTCTCGAAGCGGCGGTAATAAGCGCATAGTTCGGGGAAGCGACGAACTTCCTTCTGGTCATTCGGCGGTGGAAAATTGGCAATGGCGGATGTTTTCTCGGGATTCGGAAGGACTCATTGGTGCTTCACGACATGGCCTAAAAACTTTATTTCTTCATATGCACAATGGCATTTTTCGGCTTTAAGAGTAAGGCCTGATGACGTAATGGCCTGCAAGACGTCCTCGAGGCGACGCAGGTGCTCCTCGAAAGACGGGGCAAAAACAATGATGTCGTCCAGGTAGACCAGACAAGTATGCCACTTCAAAACCTCAAGAATGGTATCCATGAGCCTTTGGAACGTCGCGGGTGCCGAACAAAGACCAAATGACATGTGAAACTCGTACAGGCCGTCTGGGGAATGCCGTTTTTCGCAGTCCCTCTCGTGTACCTCAATTTGCCAATATACAGACTTCAAGTCCATGGAGGAAAATATGTGTTGTTGCATAAGCAATCCAAGGCGTTGTCAATTCTGGTAGCGGGTACACATCCTTTTTAGTGATGTTGTTTAACCGACGGTAGTCAACACAGAATCGTAAGGTGCCGTCCTTCTTCACAAGCAGGACAGGTGCCGTCCACGGGTTCCTGGAAGGGCGAATAACGTCGTCGGCGAGCATTTATTTCACTTGTGCGCTGATAGCCTCACGTTATTTAGCGGACACTCGATAAGGTGACTGCCGGAGTGGTGGAACATTTTCATCAGTAATTATGCGATGTTTCGCAAGAAGCGTCCGCACGACGCGTGACGACGACGCGAAGGCACGACGGTAGCGATCAAGCAGTTCTCGCAGTTCTCGCACTTTGTCTCGTTTCTCGAGCGGCAGGGTTGAGTTAATGTCGTACTGAACACCAGCACGTCGATCAGGCTCAGTCGTTGAAGCAGTCGTTAAACTATGCACACTCCTAGCTTCACTAAGAGCGTCCATACACACCACCGTCGTCCCCTTGTTAAGATGCTGGGGTTCGTTGCTGAAATTTGTGAGAAGAACGTTGACCTTGCTATCTTCGAGGAAGACAACCACCCTGGCGACAGGAAGTCCAGAAGCAATAACTGCTTCCTTTCCACGACACCCGTAATTTGCCGTATCTTCTTCGTGCCGACGGTTACGATTACACTGGAACGTGGAGGCACGGTCACGTGTTAGGCTAGAATGTGCAGCGCCGCCGGGAGAACACTATCGACGGATATGGCCTTCTCGGTCGAGAACTTGCCGGGCTGCGATTGCAGATCAATCACAGCACCGTTTACAGTCAGAAAGTCCAGGCCGAGTATGACGTCCCGGAAGCACTCGCCTAGCACTACGAAGGTTGCTAGGAATGTTTGGCCTTGCACGGTTACCCGCTACGTGCACGTTTCCTTTGGTGTGATCAAATGGCCGCCTGCATTTCGCATCTGTGGGCCATCCCAAGCGGTTGCGACCGTTTTTAGTGCCGCAGCAAATTTTCCACAGAGCACAGAATAATCGGCGCCAGTTTCCACCAGCGCGGTTACACTGGCGCCGTCAACTGAAATCTCTTAAGTCGGCTGTTGCTAGCGTCTTACTTTGGGGAAGTCGAGGCAGTCCGTTTGGGCTGCAGTGCTTTGAAGGAGTTCGGCATCGAGAAAAGGCATCGTGGCCACGGAGCTGTACTTGAGGACATCGGCTTGTTTTCAGGCACTTTGCTGAGTTGCCGGTACGGCTAGGGAATTCGGCGTTGTTTTTTTACTGTCTTGCGGCGATGGAGGATCTTGCACATTTTGTCATTGAGCAGCCGCACCTCCAGAGGCTGCTGCATCTAGTTTCCTCTATGGAGACTCCGAGACTGGCTTTGTCCTGGAGAACTGTAGCGACGCGGAGATGATGATCGAGAGAAGCGAGGCTGCGCTCAGTCCGCTTGCGAGATTTAGTCCGCGATCTCCTGCGATCATTCTCCACACGTCGGACGGGGACAGCCGACGAGGAATCCTCGAAGGCCCGGCTCCCTGTATGGGCCGCGGCGCCAAACATGTCCAGCCTCACCGCAGCAGTTGCTCAGCGGCTGATTGTCTGGCCCTCTCCAGATGCCCGTTCTGCGCTGTCCTAGGCGCTGTGAAAAATTCGGCTGCAGCAAGAGGTTGACTCCGTGTAGCGGCAGAGGCAGGTGCGTCATAACGTGGGTTCGGCCGGGACGGGATGGAACGACGTCTGACGGCGGCGTAGCTGAGATCAAAGTGCTGCGGCTGTACCGGATCGGGGCGAGGTTGTGGCGTGCTCGTACTTAAAGCCTGTTGCACTTCCTCACGAACAACATAAGCAAGTGTGTAACCTGATTCCGCACCTTAGCCGGAAAGAGCTTCGCCAGTTCTTCTCGCAAGATGGATCGAACAATCTCACGCAATGATTCTGCCGAGTTCATCGTGGCTCCCACCACAGTGGCCCTGTGCATCGATGCTGTTGTGCGGTCCTACTGTCAGGCCCTCATGTCAAGAGACTTTTCAATGGAGCTCGCCTCCTTTACGAAGTCAGTTACAGTCACTGGAGGACTTCGAACCAGGCCGGCGAACAGCTGCACCTTAACCCCTTTCATCGGGAAGCTGATCTTCCACTCCTCCGACATGCTTGGGTCCGCACGTGGGAAGAGTCGCTTCATTTCTTCGACGTGTACCATCACACTCTCGTTGGGGAGTTGATGTCGGGCCTGGAAAAGCAGGTCAGATTTCTTCTTGCGTAACGTGCTGTCCTTGAACACTTGGAGGAACTCGGATTTGAACGTAACCCACGTTTGAAGGCCAGATTCGTTGTTTATAAACCAGGTCCTCGCGTAGTCTTCGAGGGAGGAATAAACATGACGCATGTTGCAGTCAGCACCCCAGCCATTGTAGATGGCCACCCGGCCGTACTGGTCCAGCCAGTCTTCGGCGTCCTCGTGGGGTTGGCCGTGGAAATGCGGTGGCTCTCGCTGGTGGTGAAGCAGGGCCGGCGGAACTGTAGTTGGGGTATTCATTGTCGGAGCCCTTCGGGGAGGATTAGAAGCAGGGAGTAGTCAAAATTCGGGAGGTAGGCCTTGCAATCTGCGGCTGCCCTGGTGGACTGGCGTGTCTACCTTAGGTATTTCCCCGGGGCTTGAACTGCAGCTTGAACGGGGCGTATGGTACATTAAAGGCGTACTCAGCACCTGCACCAGATGTCACGTTGGCGTTAAGCGGTCGAGAGTCAGCAGCGACGTAGCCATGGACGAGCGCATCCCCAACGCATCGTTCTCCTCTTCTTTAGAGACGCGTTTGTCTGCACGAGCGCTGGAATCAATATAACCTCTACGGTTGCGCCAGCTGCACTTCAATAAGACCGTTTGGCGAAACCCGCACTTTTTGTGCGTGCATTGGCGCGCGCCTTTCGCCATAATTAGACATATGTCTCAAAATTGAAAAACGGCACCGACGACCGAGATGCCGGATTTAGGCATTTATAGGCAAAAAGTGCGGTTAAATAGGTAGTATTCGTAGAAAATGACAAAAACTCAGGCAAGTGCAAAAACCTCCCATTTAAGCATTTATAGGCATGTTTAGGCAAATGCGCAAAGTTCCACGCCCTAATAATATCTTAAGCGCCTCAGCTTCGACAAGCGGAAATAAAGCGGCAAAGGGTGGATAGCAAGTACAGAAAGAAGCAATAGTGAGAAAGGACAAAGGAGAGTTTTATATACTGTTTACAAAGGTAAAAAAAAGATCAACAAGTCTGGGCTGTTAACGCACGTCTGCAAACACTGTCCGAATTATGACAGCGAGAGAGCGACCTTCGCATGCACTGCCGCGCATTCTCGCAGTCTCGTCGTTCTCAGTACACCTCATAGGGCAAGGGCGATTAACACAGCTGGGATGAATCGATTTGAGAATAGAGTGTAATATATTTGCAGCTTTATTTTCGTAGGCAGAAGTGTTAGGCAACGAGAGAGTGCTCCAGTTGTTGCAGAGAGTTTTGTACAGAGGCTATGGACTTGCGAATTCCAGCTGAGATGAAAAAATAACTCCTAGGATCTTATGTTCATGTAAAATATCAATTTGTTGTCCAGCATATTTAGCAACATGATTAAATTTGAGTAGCTTGTTTCTTGCCCTGAAAATAACTCCTTTAGTTTTTTTGCGTTAACATTTAGTTAGTCGGCTGTGACCAAGTATGGAGTTGCTCAAGTATTTCATTGGTATTGTTAATCAATTCATCTTCAATGTGACTAGAGATTAGATGCTGCAGTCATCCGCATAAATGATGAATTTCGCTTTTTGATTAATTGTAACAATATTTTTTATGTAAGCATTAAAAAGAAGAGGTCCCAGAACACTGCCTTGAGGGACACCGCATGCAATAGCAAGAAAGGATGACCGCGTATTCCCTATGCCTACACATTAGCTTCTTCCAGTTAAATATGATGTTATCAGTTCTAACGGCTTCCCGCGTATACCATACGACGATAGTTTGGATAATAATATGTTGTGATATAAGGAATCACAAGCCTTCGTGAAATCAATAAAGAGTGCTAACGTGTAAGCATTATTCTCAGTGTTTTCCACAATTGTCTCTTTTATTGTTACTTATGCTGTTTCGGATGGTTTGATTTTCCTGAATCCAGACTGGGCCTCAGTCAAAATGTTGTGTTTTTCTAAAAGCCGCGTGATGCGACAGGATATAAGCTCTTCTAGTCCCTTGGAGAATATGGTTATAATTGATATCAGCCGATAGTTTTATGTTACCCAAGCAGCACAGGTATTCGGCCCAATATTGCAAAAAGATGATTTTATCCTGGTCCTTTGTGGGGCCGGCCTTTGCCAGTGCGGTTCTAATGGTGGGAAAATTACCTGTGCTGCTTGGGTAAGTTCCTGTCACCAGTTTTATATATTACTGTCACTCAAGTCTGCTTCATGCCTTCTGGATACAAACCGGTTTCGAGCACAAGATCATAGATGGTGACAAGTGCCGGGAGAATAAATTCTAAAACATACTTTACTGGCCCAACTTGCATGTTGTTAACGTCTAACGCAGTCCTATTACTTTAGTTCCCAACGATAATATAAGTTTATGTTTCGCTTGTTTGCTCTAAGAGTAGGCTTTCCCCAGTGCTATTTATTTGTGAGCGCAGAATAGGAGTGGTGCTGTCCTGTGAGGCTATATTAACATAGTATTCGTTAAAAGGTTCTGCTAAGGCTTTGCCGGTGATTTCCTTATCTTGGTTACTTATTTTTTCGGGCGAACGGCAGGAATTGTCCGCGGCTGAGGACGGTATTGATAATTTTCCAAGTGGTATCTGGGTTACGGCGAGAAATATCAGAGAACACATCTTGATAGTAAGTTTTCTTGGCTCGCCTTAGGCATTTATTTATTTTTACACATACCTCACAGGCTCCAACTGGAGTATTGCGTGCGGGGGGTAAGACAAACAACACATAGCGAGTACAGGAGCAAAAAAAACATAGCTAACAACAAATCAAAGAATCAAAAGAAACAGAAAATTGAATTCTTGTGCAGTAGACAGGCGTGTGCGAAGAAAAACATGGTAAAGATAATTTTTCTTTTTTATCATAGCCAGATGGGCACGTGCTATCAATGGTTTCCTGGCTTTTTTGAAGGTTTAATGGTTTTAAGAGGAAATTGGTGCTCATATAATTGTACAAATATTGCCATGAACTGTGAATACGCATTGTGTGCATTTGTTATCCTGAATATTGGTGACCAGTCATATACACTAATAGCGTGTTTAAATGATTCCAAGGCTTGATTTGTTACCTTCTGCAAAGTGATCAACTTTGGAGGAACAGATTTACGTTGCATGTCTAAATGGTAAAGCATAAAGAACGGACAGTGATCGTTTATATCAGAGGTAATTATTCCGGTATTATTAAATGCTGAATCCATATTTGTAATAAGTAATTAAAGAATCGACGAGGTAGAAGGCGTAACGCGAGTTAGTGTTTTAATTAAATTTATAAAACCAGATCAGTTAATCATAGTGACAAAATTATTTGTAGTAGCATTATTCTCACTAATATTCATATTGAAGTCCCCTCCACAAAAAACCCGAGATTATTAGTGCAAATGTACTAAACAAGTCACTAAAAAAAAGATAAGAAATTTGGAATATTTCCACTTGGAGGCCTGTACACGACTGACAGCGTTTCATGTTTTTGTTTGAGGGTTAAGATTTCAATGTCTTTAGTACTCTTTGTAAACTCCGGTACAATTTCGTAGTCAAAAACTGACGTAGTGTACATGGCACCACCACCTCCTATCCGATTAGGATGATTGAGAAAGTGAGTGGTGTATTCATCAAGGTGGAGCATCGTAGAAGTTTCTTTGTACCAGGTTTCCGTCAACATAATACTGCTGAACTGAAAATTTAATTCACTCAAAAAATTCATGATATCCTCATTCTTGTTGACAGCTGAAGGAGAGAACTCTGCAAAGGTTTTCTGAAGTGAACGGACTGTGGAAAAGCGAACTATTGACATTCCATTCGGTTAAGCTGAGGTGGAGCTGAAAAGTTATTGAGCAGATCTTGGCGAGGTCATGTTCATTCTTTATACGAATTGGATCTGTGTCATCCGCCTGTTTAGCAAAGATCTTTCCATTCTAGCACCCCGCCGACTTCCACTCATTTTCACGTTTGCACTTGATAGTCATAGCAAGAAGCTTTTTCAGAGTTGGGCAAAGATGCTCGTTAACCTATATTGGCACGCTTTTTTCGAGCCCTACGTCCTTGTATGTGAACCTTGTTTTTTTTCCTTGTCTCAATACTGTATTACATTTTGTGCGAGATTTGAACTGAACAATGATGTTTGTCTTGTTGGAATTGCCGGTCGGTACTCGGTGGCAGCTCGCGAAATCAGCAAGTGAAATTGGTTCGCTGATAGCTTCTCCGATTTTCGTAACGAGCTTCGCTGCATCTTCATCTTCTTCTTGCAGGACACCCTGTATATCGATGTTCGCATTACGTAAGTATTGCTCTTGACTAACGAGACGTGTCTCATTTTCTTGGACCTTTTGTTCGAGGGTTGTAAGTTTCAGCCGAAGCATGTCATTCTCATCTGTTAACATATTTTTCGCAGCTTCATTCTCCAGTTTCGCCTGGAGTTCCTCAATTATCTCACTGTTTCAACTGTTTCAACTGTTTCAATTGTCTCACTGTTTCAGTTGTCTCACGGTTTTATTTTGTTTCAACATCACCAGAAGACAACAGATCTTTTGATAATGCAATCGCCAAGAAAGGAAGCGCTGAACACGCAGTGGGCAGGGCAGAAGGACTACAAAGCGATCGTCACTCCTGTAGCAATGTGCAGATTTGGAAGCGCTAACCTGGATAACAAAGCAAAAAGTATTGCTTAGCATTTTGCCTCGTTCACTGCTGCCATTCCCATTGTGCTCCAAATGGACTGCTAAAATGAGTCAACGCGTTGTTGTGTGTGTGCACAAAACTGAGGTACGCCAACAGTATTTAGAAAACAATTCAGTTTCGTTTACCAAGACAATTACAATAAGCGTTAAACACAGATAATACTCAGAACATGGAAATTTTGTACGTCGCGCAATTACTACTACCCGACAACATTACCAATACAATGGGATTGTAGTGAATTTAACTGCTTCTAATCTCCCTCCAGTTCGGGCGGTTTGCTACACGCTCGTCTGATGATACTTCCACGTGCACGCAAGGAAGTTGATGAAGACCATGCTTTCAAACAAGAGCGTGAGGGACTGGCACTTTCAACAACAACAACACTGAAGCCGACGAGAATTCGGCGCGTGGCGGCGGTTGATCTCCCACCGGACAATCCGGATTCCTATATTGCCTGTTTCCAGCCTACACACGCCAGCAGCACATAGCGCACTTCAAGTGCTGGACGCGCTACATCCAGTTCTTGCGGCTCTACAGTAGACGGCATCATGGCTCCTTCGCACCTGTCTTTTCAAAAGAAAGTCAAGCAAGCTTTCATTTTCCAATGGAATGCTTGTGGGCTCCAGTCCCAGATTTCCGATTTACGGCACTACGTCTACGAGAATCACTTCCCCATTCTTGTGATTTGTGAACCGAAGACCCCGGCAATTTTGCGAATATCCGGTTACGAGGCATTTTCATCACCCACGTGCAACAGATCCAGCAAAGTCATCGTCTACATTCGACGTGAACTTGCATATGTGCCACATTCAGTTCCTCCGAACGAAGACAATCAGTACGTGCCTGACAGTGAAGAGCCGTGACCTTACGTTTACGATACTGGCGGTGTACTTGGCGCCATCAAGTCGTTTCGACGCCAGAAGGTTGAGTGGTTTGATGGCAGCTACACCTGCTCCGTGGGTTATTATGGGTGACTTCAATGCTCATCACACCATGTGGGGAGGCGTTAGGATGGACGTTAGGGGAAGACAGCTTGTGTCCTTCGCCTCTGACCATGACCTCCAGTGCCTGAATGACGGAAGCCCGACCTATATACTTATAGCAGCTGCTTGGACTTGACTTTCGTTTCAAAGTGCCTTAACAACAGCGTCCGGTGGTTTTCGGATGTAGAAATCCATAGCAGCGACCATATCCCAACCTATCTGATTATTACCGGCCATTCCACATTTTCCCCAGCCACGTGTAGGCAGCGCATTGACTGGACAGTTTTTAAACTACCTATGGAGGCTGCTTGCGCAGAGGGCTTCTCTACCGGTCTTGAACAAAAAATTAAGGAGGCCATGGAACACGCCACCTGCCCCTTTAACCGTGTCGCTAACTACACCGATTTTGACTTCGAATTGCAGCGACTGCGATCACAACGGCGCAGGGCAGAACGCAGATACCGACGCTCAAAGTCGCGCCTAGACCTAAGAGATGCTAGGCGCATACAGAAGAAGATTCAGCGCGGAATTCAGGCACTGCAAACACAACGTTGGAGGACATTTTGCCAAACACTTGATCCACGGAAGCCTTTGTCACGCGTTTGGAGTGTAATTCGGGGTCTTCGCACGTACCTTCAACAGTGCTACCCGTTCAAATCCGTAGCGCTCCACCAAAGGCGCAGTGTGGTTGAGGTAGCTGAAGATTTCTGCGCAAGAATAACAGGCTCTCCGAATCCAGGCGCAACGCTGCACTGCAACAATGTTCCACCCTCACGGGATTCTCGGATGGAAGCACTATTCTCTATGGAAGAACTTGATGCTGCGCTGGCTTGTTGTAGAAGGTCATCTTCACCAGGGCCCGATGGTGTGACGTACTTTGCACTTGCCAACCATGGCAAAGAAGCTCGACGGGCTCTGCCTGCCTGCCTGCCTGCCTGCCTGCCTGCCTGCCTGCCTGCCTGCCTGCCTGCCTGCCTGCCTGCCTGCCTGCCTGCCTGCAGATCAGCCCACCTTTTTTCATTTCTTTCAGCAGCTTACTCATCTCTCATTTCATAACCTTTATGCCTTGAGGCAATAAACATCGCTTGAAAAAACAACACTCTTGAACGCGGCTACGTGACAAAGACGACGACATTGCAAGCACAGAACGAGAGCTTGGCACTTTCTACAGCCATGATGTTAGGATTTCTTCCAACGGGTTGTTTAAATGAGGGAAGTGTATATGAACCGAGTGACGGAGTGGCACTCCTTCTTCGTGATGCACTCAGCCTTACCTCGCGTGTACTGCTCTGTTTCTGTTTTTTTGCGATGTGTTTCGTGGCGTTTTCTAAAAGCTTTGTAAATAATTTAGTTAATGTGCATAGAATATATTTTAAATTTAATAAATATCATGCTTGAAAAAAATCTTTGGCGAAGCCGTAGTGATCTGAACCAGCCGCCAGCGGAGCTGATTTTTTAGTGTCGCCGCGAGTATGAATCCCGCTCCCGCAGCTCTAAATTTTTTTTATTTCTTTAGTGTATTCCCCCGGTGCTGTGCCAGCTTTGCGCTGCAGTGAGGCTCTTAAGGGGGCGTTTAAAATAAAACATTATTGACGCCACTTTAAAATAAAACGGCTCGCTAAAATGGAGCATTTGGGCTGAATAATAGTAATCACTATCTCCCCCAGTCTGGAGTGAACGATTCCTGTGGTTGTCGTTTTAGTGCTCGATTGCTTCCAATCCACCTAAAAGTGGTTGGCTGTCTGTCCGAAGAACTGCTTCTAGCAGGTGGGCCACCATGGTCACGTGACGTTGTGACGTCATCAAAAACTGCCCATCAAATTGTGAGCAAACTGCCAACCATGGCAGTTCAATTTATTGATTAGTCGCGATAGATGCCTCAGGAACAACATAGGTCTCACAAGCCCCTCGGATGGCAGCACCTGCCTACGCAGGGCAGTGGCGCGTAGCTTAATCGCTGCACCTCTGCGCCTGGAGCGGAATCAAGACTCCCAGGTAATTGTGAATGTAAAAAATGACCGATTCTACCGCAGTACAAGTCTAAAATGATGAAATAAAACGCAAACTTATATCATATGAGATATGAACCAAAGTAAGCACGTTCAGGGGAAGCAATAACATCGAAGGTGAAGATAAACCATGCAAAGCTGAGCGATGGTGCTAGCGCATTATAATTCATGGTTAACCCCAAACTGAACCACCCATGATATTTTGCTTGCACGTCTACGCCTTTCCCGATCAGTTAGTATAAATTCCCTATCATGCTTGTTAAAAATTTGTTCATAAAATCAGGCGCACGATTACGTGATCATACGTCTCACCAGAGACAAAAATAAACCGAGAGATGTTTCTGTTATTTAAAGAGCAGTACAAGTTTTCTTTTCTAGCACATCGTACAGTGCAAGACAGAGCGAGCGACGACTTAGACTAAGGTGGTCGCCTACAGTGGGCGCCTTCGCCTACCACATTGCGGCACCGCTTTCCTATACAGCAATTATACATATACATAAAATAGAAAGATGACATGACTCTGCTGAACTACCCACAGCGTGATTGAAAAAGATGCACAATGACGCCGCCAACAGGGTTTGACTTGACGGTGGATTTTCGTAAAAGCCTTTTTGTAGCGAGAGCTACACTCGCTACCCAGTCCAGCATTTCGCCGT
The DNA here is from genome assembly GCF_052857255.1 of Amblyomma americanum. Lineage (NCBI taxonomy): Eukaryota > Metazoa > Arthropoda > Arachnida > Ixodida > Ixodidae > Amblyomma > Amblyomma americanum. Next base: position 59,253,605 of record NC_135500.1, read on the forward strand.
GAGCCTGGGAGGCCGATAGGGTGCATGTGCGAAGCCAGAGAGGAGCAGCAGGTGCTTGAGAATGATGTCAGAGTTCGACGCCGCCGCCGCGGTGGACAGACTACGCACGCCGGCGCCGCGCGGGAATGCGCATGCGCGGCAACCGGAGAAGGGCAGCAGGTGTGCGGCGTATTACGTCAGACCTCAGCCGCCGCTGCCGCGTGTGGGATCGTGTGGATAAACTGCGTATGTGCAGCTGTGTGTATATAAGCTAAGGTGATACGACTCGATGTATCACAACCGCTTCGTATGGGTGACGAAAAAGAAAGTGCAGCCGCCGCTTTGCGGCGGTATCGTCACGAGAGTATAAGTTCCTCGGACCCATAAGTTCTCGCCTGTCACTTGGCCTCTCTACAGACAAAGAATGAACGTCAGAAGGCTAAACTAGCGGCGGAGACGCCTGAGCAAAGAGAAGAACGTCTTGGCAAACGCAGACGCCAAGAATCGGAGCGTAACAAGCGGCGCACAGCAAGAAAATCAAGATGAAGCAATGGCAGCAACATCGTCATCAATAACAACTGAATAGGAGGTTGTAAAGTCTCGACGTATAACTGACCACGCGGTTAGACCAGGGGGGAACTGCACCTCTCTCTACGTATATCCCGGCATAGCTGAGCTAAGCCACTGGCAAGTTTTTGCGCTGCAGCCGATTTTGTGAAATCTCACTGAGCTGAAATAAGACTTCGTTCGGGCAAAGAAGGCTTAGAACTTGGGAATTCCGCAGCCTTACTAGGTATATTTTTTATGCGTTTTACTATACACTCTGCTCATCGGACAGACTCGGGGCTGATAGCGCTGATGATGAAAATGTTGACTGCGGTACCATGGTTCCCATCGGACTGTCGGCCACCTGCACGGCCCGGTCAGTGGCCTCTTTTTAGCGCACTATACAAGGTGTTTCTCCGAATACTTTACATAATTTTTAAAAATAGGCTCTTTGTGTTAGAAGACCTCCTTTTTCGGCATAGCGCTGTCAGCAGTGTAGTAAATCGCGCCGACGGAGAAGGTGTGCTGCACCCGCTTTTCGTGTTCACCTCGTCCACCTCCAGAATGCAGAAACGACGTCTTCCCCAGGGATCTCCACCCTAAGACGTAGCGCTTTAAAACAGGAATTCACAACAGGCAGCACAGACAAAAGCGTAGATACGCGGCACTCCTGACATAAGAGGCTTACATAGCGAACGAAACAGGTATCGAATGTGCCGAGGTTGGCACCATCGGCCGTAATGCGCTGCTGAGATGTTGGGGAAACGAAGTGGGTGAACTCTGGGTCCCGCCTAAGCTATTAGTGAAATTTGTGCTACAGGCTATAACACCTGTAAACTTGTTGGACTTAACTTGCTAGCCGCCGCGGTGGCTTAGTGGTTATGGCACTCGGCTGCTGGCCTGAAAGACGCGGGTTCGATCCCGGCCGCGGCAGTCGAATTTCGATGGAGGAGAAATTCTAGAGGCCCGTGTACTATGCGATGTCAGTGCACGTTAAAGAACCCCAGGTGGTCGAAATTTCCGGAGCCCTTCACTACGGCGTCTTTCATAGCCTGATCGGTTTGGGACGTTAAACCTCTATAAACCATAAACCTTAATTAACTTGCTGCGCTAACCTACTCCAATGCCCTTGCATACACGCGCGATCCTAAGGCTAGACCTCACCAACCGTTTCGACGGCGTTGCCCACAAAGCGATCTTGCAGGGCCTTCAATCCTTCCGGCCCGGCGAGCGCACCTACAATAACACCCGCGACTTCCTCTCTAACCGAACGGCTATCGTACACTTGGGGGCCCGGCCTAACCCAAAATAACGCTTGGTAGCTGTGACTCGCCGGAGGAAGCTGTCTTCTCCCCACTGCTATTCAACCTAGCAATCCTAGATGTTCTCCCAAAATTCTCCTTCATCCCCAACCTCCACCACAATGTCTACGCCAATGACATCTCCCTGTGGGTCAGGGGCTGTAGTGATGTCGACACGGAGGATGCCCTGCAACGTCGCATTATGGCAATGGTGGAATCGGCCGAACATGCCAGACTTTCCTGCTGTCCCACGAAGCCCGAACTCCTTAACCTTCCTTCGCGATCCGGCTACCTACTTCAATATCTACCGCACAGAATGAACTTAAACTTCTTTGGAATTGTAATTTAACGTGTTGGGAACTAAATGAAATAATCAGGGTTTTCGCGAAAGTAGGCTCTCATGGCCCCTTTAAGAGACCGGAAACGGTTGGAGTGAGTGAGGGAACATGCGCGGGTTAATGACATCCTTGTCGAAATCAAGAGGAAGAAATGGGCTTTGGTAGTGCATGTCATGCGAAAGGAAGATAACCGCTGGTCCGTAAGGGTAACGGAGTGGGTTCCAAGAGAAGGCAAGCGTAGCAGGTGGCGGCACAAAGTTAGATGGGCGGAAGAAATTATGAAGTTTGGGGGGATACTGTGGCCATGGCTGACAAAGAGTGGGGTTAATTGGAATGTCGTGGTAGAGGCCTTTGTCCTGAAGTGGGCAAAATCAGGCTGAAGATGATGATGATGACACGACAGAAGTGTGTAGACCTATTTATTCCACCAGACAAGTAGGTATTCAGAAAACAAATCAAATCCACGCAGGAGAAGCTGTTTGTGATGAAATTTTAATGCCCGTATTGGATGCAAAACTTGAGGGGTCTTCTTTAAATATATGATTTGCTGCGGAGAAAACCTGAAGGCACGTTGAAAGGCACTAAACTCCGGAGCTTGGGGACGTGCCAGTAGATTTTTTAGGAATAAACTCTGCGAAATTCACTGTCTTCCTTACTAAAGCGTGATAAGCCCACAGTAAAAAACGCACACTACGAATCCCCAGCACTTCTAACGGATTGCCATGTTTTGGGACTTTGGGCTGCCTTAAATGCATTTTCTGCACTTTTCTTCGGTTAACTAAAATTTTCAAGGAAAACAACGCAGTAGTAATCGATTAGTTTTTCGGTAATTGTACAGCTACTTTTGTAGAGCTCTAACCAACCACTGCAATCAGTTATATTTGAAATAAAATATTGTTGTTTTACTCAGTACCTTTTTTCTGTGACGTGTACGACACTCCTTGCAGCCTGTTCCATTGCCAACGTCACCACCCAGGCAGATATGCTCGAGGTGGAGCAGTGAAAGTAAAAGAAGCGTTGCCAACGAAGTGCCAACAATAGATCAACAATACAACAATAGATCACTTTCTCCTCTCTTGCCGACGGTTCGCAGTTCAGAGAAAAGGTATTTGGAGGTCCCTCTTTCGAGGTTAGGACTCCATCTGTCTCTTCCAATCCTTCTTTCGTTCGGTGCGAGCGCAAAGGGATTCCCGTTAAGCAGTTTTTGCGGCTACCTTTATGATTACATAAGTGCAACTGATCGATTACCTTGTTAGCTGTATACAAAATTTTGTCGCATGTCCAAATATGCTCGATTATACTTCTGGTAATTCATATTTTTTAATTCATTTGAGGTTTCCAATTATTATCTTGATTCAGTCATCGCACGCCTTCTTTCCGTTTACTTCTTACGAATTAGACACTTATAACTACTGGGCTATGGAGTTGAACGTTCCAAAAGCGACCCAGGCTATGAGGGACGCCGTAGTTAAGGGTTCCGGAAATTTCGGTCACCTTGGGTTCTTTAACGTGCACTGACATCGCAAAGCACACGGGCCTCTAGAATGTCGCCTCCATCGAAATTCGACCGCTACGGCTGGGATAGAACCCGCGTCTTTCAGGTCAGCAGCCGCGCACCATAACCACTGAGCCACCGCGGCGGCCCCGTATACCTACGAAGCCGCGGTGGCTGAAGTGACAGCTGCTTCGGTAGAAAGCGACGGATTCACTAGTGTTATTCTCTAATACACACCTTATTATCAGCGCTTATAGGTATCCCTCAACGTATGCATGCGTGTCCTCTATTCAGAAATTACTTTGTTGGGTTGTCGGACTATCCGATTAGATCGCTTCGAATGTTTTGCCGTTAGCAATGTGGCGGTGCAGTCCAGCGAAATCATTAAAGGCAAGAAAGTGAGAACAGTGGGGCCTCACAAAGTAAAATTCACTTTCGCTTTTAGATACTGGCTCTCTATTAAAGACCCCTCTACAACGCAAAGCCGTTTTCAAATGCATTCCAGCACTGAAAGGAGCCTTTACACGCGCTGTGTTTAAACGTTTCACACCGGTACATGACGTACACCTCTGCTCTTTAACTGAGTAAGTGCGTCATCAGTGTTGAGGTAAAATGGTTCAGCATGCTGTAGGTTGAAATAAAAGGTTCGTAATAAAGTGCCAGTCCACCACTCGACCTGCAGCCACCTGCCCTAATGGCCCCAGTGGTGTTTAGCTCATTACTGCATCCCATTCTCAGCCTCAGCCATTCGCCACAAGATGTGTCTTTTGTGTGCTGATGCATATCAAATTAACGCCCTTTAACTCTTGAACCAGGTCAACCTGGGCTTCATAGCCTCCCTGATAACGCGTAGACCTAGCGTACGTCATAGTACATCTTAATGAGTTCGACTCATTCAAAATTCACTCTTCCCTACACATGCGTGCAGGCACAAAAGCACCAGTCGTCTTTAATTAGTACCACCAGAACTAATCTCCTTTCCTCCGAGAAATTCACCGCTACACTCTGCTTTATAAATATAAATGTTCTCATTGCTTGATATCATTCGCAACTGCTTTACGTTGCATGCTTATCCAGCAACGTACACATGTTGTTTTCAGCAACATTCCCAGCCTTTTTCTCTCTCGCTCTTGTTTTAGCGGAAATCAACGTCTTTGGCACGCAACGTCGTAAGTATTTTTGTGTGTCGGAAGTACCGCCCCTCATTCAAGGCTTATCATAAGGCTTTGGGAAGCTCGTCCAGAGTGTTGGCTTCATTGTCATCGCAGCGCATGAAGGCGCCGATGGGCAGTTGAATAGTGTGTGTCAGAGGGGCGGGTATTATGGAAAAAAAGAGAACATTTAGGCTAGAGCCCCTAAGGGCTAAAGTGTGCTACACTACATAGACACAAAGGACGAAAGAAATTACGGATGATATAGCTTACGGTTAGGCGAAATGCGAATTAGTTGCGCTAGAACATCGATTTTGGTTCGAGGCTGGGTTTTCAAGGTGAGGCAGGCTTTAGACAAAGACCGACTAAGTCGGACTTAAACTCCGCCTTAAGGGTAGGATGCGATAGCGTTAATGGGTTACTGTCCATATATGCAGAATTGGTCGTTCTCTGCTTTACATTCATATATAGGTGGGAGTCCTCATACCGCTCTTGAAGCAATGGTTCAACGATTTAACCATGCGATAGCAGGTGGCGCCACATGTGGGGCTTGTAAGACACTGTTTCCTCTTCCTGAGCAACCTCTCGCGGCAAATCATTAATTCATCTGTCACTTGCCGCAGTTTGCACGGTGAGACCGGACAAACAAGCAACGGCAAAATCGGCGAGTGGGGGTCTAATGCTAGCCAATAGTAAGAGGAGGCCGACATGTCTTCGGTTGGAACTGTTTTTAGCGAAAACACTTTTCTTTGCAGCGAGCGCGTTTGATTTCTCTCGGTTATTAAAAATAACCTTTTTTTTGCGCAGTTAACATATTGTACCGCATTGAAACATGAGCCGCATAAATGACAATTTGGCAACCATCCGCTTACCCTGCGGGAGATTTTTCGTTCGCAATTCTCTGTCGGCAGTACTAAATACTCCTTTTTTTCGGAACAAGAGTCTTCAATCTCAAGCGCCGCTTTCTTAGGGCGAACAGCCTGCAGCGAATGAATGGCTAGGGGCTGCAGAGTGATTATCGAGAGGGTACATTGCGTAAGAATTGTTTGTTCGAAAATAATCTGTGGAGTGATAATCTGAAGGAGAAATGTTCTGTTATTCTAAATTCCACTTCTAGCCAACAAAGAATAGGCAATATAAACAAAACCATACGTGATGCTTCTTCGTGGAAGTCAAGCCATGTAAGTGTAATGCGCAGATTCATGGCTGTATTGAATTAGAGACTGTCATAGTTAACCGGCTGCGAAAAGCTTTCTAGGTGGTTAAGAAGCCCGATATTTTCATTGAAGATGGCCTAGAAGAATTTAAAGACCTTTTATCCATTGCGACGCATATTCCGCGGAAGAGTGCGCTCGAAATACGCGACGCAGACCCACCAACAAAGAACACATACGAAATGTGCACTGCGTACTTCACATTTGCATGTTCCTCGTTTGTCTGTGTCTTTATCGAGGCAACTACGTATATTTGTAAGACTGGCGTTAATTTAAACAAACTAGGATGAGGGAGCAGCGGTGAGAACTTTAACAGGTCCGCCAGGCCGTGCGTCCATTCTTTACAATCGGCCCCGGGGAAAAGAGGAGCATCCTGGCGACTTACGGTGAAGGTAAAATGGCGGCGTGGTAATAGGGCTGCAGGCGCTGGACATGAACCATCTCGCCGCCGCGGCGGCGGAGATCGGGAGACGGCGTGAGAGGTTCCATGACGTAGTTAACAGATGTCTGCTTGTAGACGCGGTAAGAGCCGCGATATTTGGATAGGAATTTTGAGGACAGTCTAGGGGTTCTTGAGGGTATCCAGAGTCACACAACGGTGCCAGTAGATAAGTGTGGTGTGGGGTTGGCGTTGTCGTGGCGGGATTTCTGGCGATACTGAGTGTCAGTCGTGAATGAGCGGGCGATTTGGCGACAGTCTTCGACCTGTTGCGTGGCTTCAGAAACAGGGGTATATTCGGAGACGCCACAATGGTAAGAGAGAACGGTGTCTATGATAGCAGACAGATGACGGCCGTATATAAGATTAGAAAGGAGAGAAGCCGGTAGTGGACTATGTAGGGGTATTGTATGCATAAGCCACATAAGGTAGAACGAGATCCCAACTGGAGTGCTTAGGGGCGACGTACATAGAGAACATGTCCCCGAGGGTACGGTTAAATCGCTGGCTGAGGCCGTTGGTCTGCGTATGATAGGCGAAGGTGGCTCGATTAATGATGTTCCAATGGGTGAGGAGCGCTTCGACAACATAGGACAAGAATACTCCGCAGTGGTCACTGTTTCAGGAGGTGCACCGTGACGGAGGACGAAGCGCTGCAAAAAGAACAAGGCGACGTCTGTCGCTGTGGCAGCCGGAAGGGCGACGGTTCTACACAACGCGTCAGATGGTCAACCGCAACGATAGCCCAAAGATTGCCGGCCGCAGTGTACGGAAGCGGACCGTAGAAATCATTGCCGATGCGGTCGAAAGGACGGGGTGGGCAAGAGAGCGGCTGCAACTCTCCAGCAGCGTGATGAGAAGATGTGACGCTGACAGACCAGGCAGGTGCGCACGCATTTGAGGACGAAGGTCCACATGCCCCGCCAGTAGTGACGCAGCGTATTCGGGTGTATCACTTTAAAACTCCTGCGTGACTGGATTGCGGGTCAAAGTGGAAATAGGAGCATATTTTTGTGCGCAAATGGGGAGGTGTACCAAGCAACCACTTGCCACCGTCTGAGCTGTACTTGCGGCGATAGAGGCGATAACCATGTGATGCAGAAGCAGCCGTTGGGTTGGAGAGGAAGGTGCATGAGAACAAAAGCGATCCACGGGTCGGTACGTTGCACGGAGGGCATGCCACTAAAGGGAAGCGACGGCGGTGAGGCGTCAAAGGCGAACAGGCTGGTTATCTCGGCGGGAGAGGGCAGCGGGACAAGGCATCAGCGTCTTTATGCTCTCGACCGGACCGATAGACGACGCGGATATCATGTTCCTTTAGACGAAGAGCCCACGTGGCAAGACGGCCGGATGGGTCTTTGAAGGAGGAAAGTCAACAAAGCGCATGGTGGTCCGTCACAACGTCAAAAGAGCGGCCATAGAGGTAGGGGCTGAATTTGGCAAGGGCCCATACAATGGCTAAGCACTGTTTTTCTGTTAGAGAATAATTGGATTCAGCCTTTGTTAGTGTGATACTGGCGTAGGCAATGACGTAGTCATGGAAGCCAGATATGCGCTGGGCGAGCACGGCGCCGAGGCCAATAATTCTGGCGTCCGTGTGAACCTCGGTAGGAGTGATCGAGTAGAAATGGCGTAGTATGGGCGGCGCAAGGGTTGTAGGCGTCTTCGCAGGCTAACGATCATAGCGATAAATCTGAACTTCGAACAGAAGTTGTGTTAAAGGCGCACGAATGGAAGCGAACTTGCGAATAAACGAGCGAAAGTACGAGCTTAGGCCAAGGAAGGAAGCTCCGTAGATCTTTGATGGAGGTAGGATTCGGAAAGGCAGCCACAGCACGTTGTTTGTCTAGGTCGGGACAACCGCCTTCCCTGGAGAAAACGTGGCCTGAAATGCAAGGTAAGTTGAACAGCAGCAAACCAGCATTTGTTAAGATGTGCTGCAGGGCGGCGTCAGAGAGGAAGGTCAAGACGGGCTTCAGGCGGATGAGATAGGGGTAAAAGTCGGGGGAAATAACAATGTTGTCGAGGCAGCAGAGGCACATCTACCATTTCAGTCCACGCAGTATGGTATCCATCATTCTTCCGAAAGTCGCTGGAGCATTACAGCAGCCGAAAGGCATCAAGGTTAATTCATACATGCCGTCAGTGGTCACAAACGCTGTTTTGGGGCGATTGGCTTCTTCAATGAGGAATTGCCAATGCCTGGAACGTAAATCAAGGGAGAAAACAGTTCGGCTCCCTGCAAACAGTACAGGGCATCGTCACTGAGTTGGAGGTGATAGACGTCATTGCGCGCAATCTTAAGGCGGCGGTAATCCACGCCGAGGTGTATGGAGCCATCTTTCGTTTTCCCAAGCACCGCAGGCGACCCCCAAGGGCTGCTTGTGGTCTGGATGACGCTGTTATGAAGCATTTGGTTAACTTGCGGTTCATTAGTCAGGCGCTCGTTGGCAGACACACGGTAGAGGCGCTGGCGCAGTGGCGCGTGGGTACCAGTGTCGATGCAATGGGTGACTGCTGAAGTTTGGCCCAAGGAACTCTGGTGAGAGTGGAAGGCAGAACAATACTGATGAAGGAGGGTGAGCAGCTGCGTCCGTTGTGGCGAAGGAAGCCCGGCATCGATGGAGCGAGGGAATATTTCGGCTCAACACGGATCGGTCACTGATGAAGGTGGGCTGAGCGCAGGCATGGCGAAGCGCGGCGTATCGTCACTCTCCTCGCGGAAGTCCAGAGACTGGATGAATTCGGTACTGCTGAGACATTCGCAAATTGGCTTATAGAGCAGAAATAGGGAAAGGCCAGCGGATAGTCAGTACGGCGTAGGGCAATGGAAGACACTTGCGGTTCAGGAAAACAGGGGCCGGTGTAAAGATTACACTGTCGTCTCAAAGAGGGTTGCCTGAGAGTTGAACAAGGACGGAAGAGCGTGGAGGAAGGTCGATGCAGTCAGCGGCGAGGGCTTTAACACAAACAGAAGGAGTAGCGTAGGGCAGAGGATTGGGCAGAGCACAGAACCCGACTTGAGCTCGAGCACAGTCGATGATAGTTTCATGGCTTGAAAGAAAATGGCAGCTAAGAATAGCAGCATGGGAACAAGAAGGCAACACGACGAACTCTATCGTGTAGAGGCAGTCCTGAATCTCAACTCGAGCGGTGCACGCGGCGAACGGCTTTGTATGCTGAGCGCTCGCCGCGCGCAGCGATAGTCCGGAAATTGGCGTCTTTACGTTCCTTAACAAGCTACAGTTTGTCGTCTATTGCAGAAATGGCATCACCGGTGTCCTCAAGCGCCATGACAGAAACACTCTCCATAAAAAATTTCAATAAGATTAGCAGGTGGTATGCGAGGCCTTTGAAACTTCGGCGGGGGCGCAATTCTCGCCTCAGGAACTGCGGCGCCTAGTTGTCTTCCTGAGTAGCGTTGGGGTGACGTTGCATAGGTGAGATTGACCGGCCTCTCGGCGAAGGTGAACTAAGTCTAGAGAGGATCGAACGGTCCGAGGAAAAGGAACGTCTCGACGATGGCTCAGCAGGTCCGGAGTATGGGCTCGTGGAAGGCCAGTACGTGGGAGCTTGATGACGTGGTGCTGATACTGGGAAACGATGACGGCAAAGCCGTGCCACATGATCATGCAAGCAGCAAGTGTAGCAAATAGGTCGGCTGTCGCCGGCACGCCAGGCATTGTCGACTTGCCGAGCCGATCCAAGATAAGAGTCCGCCACTCGCACAGGTACTGAAGGCAAAGAGTAGGTAGCCTGGCGAAGTCTGGCGACGACGTCGGTGTACGTCAGCGGAGCGGCGACAGGTGGCGGCGGACGGGCGCCGACGTCGGTCTAAGTCAGCGGAGCCGCGACAGGCGGCGGCGGATTGGCGTGCAGAAGAGTGTCAGGAATGTGCTCATGTTGGAGAGCCGGAGCCAATCTGATGGTCGCTTTGAAGGTCTCGGCAGAAAGGAAAGCTGACTCGCCTCTTCATTGCGAACAAAGTCTTGTCTCTTGCAGCAGCAAGGAGGAGTCAGCTGCAGGCATCTGCCCAGGAAGCGACTGAACCTGCGTGGGGTGCTGGCGAGTCATGATCCGCTGCTTGCGCAGCTGCTCAAAGATCTGGCACAGAGTAACAACATTAGCTACAGTGCGCAGCTGGCGCGCTAACAGCACATGAAAGGCGTCGTCGTCGATGCCCTTCAAGATGTGTTTTATCTTGTCAGCTTCCGATATGTGGAGTTTTACAGGTTTGCATTATTGAATGACCTACTCGATATAGCTTGTAAAGCTTTCCCCTGCCTAATGCGACCCTTCGCGCAAGGGTTGTTCAGAGCGGAGGTTCCTGACTGCTGGACGGCCAAAGATATCCGAGAATTTCGTCTTGAAGGAAGACCAAGTATGGATGTCTACCTCGTGGTTCCGATAACACTGGTTAGCAACGGCGGTCTGATAAAAGATACCGTTATTGAGTTTTTTCGCATCATCCCATTTGTTGTAGAGGCTCACCAGTCCATAAGATGTGAGCCAGTGTTCTACATCATGCTCATCGGTCCCGCAGAAGACGGCCGTGTTCCGTTGGCGAATGGAGCCGGCACAGATAACAGCAGGGCCCACTTGCACCGCTACATGTTGAACGTCCTCAGGCATGGCAGGTGTTGGGAGGGTACGGCTGCGAAGTTCCATGGCTGTAACTCAGCACGTCCAGCAAGTGCAGGAGGGGGTTTATTGAAAAGAACTGGGACGACGGGAGCAGCGGCGAAAACAGTCAAAGGTCAGTCAGGTCGAGCACACACACACGCGGCGATGGCAATGCAGCTGAAGCGCAGGGTCATCTTCGCCTTTCGTACGAATGTGCATAAATCCTTCTTTACAATTTAAAAACAATAAACCAAGTTGCCCAGACCAAAGAACTGAGAGTACGAACCGTTCTATTATAAATATTTAGCCACTACAATTCTGAATGTGATAAACATTCCGCGAGCCGGTATAGCCTCGTATTGTTGCTGTCCTGCCATCGTGTGCATATACAGCTGCGGTGAGGTTTCGCAGCTACACAATATTTCAGGAATTCTGAATGTGATAAACATTCCGCGAGCCGGTATAGCCTCGTATTGTTGCTGTCCTGCCATCGTGTGCATATACAGCTGCGGTGAGGTTTCGCAGCTACACAATATTTCAGGAATTTGCAGCCTCGGCTCTTACATCATCTCCCGAATATCAGCATCTTCTGCATCCTTGGAGCAGCAAAGACTGGCGCTCACGCAGACTAGAGGTCT